>NC_092815.1:248715905-249027572 GCF_023375885.2 Dermacentor andersoni
CGTGCCACGCACACCTATAGAGTTTCTCTCACACTTTCGTGCCACACACAACTATAGAGTTTCTCTCATTCTTTCGTGCCACGCACAACTATAAAGTTTCTCTCATGCTTTCGTATCACGCGCAACAATAGCGTTTGTCTCATGCCTTCGTGCCACGCACAACTATAGAGTTCCTCTCATGCTTTCGTGCCACGCACAACTATAAAGTTTCTCTCATTCTATTGTGCTACAGGCAACCATAGAGTTTCTCTCATACTTTCGTACCACGCACAACTATAGAGTTTCTCTTATTAAATCGTGCTATACGCAACTATAGAGTTTCTCTCATTCTTTTATGCCATGCACAACAATAGAGTTTTTCTTATGCTTTTGTGCCATGCACAACTATAGAGTTTCTCTCAATCTTTTGTGCCAAGCACAACTATAGAGTTTCTCTCAATCTTTTGTGCCAAGCACAACTATAGAGTTTCTCTCATTCTTTCGAGCCACGCACAACTATTGAATTTATCTCAGGCTTTCGTGCCACGCACAACTATAGAGTTTCTCTCATGCTTTCGTGCCACGCACAACTATAGAGTTTCTCTCATTCTCTCGTGCCAAGCACAACTATAGAGTTTCTCTCATACTTTCGAGCCACGCACAACTATAGAATTTATCTCAGGCTTTCGCGCAACGCAAGACTATAGAGTTTCTCTCATGCTTTCGTGCGACGCACAACTATAAAGTGTTTCTCATGCTTTCGTGCCCCACACAAATATAGAGTTTCGCATTCTTTCGTACAAAGTACAACTATAGAGTTTCTCTCATTCTTTCGAGCCACGCTCAACTTTAGAGTTTCTCTCAGGCTTTCGTGCCACGCACAACTATAGAGTTTCTCTCATTCTTTCGTGCCACACACAACTATAGAGTTTCTCTCATTCTTTCGTGCCACGCACAGCTTTACAGTTTCTCTCAGGCTTTCGTGCCACGCACAACTATAGAGTTTCTCCCATTCTTTCTTGCCAAGCACAACTATAGAGTTTCTCTCATTCTTTCGTGCCACACACAACTATAGAGTATCTCTCATTCTTTCGTGCCACGCACAACTATAAAGTTTCTCTCATGCTTTCGTATCACGCACAACAATGGAGTTTGTCTCATGCTTTCGTGCCAGGCACAACTATAGAGTTTCTCTCATGCTTTCGTGCCACGCACAACTATAGAGTTTCTCTAATTCTTTCGTGCCACGCACAAATATAGAGCTTCTCTCATTCTTTCGTGCCATGCACAACTATAGAGTTTCTCTCATTCTTTCGCGCCACGCACAGGTATACAGTTTCTCTCATGCTTTCGTGCCACGCCAGACTATAGAGTTTCTCTCATGCTTTCGTGCCACGCACAACTATAGAGTTTCTTTCATGCTTTCGAACCACGCACTATAGAGTTTCTCATTCTTTCGTGCAAAGTACAACTATAGAGTTTCTCTCATTCTTTCGTGCCGTGCACAAATATAGAGTTTCTCTCATGCTTTCGTGCCACGCACAGGTATACAGTTTCTCTCATGCTTTCGTGCCACGCCAGACTATAGAGTTTCTCTCATGCTTTCGTGCAACGCACAACTATAGAGTTTCTTTCATGCTTTCGTGCCACGCACTATAGAGTTTCTCATTCTTTCGTGCAAAGTACAACTATAGAGTTTCTCTAATTCTTTCGTGCCATGCACAACTATAGAGTTTCTCTCATGCTTTCGTGCCACGCACAACTATAGATTTTCTCTCATTCGTTCGTGCCACGCACAACTATTGAGTTTCTCATTCTTTCGTGCCATGCACAACTATAGAATTTCTCTCATGCTTTCGTGCCACGCACAACTATACAGTTTCTCTCATTCTTTCTTGTCAAGCACAACTATAGAGTTTCTCTCATTCGAGCCACGCACAACTATAGAATTTATCTCAGGCTTTCGTGCAACGCAAGACTATAGAGTTTCTCTCAGGCTTTCGTGCGACGCACAACTATAAAGTGTCTCTCATGCTTTCGTGCCACACACAACTATAGAGTTTCGCATTCCTTCGTACAAAGTACAACTATAGAGTTTCTCTCATTCTTTCGTTCCAAGCACAACTATAGAGTTTCTCTCATTCCTTCGAGGCACGCTCAACTTTAGAGTTTCTCTCAGGCTTTCGTGCCACGCACACCTATAGAGTTTCTCTCACACTTTCGTGCCACACACAACTATAGAGTTTCTCTCATTCTTTCGTGCCACGCACAACTATAAAGTTTCTCTCATGCTTTCGTATCACGCACAACAATAGAGTTTGTCTCATGCCTTCGTGCCACGCACAACTATAGAGTTCCTCTCATGCTTTCGTGCCACGTACAACTATAAAGTTTCTCTCATTTTTTTGTGCTACAGGCAAGCACAACCATAGAGTTTCTCTCATACTTTCGTACCACGCACAACTATAGAGTTTCTCTTATTAAATCGTGCTATACGCAACTATAGAGTTTCTCTCATTCTTTTATGCCATGCACAACAATAGAGTTTTTCTTGTGCTTTTGTGCCATGCACAACTATAGAGTTTCTCTCAATCTTTTGTGCCAAGCACAACTATAGAGTTTCTCTCAATCTTTTGTGCCAAGCACAACTATAGAGTTTCTCTCATTCTTTCGAGCCACGCACAACTATTGAATTTATCTCAGGCTTTCGTGCCACGCACAACTATAGAGTTTCTCTCATGCTTTCGTGCCACGCACAACTATAGAGTTTCTCTCATTCTCTCGTGCCAAGCACAACTATAGAGTTTCTCTCATACTTTCGAGCCACGCACAACTATAGAATTTATCTCAGGCTTTCGCGCAACGCAAGACTATAGAGTTTCTCTCATGCTTTCGTGCGACGCACAACTATAAAGTGTTTCTCATGCTTTCGTGCCCCACACAAATATAGAGTTTCGCATTCTTTCGTACAAAGTACAACTATAGAGTTTCTCTCATTCTTTCGTGCCACACACAACTATAGAGTTTCTCTCATTCTTTCGTGACACGCACAACTATAAAGTTTCTCCCATGCTTTCGTATCACGCACAACAATAGAGTTTGTCTCACGCTTTCGTGCCACGCACAACTATAGAGTTTCTCTCATGCTTTCGTGCCACGCACAACTATAGAGTTTCTCTCATTCTTTCGTGCCAAGCACAACTATAGAGTTTCTCTCATTCTTTCGTGCCACGCACAAATATAGAGTTTCTCTCATTCTTTCGTGCAACGCACAACTATAGAGTTTCTCTCATGCTTTCGTGCCACGCACAACTATAGAGTTTTTCTTATTCTTTCGTGCCACGCACCACTATACAGTTTCTATCATGCTTTCGTGCCCCACAAGAGTATAGAGTTTCTCTCATGCTTTCGTGCCAAGCACAACTATAGAGTTTCTCTCATGCTTTCGTGCCACGCACTATAGAGTTTCTGTCATTCTTTCGTGCAAAGTACAACTATAGATTTTCTCTCATTATTTTGTGCCACGCACTACAATAGAGTTTTTCTCATGCGTTCGTTCCACGCACAACTATAGAGTTTCTCTCATTCTTTCGTGCCAAGCACAACTATAGAGTTTCTCTCATTCTTTCGAGCCACGCTCAACTTTAGAGTTTCTCTCATTCTTTCGTGCCACACACAACTATAGAGTTTCTCTCATTCTTTCGTGCCACGCACAACTATAAAGTTTCTCTCATGCTTTCGAGCCACGCTCAACTTTAGAGTTTCTCTCAGGCTTTCGTGCCACGCACAACTATAGAGTTTCTCTCATTCTTTCGTGCCACACACAACTATAGAGTTTCTCTCATTCTTTCGTGCCACGCACAACTATAAAGTTTCTCTCATGCTTTCGTATCACGCACAACAATAGAGTTTGTCTCACGCTTTCGTGCCACGCACAACTATAGAGTGTCTCTCATTCTTTGGTGCCAAGCACAATTAAAGAGTTTCTCTCATTCTTTCGTGCCACGCACAACTATAGAGTTTCTCTCATTCTTTCGTGCCACGCACAACTATACAGTTTTTCTCATGCTTTCGTGCAACGCAAGACTATAGAGTTTCTCTCATGCTTTCGTGCCACGCACAGGTATACAGTTTCTCTCATGCTTTCGTGCCACGCCAGACTATAGAGTTTCTCTCATGCTTTCGTGCCACGCACAACTATAGAGTTTCTTTCATGCTTTCGTGCCACGCACTATAGAGTTTCTCATTCTTTCGTGCAAAGTACAACTATAGAGTTTCTCTCATTCTTTCGTGCCATGCACAACTATAGAGTTTCTCTCATGCTTTCGTGCCACGCACAACTATAGATTTTCTCTCATTCGTTCGTGCCACGCACAACTATTGAGTTTCTCATTCTTTCGTGCCATGCACAACTATAGAATTTCTCTCATGCTTTCGTGCCACGCACAACTATAGAGTTTCTCTCATTCTTTCGTGTCAAGCACAACTATAGAGTTTCTCTCATTCGAACCACGCACAACTATAGAATTTATCTCAGGCTTTCGTGCAACGCAAGACTATAGAGTTTCTCTCAGGCTTTCGTGCGACGCACAACTATAAAGTGTCTCTCATGCCTTCGTGCCACGCACAACTATAGAGTTTCTCTCATGCTTTCGTGCCACGCAAAACTATAGAGTTTCTCTCATGCTTTCGTGCCACGCAAAACTATAGAGTTTCTCTCATTAAATCGTGCTATACGCAACTATAGAGTTTCTCTCATTCTTTTGTGCCATGCACAACAATAGAGTTTTTCTTATGCTTTTGTGCCATGCACAACTATAGAGTTTCTCTCAATCTTTTGTGCCAAGCACAACTATAGAGTTTCTCTCAATCTTTTGTGCCAAGCACAACTATAGAGTTTCTCTCATTCTTTCGAGCCACGCACAACTATTGAATTTATCTCAGGCTTTCGTGCCACGCACAACTATAGGGTTTCTCTCATGCTTTCGTGCCACACACAACTATAGAGTTTCGCATTCTTTCGTACAAAGTACAACTATAGAGATTCTCTTATTCTTTCGCGCCACGCACAACTGTAGAGTTTCTCTCATTCTTTTGTGCCACGCACTACAATAGAGTTTTTCTCATGCTTTCGTTCCACGCACAACTATAGTTTCACTCATTCTTTCGTGCCAAGCACAACTATAGAGTTTCTCTCATTCTTTCAAGCCACGCTTAACTTTAGAGTTTCTCTCATTCTTTCGTGCCACACACAACTATAGAGTTTCTCTCATTCTTTCGTGCCACGCACAATTATAAAGTTTCTCTCATGCTTTCGTATCACGCACAACAATAGAGTTTGTCTCATGCTTTCGTATCACGCACAACAATAGAGTTTGTCTCACGCTTTCGTGCCACGCACAACTATAGACTTTCTCTCATGCTTTCGTGCCACGCACAACTATAGAGTTTCTCTCATTCTTTCGTGCCAAGAACAACTATAGAGTTTCTCTCATTCTTTCGTGCCACGCACAAATATAGTTTCTCTCATTCTTTCGTGCAACGCACAACTATAGAGTTTCTCTCATGCTTTCATGCCGCGCACAACTATAGAGTTTCTCTCATTCTTTCGTGCCACGCACAAATATAGAGCTTCTCTCATGCTTTCGTGCCACGCACAAATATAGAGTTTCTCTCATTCTTTCGTGTCAAGCACAACTATAGAGTTTCTCTCATTCGAGCCACGCACAACTATAGAATTTATCTCAGGCTTTCGTGCAACACAAGACTATAGAGTTTCTCTCATGCTTTCGTGCGACGCACAACTATAAAGTGTCTCTCATGCTTTCGTGCCACACACAACTATAGAGTTTCGCATTCCTTCGTACAAAGTACAACTATAGAGTTTCTCTCATTCTTTCGTGCCAAGCACAACTATAGAGTTTCTCTCATTCTTTTGAGCCACGCTCAACTTTAGAGTTTCTCTCAGGCTTTCGTGCCACGCACACCTATAGAGTTTCTCTCAAACTTTCGTGCCACACACAACTATAGAGTTTCTCTCATTCTTTCGTGCAACGCACAACTATAAAGTTTCTCTCATGCTTTCGTATCACGCACAACAATAGAGTTTGTCTCATGCCTTCGTGCCACGCACAACTATAGAGTTTCTCTCATGCTTTCGTGCCACGCAAAACTATAGAGTTTCTCTCATGCTTTCGTGCCACGCAAAACTATAGAGTTTCTCTCATTAAATCGTGCTATACGCAACTATAGAGTTTCTCTCATTCTTTTGTGCCATGCACAACAATAGAGTTTTTCTTATGCTTTTGTGCCATGCACAACTATAGAGTTTCTCTCAATCTTTTGTGCCAAGCACAACTATAGAGTTTCTCTCAATCTTTTGTGCCAAGCACAACTATAGAGTTTCTCTCATTCTTTCGAGCCACGCACAACTATTGAATTTATCTCAGGCTTTCGTGCCACGCACAACTATAGGGTTTCTCTCATGCTTTCGTGCCACACACAACTATAGAGTTTCGCATTCTTTCGTACAAAGTACAACTATAGAGATTCTCTTATTCTTTCGCGCCACGCACAACTGTAGAGTTTCTCTCATTCTTTTGTGCCACGCACTACAATAGAGTTTTTCTCATGCTTTCGTTCCACGCACAACTATAGTTTCACTCATTCTTTCGTGCCAAGCACAACTATAGAGTTTCTCTCATTCTTTCAAGCCACGCTTAACTTTAGAGTTTCTCTCATTCTTTCGTGCCACACACAACTATAGAGTTTCTCTCATTCTTTCGTGCCACGCACAATTATAAAGTTTCTCTCATGCTTTCGTATCACGCACAACAATAGAGTTTGTCTCATGCTTTCGTATCACGCACAACAATAGAGTTTGTCTCACGCTTTCGTGCCACGCACAACTATAGACTTTCTCTCATGCTTTCGTGCCACGCACAACTATAGAGTTTCTCTCATTCTTTCGTGCCAAGAACAACTATAGAGTTTCTCTCATTCTTTCGTGCCACGCACAAATATAGTTTCTCTCATTCTTTCGTGCAACGCACAACTATAGAGTTTCTCTCATGCTTTCATGCCGCGCACAACTATAGAGTTTCTCTCATTCTTTCGTGCCACGCACAAATATAGAGCTTCTCTCATGCTTTCGTGCCACGCACAAATATAGAGTTTCTCTCATTCTTTCGTGTCAAGCACAACTATAGAGTTTCTCTCATTCGAGCCACGCACAACTATAGAATTTATCTCAGGCTTTCGTGCAACACAAGACTATAGAGTTTCTCTCATGCTTTCGTGCGACGCACAACTATAAAGTGTCTCTCATGCTTTCGTGCCACACACAACTATAGAGTTTCGCATTCCTTCGTACAAAGTACAACTATAGAGTTTCTCTCATTCTTTCGTGCCAAGCACAACTATAGAGTTTCTCTCATTCTTTTGAGCCACGCTCAACTTTAGAGTTTCTCTCAGGCTTTCGTGCCACGCACACCTATAGAGTTTCTCTCAAACTTTCGTGCCACACACAACTATAGAGTTTCTCTCATTCTTTCGTGCAACGCACAACTATAAAGTTTCTCTCATGCTTTCGTATCACGCACAACAATAGAGTTTGTCTCATGCCTTCGTGCCACGCACAACTATAGAGTTTCTCTCATGCTTTCGTGCCACGCAAAACTATAGAGTTTCTCTCATGCTTTCGTGCCACGCAAAACTATAGAGTTTCTCTCATTAAATCGTGCTATACGCAACTATAGAGTTTCTCTCATTCTTTTGTGCCATGCACAACAATAGAGTTTTTCTTATGCTTTTGTGCCATGCACAACTATAGAGTTTCTCTCAATCTTTTGTGCCAAGCACAACTATAGAGTTTCTCTCAATCTTTTGTGCCAAGCACAACTATAGAGTTTCTCTCATTCTTTCGAGCCACGCACAACTATTGAATTTATCTCAGGCTTTCGTGCCACGCACAACTATAGGGTTTCTCTCATGCTTTCGTGCCACACACAACTATAGAGTTTCGCATTCTTTCGTACAAAGTACAACTATAGAGATTCTCTTATTCTTTCGCGCCACGCACAACTGTAGAGTTTCTCTCATTCTTTTGTGCCACGCACTACAATAGAGTTTTTCTCATGCTTTCGTTCCACGCACAACTATAGTTTCACTCATTCTTTCGTGCCAAGCACAACTATAGAGTTTCTCTCATTCTTTCAAGCCACGCTTAACTTTAGAGTTTCTCTCATTCTTTCGTGCCACACACAACTATAGAGTTTCTCTCATTCTTTCGTGCCACGCACAATTATAAAGTTTCTCTCATGCTTTCGTATCACGCACAACAATAGAGTTTGTCTCATGCTTTCGTATCACGCACAACAATAGAGTTTGTCTCACGCTTTCGTGCCACGCACAACTATAGACTTTCTCTCATGCTTTCGTGCCACGCACAACTATAGAGTTTCTCTCATTCTTTCGTGCCAAGAACAACTATAGAGTTTCTCTCATTCTTTCGTGTCACGCACAAATATAGTTTCTCTCATTCTTTCGTGCAACGCACAACTATAGAGTTTCTCTCATGCTTTCATGCCGCGCACAACTATAGAGTTTCTCTCATTCTTTCGTGCCACGCACAAATATAGAGCTTCTCTCATGCTTTCGTGCCACGCACAAATATAGAGTTTCTCTCATTCTTTCGTGTCAAGCACAACTATAGAGTTTCTCTCATTCGAGCCACGCACAACTATAGAATTTATCTCAGGCTTTCGTGCAACACAAGACTATAGAGTTTCTCTCATGCTTTCGTGCGACGCACAACTATAAAGTGTCTCTCATGCTTTCGTGCCACACACAACTATAGAGTTTCGCATTCCTCCGTACAAAGTACAACTATAGAGTTTCTCTCATTCTTTCGTGCCAAGCACAACTATAGAGTTTCTCTCATTCTTTTGAGCCACGCTCAACTTTAGAGTTTCTCTCAGGCTTTCGTGCCACGCACACCTATAGAGTTTCTCTCAAACTTTCGTGCCACACACAACTATAGAGTTTCTCTCATTCTTTCGTGCAACGCACAACTATAAAGTTTCTCTCATGCTTTCGTATCACGCACAACAATAGAGTTTGTCTCATGCCTTCGTGCCACGCACAACTATAGAGTTTCTCTCATGCTTTCGTGCCACGCAAAACTATAGAGTTTCTCTCATGCTTTCGTGCCACGCAAAACTATAGAGTTTCTCTCATTAAATCGTGCTATACGCAACTATGGAGTTTCTCTCATTCTTTTGTGACATGCACAACAATAGAGTTTTTCTTATGCTTTTGTGCCATGCACAACTATAGAGTTTCTCTCAATCTTTTGTGCCAAGCACAACTATAGAGTTTCTCTCAATCTTTTGTGCCAAGCACAACTATAGAGTTTCTCTCATTCTTTCGAGCCACGCACAACTATTGAATTTATCTCAGGCTTTCGTGCCACGCACAACTATAGGGTTTCTCTCATGCTTTCGTGCCACACACAACTATAGAGTTTCGCATTCTTTCGTACAAAGTACAACTATAGAGATTCTCTTATTCTTTCGCGCCATGCACAACTGTAGAGTTTCTCTCATTCTTTTGTGCCACGCACTACAATAGAGTTTTTCTCATGCTTTCGTTCCACGCACAACTATAGTTTCACTCATTCTTTTGGTGCCAAGCACAACTATAGAGTTTCTCTCATTCTTTCAAGCCACGCTTAACTTTAGAGTTTCTCTCATTCTTTCGTGCCACACACAACTATAGAGTTTCTCTCATTCTTTCGTGCCACGCACAATTATAAAGTTTCTCTCATGCTTTCGTATCACGCACAACAATAGAGTTTGTCTCATGCTTTCGTATCACGCACAACAATAGAGTTTGTCTCACGCTTTCGTGCCACGCACAACTATAGACTTTCTCTCATGCTTTCGTGCCAGGCACAACTATAGAGTTTCTCTCATTCTTTCGTGCCAAGAACAACTATAGAGTTTCTCTCATTCTTTCGTGCCACGCACAAATATAGTTTCTCTCATTCTTTCGTGCAACGCACAACTATAGAGTTTCTCTCATGCTTTCATGCCGCGCACAACTATAGAGTTTCTCTATTTCTTTCGTGCCACGCACTGCAATAGAGTTTTCCTCATGCTTTCGTTCCACGCAGAACTATAGAGTTTCTCTCATTCTTTCGTGCCACGCACAACTAAACAGTTTCTCTCATGCTTTCGTGCAACGCAAGACTATAGAGTTTCTTTCATGCTTTCGTGCCACGCACAACTATAAAGTTTCATTCTTTTGTGCCACGCACTACAATAGAGTTTTTCTCATGCTTTCGTGCCACGCACAACTATAGATTTTCTCTCATTCGTTCGTGCCACGCACAACTATTGAGTTTCTCATTCTTTCGTGCCATGCACAACTATAGAATTTCTCTCATGCTTTCGTGCCACGCACAACTATAGAGTTTCTCACATTCTTTCGTGTCAAGCACAACTATTGAGTTTCTCTCATTCGAGCCACGCACAACTATAGAATTTATCTCAGGCTTTCGTGCAACGCAAGACTATAGAGTTTCTCTCAGGCTTTCGTGCGACGCACAACTATAAAGTGTCTCTCATGCTTTCGTGCCCCACACAAATATAGAGTTTCGCATTCTTTCGTACAAAGTACAACTATAGAGTTTCTCTCATTCTTTCGAGCCACGCTCAACTTTAGAGTTTCTCTCAGGCTTTCGTGCCACGCACAACTATAGAGTTTCTCTCATTCTTTCGTGCCACACACAACTATAGAGTTTCTCTCATTCTTTCGTGCCACGCACAACTTTACAGTTTCTCTCAGGCTTTCGTGCCACGCACAACTATAGAGTTTCTCCCATTCTTTCTTGCCAAGCACAACTATAGAGTTTCAGTCATTCTTTCGTGCCACACACAACTATAGAGTATCTCTCATTCTTTCGTGCCACGCACAACTATAAAGTTTCTCTCATGCTTTCGTATCACGCACAACAATGGAGTTTGTCTCATGCTTTCGTGCCAGGCACAACTATAGAGTTTCTCTCATGCTTTCGTGCCACGCACAACTATAGAGTTTCTCTAATTCTTTCGTGCCACGCACAAATATAGAGCTTCTCTCATTCTTTCGTGCCATGCACAACTATAGAGTTTCTCTCATTCTTTCGCGCCACGCACAGGTATACAGTTTCTCTCATGCTTTCGTGCCACGCCAGACTATAGAGTTTCTCTCATGCTTTCGTGCCACGCACAACTATAGAGTTTCTTTCATGCTTTCGAACCACGCACTATAGAGTTTCTCATTCTTTCGTGCAAAGTACAACTATAGAGTTTCTCTCATTCTTTCGTGCCGTGCACAAATATAGAGTTTCTCTCATGCTTTCGTGCCACGCACAGGTATACAGTTTCTCTCATGCTTTCGTGCCACGCCAGACTATAGAGTTTCTCTCATGCTTTCGTGCAACGCACAACTATAGAGTTTCTTTCATGCTTTCGTGCCACGCACTATAGAGTTTCTCATTCTTTCGTGCAAAGTACAACTATAGAGTTTCTCTAATTCTTTCGTGCCATGCACAACTATAGAGTTTCTCTCATGCTTTCGTGCCACGCACAACTATAGATTTTCTCTCATTCGTTCGTGCCACGCACAACTATTGAGTTTCTCATTCTTTCGTGCCATGCACAACTATAGAATTTCTCTCATGCTTTCGTGCCACGCACAACTATACAGTTTCTCTCATTCTTTCTTGTCAAGCACAACTATAGAGTTTCTCTCATTCGAGCCACGCACAACTATAGAATTTATCTCAGGCTTTCGTGCAACGCAAGACTATAGAGTTTCTCTCAGGCTTTCGTGCGACGCACAACTATAAAGTGTCTCTCATGCTTTCGTGCCACACACAACTATAGAGTTTCGCATTCCTTCGTACAAAGTACAACTATAGAGTTTCTCTCATTCTTTCGTTCCAAGCACAACTATAGAGTTTCTCTCATTCCTTCGAGGCACGCTCAACTTTAGAGTTTCTCTCAGGCTTTCGTGCCACGCACACCTATAGAGTTTCTCTCACACTTTCGTGCCACACACAACTATAGAGTTTCTCTCATTCTTTCGTGCCACGCACAACTATAAAGTTTCTCTCATGCTTTCGTATCACGCACAACAATAGAGTTTGTCTCATGCCTTCGTGCCACGCACAACTATAGAGTTCCTCTCATGCTTTCGTGCCACGTACAACTATAAAGTTTCTCTCATTTTTTTGTGCTACAGGCAAGCACAACCATAGAGTTTCTCTCATACTTTCGTACCACGCACAACTATAGAGTTTCTCTTATTAAATCGTGCTATACGCAACTATAGAGTTTCTCTCATTCTTTTATGCCATGCACAACAATAGAGTTTTTCTTGTGCTTTTGTGCCATGCACAACTATAGAGTTTCTCTCAATCTTTTGTGCCAAGCACAACTATAGAGTTTCTCTCAATCTTTTGTGCCAAGCACAACTATAGAGTTTCTCTCATTCTTTCGAGCCACGCACAACTATTGAATTTATCTCAGGCTTTCGTGCCACGCACAACTATAGAGTTTCTCTCATGCTTTCGTGCCACGCACAACTATAGAGTTTCTCTCATTCTCTCGTGCCAAGCACAACTATAGAGTTTCTCTCATACTTTCGAGCCACGCACAACTATAGAATTTATCTCAGGCTTTCGCGCAACGCAAGACTATAGAGTTTCTCTCATGCTTTCGTGCGACGCACAACTACAAAGTGTTTCTCATGCTTTCGTGCCCCACACAAATATAGAGTTTCGCATTCTTTCGTACAAAGTACAACTATAGAGTTTCTCTCATTCTTTCGTGCCACACACAACTATAGAGTTTCTCTCATTCTTTCGTGACACGCACAACTATAAAGTTTCTCCCATGCTTTCGTATCACGCACAACAATAGAGTTTGTCTCACGCTTTCGTGCCACGCACAACTATAGAGTTTCTCTCATGCTTTCGTGCCACGCACAACTATAGAGTTTCTCTCATTCTTTCGTGCCAAGCACAACTATAGAGTTTCTCTCATTCTTTCGTGCCACGCACAAATATAGAGTTTCTCTCATTCTTTCGTGCAACGCACAACTATAGAGTTTCTCTCATGCTTTCGTGCCACGCACAACTATAGAGTTTTTCTTATTCTTTCGTGCCACGCACCACTATACAGTTTCTATCATGCTTTCGTGCCCCACAAGAGTATAGAGTTTCTCTCATGCTTTCGTGCCAAGCACAACTATAGAGTTTCTCTCATGCTTTCGTGCCACGCACTATAGAGTTTCTGTCATTCTTTCGTGCAAAGTACAACTATAGATTTTCTCTCATTATTTTGTGCCACGCACTACAATAGAGTTTTTCTCATGCGTTCGTTCCACGCACAACTATAGAGTTTCTCTCATTCTTTCGTGCCAAGCACAACTATAGAGTTTCTCTCATTCTTTCGAGCCACGCTCAACTTTAGAGTTTCTCTCATTCTTTCGTGCCACACACAACTATAGAGTTTCTCTCATTCTTTCGTGCCACGCACAACTATAAAGTTTCTCTCATGCTTTCGAGCCACGCTCAACTTTAGAGTTTCTCTCAGGCTTTCGTGCCACGCACAACTATAGAGTTTCTCTCATTCTTTCGTGCCACACACAACTATAGAGTTTCTCTCATTCTTTCGTGCCACGCACAACTATAAAGTTTCTCTCATGCTTTCGTATCACGCACAACAATAGAGTTTGTCTCACGCTTTCGTGCCACGCACAACTATAGAGTGTCTCTCATTCTTTGGTGCCAAGCACAATTAAAGAGTTTCTCTCATTCTTTCGTGCCACGCACAACTATAGAGTTTCTCTCATTCTTTCGTGCCACGCACAACTATACAGTTTTTCTCATGCTTTCGTGCAACGCAAGACTATAGAGTTTCTCTCATGCTTTCGTGCCACGCACAGGTATACAGTTTCTCTCATGCTTTCGTGCCACGCCAGACTATAGAGTTTCTCTCATGCTTTCGTGCCACGCACAACTATAGAGTTTCTTTCATGCTTTCGTGCCACGCACTATAGAGTTTCTCATTCTTTCGTGCAAAGTACAACTATAGAGTTTCTCTCATTCTTTCGTGCCATGCACAACTATAGAGTTTCTCTCATGCTTTCGTGCCACGCACAACTATAGATTTTCTCTCATTCGTTCGTGCCACGCACAACTATTGAGTTTCTCATTCTTTCGTGCCATGCACAACTATAGAATTTCTCTCATGCTTTCGTGCCACGCACAACTATAGAGTTTCTCTCATTCTTTCGTGTCAAGCACAACTATAGAGTTTCTCTCATTCGAACCACGCACAACTATAGAATTTATCTCAGGCTTTCGTGCAACGCAAGACTATAGAGTTTCTCTCAGGCTTTCGTGCGACGCACAACTATAAAGTGTCTCTCATGCCTTCGTGCCACGCACAACTATAGAGTTTCTCTCATGCTTTCGTGCCACGCAAAACTATAGAGTTTCTCTCATGCTTTCGTGCCACGCAAAACTATAGAGTTTCTCTCATTAAATCGTGCTATACGCAACTATAGAGTTTCTCTCATTCTTTTGTGCCATGCACAACAATAGAGTTTTTCTTATGCTTTTGTGCCATGCACAACTATAGAGTTTCTCTCAATCTTTTGTGCCAAGCACAACTATAGAGTTTCTCTCAATCTTTTGTGCCAAGCACAACTATAGAGTTTCTCTCATTCTTTCGAGCCACGCACAACTATTGAATTTATCTCAGGCTTTCGTGCCACGCACAACTATAGGGTTTCTCTCATGCTTTCGTGCCACACACAACTATAGAGTTTCGCATTCTTTCGTACAAAGTACAACTATAGAGATTCTCTTATTCTTTCGCGCCACGCACAACTGTAGAGTTTCTCTCATTCTTTTGTGCCACGCACTACAATAGAGTTTTTCTCATGCTTTCGTTCCACGCACAACTATAGTTTCACTCATTCTTTCGTGCCAAGCACAACTATAGAGTTTCTCTCATTCTTTCAAGCCACGCTTAACTTTAGAGTTTCTCTCATTCTTTCGTGCCACACACAACTATAGAGTTTCTCTCATTCTTTCGTGCCACGCACAATTATAAAGTTTCTCTCATGCTTTCGTATCACGCACAACAATAGAGTTTGTCTCATGCTTTCGTATCACGCACAACAATAGAGTTTGTCTCACGCTTTCGTGCCACGCACAACTATAGACTTTCTCTCATGCTTTCGTGCCACGCACAACTATAGAGTTTCTCTCATTCTTTCGTGCCAAGAACAACTATAGAGTTTCTCTCATTCTTTCGTGCCACGCACAAATATAGTTTCTCTCATTCTTTCGTGCAACGCACAACTATAGAGTTTCTCTCATGCTTTCATGCCGCGCACAACTATAGAGTTTCTCTCATTCTTTCGTGCCACGCACAAATATAGAGCTTCTCTCATGCTTTCGTGCCACGCACAAATATAGAGTTTCTCTCATTCTTTCGTGTCAAGCACAACTATAGAGTTTCTCTCATTCGAGCCACGCACAACTATAGAATTTATCTCAGGCTTTCGTGCAACACAAGACTATAGAGTTTCTCTCATGCTTTCGTGCGACGCACAACTATAAAGTGTCTCTCATGCTTTCGTGCCACACACAACTATAGAGTTTCGCATTCCTTCGTACAAAGTACAACTATAGAGTTTCTCTCATTCTTTCGTGCCAAGCACAACTATAGAGTTTCTCTCATTCTTTTGAGCCACGCTCAACTTTAGAGTTTCTCTCAGGCTTTCGTGCCACGCACACCTATAGAGTTTCTCTCAAACTTTCGTGCCACACACAACTATAGAGTTTCTCTCATTCTTTCGTGCAACGCACAACTATAAAGTTTCTCTCATGCTTTCGTATCACGCACAACAATAGAGCTTGTCTCATGCCTTCGTGCCACGCACAACTATAGAGTTTCTCTCATGCTTTCGTGCCACGCAAAACTATAGAGTTTCTCTCATGCTTTCGTGCCACGCAAAACTATAGAGTTTCTCTCATTAAATCGTGCTATACGCAACTATAGAGTTTCTCTCATTCTTTTGTGCCATGCACAACAATAGAGTTTTTCTTATGCTTTTGTGCCATGCACAACTATAGAGTTTCTCTCAATCTTTTGTGCCAAGCACAACTATAGAGTTTCTCTCAATCTTTTGTGCCAAGCACAACTATAGAGTTTCTCTCATTCTTTCGAGCCACGCACAACTATTGAATTTATCTCAGGCTTTCGTGCCACGCACAACTATAGGGTTTCTCTCATGCTTTCGTGCCACACACAACTATAGAGTTTCGCATTCTTTCGTACAAAGTACAACTATAGAGATTCTCTTATTCTTTCGCGCCACGCACAACTGTAGAGTTTCTCTCATTCTTTTGTGCCACGCACTACAATAGAGTTTTTCTCATGCTTTCGTTCCACGCACAACTATAGTTTCACTCATTCTTTCGTGCCAAGCACAACTATAGAGTTTCTCTCATTCTTTCAAGCCACGCTTAACTTTAGAGTTTCTCTCATTCTTTCGTGCCACACACAACTATAGAGTTTCTCTCATTCTTTCGTGCCACGCACAATTATAAAGTTTCTCTCATGCTTTCGTATCACGCACAACAATAGAGTTTGTCTCATGCTTTCGTATCACGCACAACAATAGAGTTTGTCTCACGCTTTCGTGCCACGCACAACTATAGACTTTCTCTCATGCTTTCGTGCCACGCACAACTATAGCGTTTCTCTCATTCTTTCGTGCCAAGAACAACTATAGAGTTTCTCTCATTCTTTCGTGCCACGCACAAATATAGTTTCTCTCATTCTTTCGTGCAACGCACAACTATAGAGTTTCTCTCATGCTTTCATGCCGCGCACAACTATAGAGTTTCTCTCATTCTTTCGTGCCACGCACAAATATAGAGCTTCTCTCATGCTTTCGTGCCACGCACAAATATAGAGTTTCTCTCATTCTTTCGTGTCAAGCACAACTATAGAGTTTCTCTCATTCGAGCCACGCACAACTATAGAATTTATCTCAGGCTTTCGTGCAACACAAGACTATAGAGTTTCTCTCATGCTTTCGTGCGACGCACAACTATAAAGTGTCTCTCATGCTTTCGTGCCACACACAACTATAGAGTTTCGCATTCCTCCGTACAAAGTACAACTATAGAGTTTCTCTCATTCTTTCGTGCCAAGCACAACTATAGAGTTTCTCTCATTCTTTTGAGCCACGCTCAACTTTAGAGTTTCTCTCAGGCTTTCGTGCCACGCACACCTATAGAGTTTCTCTCAAACTTTCGTGCCACACACAACTATAGAGTTTCTCTCATTCTTTCGTGCAACGCACAACTATAAAGTTTCTCTCATGCTTTCGTATCACGCACAACAATAGAGTTTGTCTCATGCCTTCGTGCCACGCACAACTATAGAGTTTCTCTCATGCTTTCGTGCCACGCAAAACTATAGAGTTTCTCTCATGCTTTCGTGCCACGCAAAACTATAGAGTTTCTCTCATTAAATCGTGCTATACGCAACTATGGAGTTTCTCTCATTCTTTTGTGACATGCACAACAATAGAGTTTTTCTTATGCTTTTGTGCCATGCACAACTATAGAGTTTCTCTCAATCTTTTGTGCCAAGCACAACTATAGAGTTTCTCTCAATCTTTTGTGCCAAGCACAACTATAGAGTTTCTCTCATTCTTTCGAGCCACGCACAACTATTGAATTTATCTCAGGCTTTCGTGCCACGCACAACTATAGGGTTTCTCTCATGCTTTCGTGCCACACACAACTATAGAGTTTCGCATTCTTTCGTACAAAGTACAACTATAGAGATTCTCTTATTCTTTCGCGCCATGCACAACTGTAGAGTTTCTCTCATTCTTTTGTGCCACGCACTACAATAGAGTTTTTCTCATGCTTTCGTTCCACGCACAACTATAGTTTCACTCATTCTTTTGGTGCCAAGCACAACTATAGAGTTTCTCTCATTCTTTCAAGCCACGCTTAACTTTAGAGTTTCTCTCATTCTTTCGTGCCACACACAACTATAGAGTTTCTCTCATTCTTTCGTGCCACGCACAATTATAAAGTTTCTCTCATGCTTTCGTATCACGCACAACAATAGAGTTTGTCTCATGCTTTCGTATCACGCACAACAATAGAGTTTGTCTCACGCTTTCGTGCCACGCACAACTATAGACTTTCTCTCATGCTTTCGTGCCAGGCACAACTATAGAGTTTCTCTCATTCTTTCGTGCCAAGAACAACTATAGAGTTTCTCTCATTCTTTCGTGCCACGCACAAATATAGTTTCTCTCATTCTTTCGTGCAACGCACAACTATAGAGTTTCTCTCATGCTTTCATGCCGCGCACAACTATAGAGTTTCTCTATTTCTTTCGTGCCACGCACTGCAATAGAGTTTTCCTCATGCTTTCGTTCCACGCAGAACTATAGAGTTTCTCTCATTCTTTCGTGCCACGCACAACTAAACAGTTTCTCTCATGCTTTCGTGCAACGCAAGACTATAGAGTTTCTTTCATGCTTTCGTGCCACGCACAACTATAAAGTTTCATTCTTTTGTGCCACGCACTACAATAGAGTTTTTCTCATGCTTTCGTGCCACGCACAACTATAGATTTTCTCTCATTCGTTCGTGCCACGCACAACTATTGAGTTTCTCATTCTTTCGTGCCATGCACAACTATAGAATTTCTCTCATGCTTTCGTGCCACGCACAACTATAGAGTTTCTCACATTCTTTCGTGTCAAGCACAACTATTGAGTTTCTCTCATTCGAGCCACGCACAACTATAGAATTTATCTCAGGCTTTCGTGCAACGCAAGACTATAGAGTTTCTCTCAGGCTTTCGTGCGACGCACAACTATAAAGTGTCTCTCATGCTTTCGTGCCACACACAACTATAGAGTTTCGCATTCCTTCGTACAAAGTACAACTATAGAGTTTCTCTCATTCTTTCGTTCCAAGCACAACTATAGAGTTTCTCTCATTCTTTCGAGCCACGCTCAACTTTAGAGTTTCTCTCAGGCTTTCGTGCCACGCACACCTATAGAGTTTCTCTCACACTTTCGTGCCACGCACTACAATAAAGTTTCTCTCATGCTTTCGTGCCACGCACAACAATAGAGTTTGTCTCACGCTTTCGTGCCACGCACAACTATAGAATTTCTCTCATGCTTCCGTGCCACGCACAACTATAGAGTTTCTCTCATTCTTTTGTGCCAAGCGCAACTATAGAGTTTCTCTCATTCTTTCGTGCCACGCACAAATATAGAGTTTCTCTCATGCTTTCGTGCCAAGCACAACTATAGAGTTTCTCTCATGCTTTCGTGCCACGCACTATAGAGTTGCTGTCATTCTTTCGTGCAAAGTACAAGTATAGATTTTCTCTCATTCTTTTGTGCCACGCACTGCATTAGAGTTTTTCTCAGGCTTTCGTTCCACGCACAACTATAGAGCTTTTCTCATTCTTTCGTGCCATGCACAACTATAGAGTTTCTCTCATTCTTTCAAGCCACGCTCAACTTTACAGTTTCTCTCAGGCTTTCGTGCCACGCACAACTATAGAGTTTCTCCCATTCTTTCGTGCCAAGCACAACTATAGAGTTTCTCTCATTCTTTCGTGCCACACACAACTATAGAGTTTCTCTCATTCTTTCGTGCCACGCACTACAATAAAGTTTCTCTCATGCTTTCGTGCCACGCACAACTATAGAGTTTCTCTCATTCTTTCGCGCCAAGCACAACTATAGAGTTTCTCTCATTCTTTCGTGCCACGCACAAATATAGAGTTTCTCTCATTCTTTCGTGCAACGTACAACTGTAGAGTTTCTCTCATGCTTTCGTGCCACGCACAACTATAGAGTTTCTCACATTCTTTCGTGTCAAGCACAACTATAGAGTTTCTCTCATTCGAGCCACGCACAACTATAGAATTTATCTCAGGCTTTCGTGCAACGCAAGACTATAGAGTTTCTCTCAGGCTTTCGTGCGACGCACAACTATAAAGTGTCTCTCATGCTTTCGTGCCACACACAACTATAGAGTTTCGCATTCCTTCGTACAAAGTACAACTATAGAGTTTCTCTCATTCTTTCGTTCCAAGCACAACTATAGAGTTTCTCTCATTCTTTCGAGCCACGCTCAACTTTAGAGTTTCTCTCAGGCTTTCGTGCCACGCACACCTATAGAGTTTCTCTCACACTTTCGTGCCACACACAACTATAGAGTTTCTCTCATTCTTTCGTGCCACGCACAACTATAAAGTTTCTCTCATGCTTTCGTATCACGCACAACAATAGAGTTTGTCTCATGCCTTCGTGCCACGCACAACTATAGAGTTCCTCTCAAGCTTTCGTGCCACGCACAACTATAATGTTTCTCTCATTCTATTGTGCTACAGGCAACCATAGAGTTTCTCTCATACTTTCGTACCACGCACAACTATAGAGTTTCTCTTATTAAATCGTGCTATGCGCAACTATAGAGTTTCTCTCATTCTTTTGTGCCATGCACAACAATAGAGTTTTTCTTATGCTTTTGTGCCATGCACAACTATAGAGTTTCTCTCAATCTTTTGTGCCAAGCACAACTATAGAGTTTCTCTCAATCTTTTGTGCCAAGCACAACTATAGAGTTTCTCTCATTCTTTCGAGCCACGCACAACTATTGAATTTATCTCAGGCTTTCGTGCCACGCACAACTATAGAGTTTCTCTCATGCTTTCGTGCCACGCACAACTATAGAGTTTCTCTCATTCTTTCGTGCCAAGCACAACTATAAAGTTTCTCTCATGCTTTTGTATCACGCACAACAATAGAGTTTGTCTCACGCTTTCGTGCCACGCACAACTATAGAATTTCTCTCATGCTTCCGTGCCACGCACAACTATAGAGTTTCTCTCATTCTTTCGTGCCAAGCGCAACTATAGAGTTTCTCTCATTCTTTCGTGCCACGCACAAATATAGAGTTTCTCTCATGCTTTCGTGCCAAGCACAACTATAGAGTTTCTCTCATGCTTTCGTGCCACGCACTATAGAGTGGCTGTCATTCTTTCGTGCAAAGTACAACTATAGATTTTCTCTCATTCTTTTGTGCCACGCACTACAATAGAGTTTTTCTCATGCTTTCGTTCCACGCACAACTATAAAGCTTTTCTCATTCTTTCGTGCCATGCACAACTATAGAGTTTCTCTCATTCTTTCAAGCCACGCTCAACTTTACAGTTTCTCTCAGGCTTTCGTGCCACGCACAACTATAGAGTTTCTCCCATTCTTTCGTGCCAAGCACAACTATAGAGTTTCTCTCATTCTTTCGTGCCACACACAACTATAGAGTTTCTCTCATTCTTTCGTGCCACGCACTACAATAAAGTTTCTCTCATGCTTTCGTGCCACGCACAACTATAGAGTTTCTCTCATTCTTTCGCGCCAAGCACAACTATAGAGTTTCTCTCATTCTTTCGTGCCACGCACAAATATAGAGTTTCTCTCATTCTTTCGTGCAACGTACAACTGTAGAGTTTCTCTCATGCTTTCGTGCCACGCACAACTATAGAGTTTCTCACATTCTTTCGTGTCAAGCACAACTATAGAGTTTCTCTCATTCGAGCCACGCACAACTATAGAATTTATCTCAGGCTTTCGTGCAACGCAAGACTATAGAGTTTCTCTCAGGCTTTCGTGCGACGCACAACTATAAAGTGTCTCTCATGCTTTCGTGCCACACACAACTATAGAGTTTCGCATTCCTTCGTACAAAGTACAACTATAGAGTTTCTCTCATTCTTTCGTTCCAAGCACAACTATAGAGTTTCTCTCATTCTTTCGAGCCACGCTCAACTTTAGAGTTTCTCTCAGGCTTTCGTGCCACGCACACCTATAGAGTTTCTCTCACACTTTCGTGCCACACACAACTATAGAGTTTCTCTCATTCTTTCGTGCCACGCACAACTATAAAGTTTCTCTCATGCTTTCGTATCACGCACAACAATAGAGTTTGTCTCATGCCTTCGTGCCACGCACAACTATAGAGTTCCTCTCAAGCTTTCGTGCCACGCACAACTATAATGTTTCTCTCATTCTATTGTGCTACAGGCAACCATAGAGTTTCTCTCATACTTTCGTACCACGCACAACTATAGAGTTTCTCTTATTAAATCGTGCTATGCGCAACTATAGAGTTTCTCTCATTCTTTTGTGCCATGCACAACAATAGAGTTTTTCTTATGCTTTTGTGCCATGCACAACTATAGAGTTTCTCTCAATCTTTTGTGCCAAGCACAACTATAGAGTTTCTCTCAATCTTTTGTGCCAAGCACAACTATAGAGTTTCTCTCATTCTTTCGAGCCACGCACAACTATTGAATTTATCTCAGGCTTTCGTGCCACGCACAACTATAGAGTTTCTCTCATGCTTTCGTGCCACGCACAACTATAGAGTTTCTCTCATTCTTTCGTGCCAAGCACAACTATAAAGTTTCTCTCATGCTTTTGTATCACGCACAACAATAGAGTTTGTCTCACGCTTTCGTGCCACGCACAACTATAGAATTTCTCTCATGCTTCCGTGCCACGCACAACTATAGAGTTTCTCTCATTCTTTCGTGCCAAGCGCAACTATAGAGTTTCTCTCATTCTTTCGTGCCACGCACAAATATAGAGTTTCTCTCATGCTTTCGTGCCAAGCACAACTATAGAGTTTCTCTCATGCTTTCGTGCCACGCACTATAGAGTGGCTGTCATTCTTTCGTGCAAAGTACAACTATAGATTTTCTCTCATTCTTTTGTGCCACGCACTACAATAGAGTTTTTCTCATGCTTTCGTTCCACGCACAACTATAGAGTTTCTCTCATTCTTTCGTGCCAAGCACAACTATAGAGTTTCTCTCATTCTTTCGTGCCACACACAACTATAGAGTTTCTCTCATTCTTTCGTGCCACGCACAACTATAAAGTTTCTCTCATGCTTTTGTATCACGCACAACAATAGAGTTTGTCTCACGCTTTCGTGCCACGCACAACTATAGAATTTCTCTCATGCTTCCGTGCCACGCACAACTATAGAGTTTCTCTCATTCTTTCGTGCCAAGCGCAACTATAGAGTTTCTCTCATTCAATCGTGCTATACTCAATTATAGAGTTTCTCTCTATCTTCCGTGCCGCGCACAACTATAGAGTTTCTCTCATTCTTTTGTGCCACGCACAACAATAGAGTTTTTCTCATTCTTTCATGCCACGCACAGCTATACAGTTTCTCTCATGCTTTCGTGCCACGCCAGACTATAGAGTTTCTCTCCTGCTTTCGTGCCACGCACAACTATAGAGTTTCTCTCATGCTTTCGTGCCACGCACTATACAGTTTCTCATTGTTTCGTGCAAAGGACTATAGAGTTTCTCTCATTCTTTCGTGCCATGCACAACTATAGAGTTTCTCTCATGCTTTCGTGCCACGCACAACTATAGATTTTCTCTCATTCGTTCGTGCCACGCACAACTATTGAGTTTCTCATTCTTTCGTGCCATGCACAACTATAGAATTTCTCTCATGCTTTCGTGCCACGCACAACTATACAGTTTCTCTCATTCTTTCGTGTCAAGCACAACTTTAGAGTTTCTCTCATTCGAGCCACGCACAACTATAGAATTTATCTCAGGCTTTCGTGCAACGCAAGACTATAGAGTTTCTCTCATGCTTTCGTGCGACGCACAACTCTAAAGTGTCTCTCATGCTTTCGTGCCACACACAACTATAGAGTTTCGCATTCCTTCGTACAAAGTACAACTATAGAGTTTCTCTCATTCTTTCGTGCCAAGCACAACTATAGAGTTTCTCTCATTCTTTCGAGCCACGCTCAACTTTAGAGTTTCTCTCAGGCTTTCGTGCCATGAACAACTATAGAGTTTCCCTCACACTTTCGTGCCACACACAACTATAGAGTTTCTCTCATTCTTTCGTGCCACGCACAACTATAAAGTTTCTCTCATGCTTTCGTATCGCGCACAACAATAGAGTTTGTCTCATGCCTTCGTGCCACGCACAACTATAAAGTTTCTGTCATTCTATTGTGGTACACGCAACCATAGAGTTTCTCTCATACTCTCGTGCCACGCACAACTATAGAGTTTCTCTCATTAAATCGTGCTATAGCAACTATAGAGTTTCTGTCATTCTTTTGTGCCATGCACAACAATAGAGTTTTTCTTATGCTTTTGTGCCATGCACAACTATAGAGTTTCTCTCAATCTTTTGTGCCAAGCACAACTATAGAGTTTGTCTCAATCTTTTGTGCCAAGCACAACTATAGAGATTCTCTTATTCTTTCCTGCCACGCACAACTGTAGAGTTTCTCTCATTCTTTTGTGCCACGCACTACAATAGAGTTTTTCTCATGCTTTCGTTCCACGTACAACTATAGAGTTTCTCTCATTCTTTCGTGCCAAGCACAACTATAGAGTTTCTCTCATTCTTTCGAGCCACGCTTAACTTTAGAGTTTCTCTCATTCTTTCGTGCCACACACAACTATAACGTTTCTCTCATGCTTTCGTGCCACACACAACTATAGAGTTTCGCATTCTTTCGTACAAAGTACAACTATAGAGTTTCTCTTATTCTTTCGTGCCACGCACAACTATAGAGTTTCTCTCTTTCTTTTGTGCCACGCACTACACTAGAGTTTCTCTCACGCTTTCGTGCCACGCACAACTATAGAGTTTCTCTGATTCTTTCGTGCCAAGCAGAACTATAGAGTTTCTCTCATTCCTTTGTGCCACGCACTATAGAGTTGCTGTCATTCTTTCGTGCAAAGTACAAATATAGATTTTCTCTCATTCTTTTGTGCCACGCACTACAATAGAGTTTTTCTCATGCTTCCGTTCCACGCACAACTATAGAGTTTTTCTCATTCTTTCGTGCCAAGCACAACTATAGAGTTTCTCTCATTATTTCAAGCCACGCTCAACTTTACAGTTTCTCTCAGGCTTTCGTGCCACGCACAACTATAGAGTTTCTCCCATTCTTTCTTGCCAAGCACAACTATAGAGTTTCTCTCATTCTTTCGTGCCACGCACAACTATAAAGTTTCTCTCATGCTTTCGTATCACGCAAACAATGGAGTTTCTCTCATGCTTTCGTGCCAGGCACAACTATAGAGTTTCTCTCATGCTTTCGCGCCACGCACAACAATAGAGTTTTTCTCATGCTTTCGTGCCACACACAACTATACAGTTTGAATCATGCTTTCGTGCCACGCAAGACTATAGAGTTTCTTTCATGCTTTCGTACCAAGCACAACTATAGAGTTTCTCTCATGCTTTCGTGCCACGCAATATAGAGTTTCTGTCATTCTTTCGTGCAAAGTACAACTATAGATTTTCTCTCATTCTTTTGTGCCACGCACTACAATAGAGTTTTTCTCATGCTTTCGTTCCACGCACAACTATAGTTTTTCTCATTCTTTCGTGCCAAGCACAACTATAGAGCTTCTCTCATTCTTTCGAGCCACGCTCAACTTTAGAGTTTCTCTCAGGCTTTCGTGCCACGCACAACTATAGAGTTTCTCCCGTTCTTTCGTGCCAAGCACAACTATAGAGTTTCTCTCATTCTTTCGTGCCACACACAACTATAGAGTTTCTCTCATTCTTTCGTGCCATGCACAACTATAAAGTTTTTCTCATGCTTTCGTTCCACGCACAACTATAGTTTTTCTCATTCTTTCGTGCCAAGCACAACTATAGAGCTTCTCTCATTCTTTCGAGCCACGCTCAACTTTAGAGTTTCTCTCAGGCTTTCGTGCCACGCACAACTATAGAGTTTCTCCCGTTCTTTCGTGCCAAGCACAACTATAGAGTTTCTCTCATTCTTTCGTGCCACACACAACTATAGAGTTTCTCTCATTCTTTCGTGCCACGCACAACTATAAAGTTTCTCTCATGCTTTCGTATCACGCACAACAATAGAGTTTGTCTCATGCTTTCGTGCCAGGCACAACTATAGAGTTTCTCTCATTCTTTCGTGCCACGCACAAATATAGAGTTTCTCTCATTCTTTCGTGCCAAGCACAACTATAGAGTTTCTCTCATTAAATCGTGCTATACTCCATTATAGAGTTTCTCTCATGCTTTCGTGCCACGCACAACTATAGAGTTTCTCTCATGCTTTCGTGCCACGCACTATAGAGTTTCTCATTCTTTCGTGCAAAGTACAACTATAGAGTTTCTCTCATTCTTTCGTGCCATGCACAACTATAGAGTTTCTCTCATGCTTTCGTGCCACGCACAACTATAGATTTTCTCTCATTTGTTCGTGCCACGCACAACTTTTGAGATTCTTGTTCTTTCGTGCCATGCACAACTATAGAATTTCTCTCATGCTTTCGTGCCACGCACCACTATAGAGTTTCTCTCATTCTTTCGTGCCAAGCACAACAATAGAGTTTTTCTCATTATTTCGTGCCACGCACAACTATACAGTTTCTCTCATGCTTTCGTGCCACGCAAGACTATAGAGTTTCTCTCATGCTTTCGTGCCACGCACTATAGAGTTTCTCTCATTCTTTCGTGCAAAGTACAACTATAGCATTTCTCTCATTCTTTCGTGCCATGCACAACTATAGAGTTTCCCTCTTGCTTTCGTGCCACGCACAACTCTATATTTTCTCTCATTCGTTCGTGCCACGCATAACTATAGAGTTTCTCTCATTCTATTGTGCCAAGCTCAACTATAGAGTTTCTCTCATTCTTTCGTGCCACACACAACTATAGAGTTTCTCTCATTCTTTCGTGCCACGCACAACTATAAAGTTTCTCTCATGCTTTCGTATTACGCACAAGAATAGAGTTTGTCTCATGCTTTCGTGCCACACAGAACTATAGAGTTTCTCTCATGCTTTCGTGCCACGCACAACTATAGAGTTTCTCTCATTCCTTCGCGCCAAGCACAACTATAGAGTTTCTCTCATTCTTTCGTGCCACGCACAAATATAGAGTTTCTCTCATTCTTTCGTGCAACGTACAACTATAGAGTTTCTCTCATGCTTCCGTGCCACGCACAACTATAGAGTTTTTGTCATTCTTTCCTGCCACGCACAACTATAGAATTTTTCTATAAATCGTGCTATACTCAATTATAGAGTTTCTCTCATTCTTTCGTGCCACACACAACTATAGAGTTTCTCTCATGCTTTCGTGCCACGCACAACTATAGAGTTTCTCTCATTCACGCGCCAAGCACAACTATAGAGTTTCTCTCATGCTTTAGTGCCACGCACAAATATACAGTTTCTCTCATTCTTTCGTGCAACGCACAACTATAGAGTTTCTCTCATGGTTTCGTGCCACGCACAACTATAGAGTTTCTGTATTTCTTTCGTGCCACGCTCAACTATAGAGTTTCTCTCATTCTTCTGTGCCACGCACAACAATAGAGTTTTTCTCATTCTTTCGTGCCACGCACAACTATACTGTTTCTATCATGCTTTCGTGCCACGCAAGACTATAGAGTTTCTCTCATGCTTTCGTGCCAAGCACAACTATAGAGTTTCTCTCATTCTTTCGTGCCACGCACAACTATAAAGTTTCTCTCATGCTTTCGTATCACGCAAACAATGGAGTTTCTCTCATGCTTTCGTGCCAGGCACAACTATAGAGTTTCTCTCATGCTTTCGCGCCACGCACAACAATAGAGTTTTTCTCATGCTTTCGTGCCACACACAACTATACAGTTTGAATCATGCTTTCGTGCCACGCAAGACTATAGAGTTTCTTTCATGCTTTCGTACCAAGCACAACTATAGAGTTTCTCTCATGCTTTCGTGCCACGCAATATAGAGTTTCTGTCATTCTTTCGTGCAAAGTACAACTATAGATTTTCTCTCATTCTTTTGTGCCACGCACTACAATAGAGTTTTTCTCATGCTTTCGTTCCACGCACAACTATAGTTTTTCTCATTCTTTCGTGCCAAGCACAACTATAGAGCTTCTCTCATTCTTTCGAGCCACGCTCAACTTTAGAGTTTCTCTCAGGCTTTCGTGCCACGCACAACTATAGAGTTTCTCCCGTTCTTTCGTGCCAAGCACAACTATAGAGTTTCTCTCATTCTTTCGTGCCACACACAACTATAGAGTTTCTCTCATTCTTTCGTGCCATGCACAACTATAAAGTTTTTCTCATGCTTTCGTTCCACGCACAACTATAGTTTTTCTCATTCTTTCGTGCCAAGCACAACTATAGAGCTTCTCTCATTCTTTCGAGCCACGCTCAACTTTAGAGTTTCTCTCAGGCTTTCGTGCCACGCACAACTATAGAGTTTCTCCCGTTCTTTCGTGCCAAGCACAACTATAGAGTTTCTCTCATTCTTTCGTGCCACACACAACTATAGAGTTTCTCTCATTCTTTCGTGCCACGCACAACTATAAAGTTTCTCTCATGCTTTCGTATCACGCACAACAATAGAGTTTGTCTCATGCTTTCGTGCCAGGCACAACTATAGAGTTTCTCTCATTCTTTCGTGCCACGCACAAATATAGAGTTTCTCTCATTCTTTCGTGCCAAGCACAACTATAGAGTTTCTCTCATTAAATCGTGCTATACTCCATTATAGAGTTTCTCTCATGCTTTCGTGCCACGCACAACTATAGAGTTTCTCTCATGCTTTCGTGCCACGCACTATAGAGTTTCTCATTCTTTCGTGCAAAGTACAACTATAGAGTTTCTCTCATTCTTTCGTGCCATGCACAACTATAGAGTTTCTCTCATGCTTTCGTGCCACGCACAACTATAGATTTTCTCTCATTTGTTCGTGCCACGCACAACTTTTGAGATTCTTGTTCTTTCGTGCCATGCACAACTATAGAATTTCTCTCATGCTTTCGTGCCACGCACCACTATAGAGTTTCTCTCATTCTTTCGTGCCAAGCACAACAATAGAGTTTTTCTCATTATTTCGTGCCACGCACAACTATACAGTTTCTCTCATGCTTTCGTGCCACGCAAGACTATAGAGTTTCTCTCATGCTTTCGTGCCACGCACTATAGAGTTTCTCTCATTCTTTCGTGCAAAGTACAACTATAGCATTTCTCTCATTCTTTCGTGCCATGCACAACTATAGAGTTTCCCTCTTGCTTTCGTGCCACGCACAACTCTATATTTTCTCTCATTCGTTCGTGCCACGCATAACTATAGAGTTTCTCTCATTCTATTGTGCCAAGCTCAACTATAGAGTTTCTCTCATTCTTTCGTGCCACACACAACTATAGAGTTTCTCTCATTCTTTCGTGCCACGCACAACTATAAAGTTTCTCTCATGCTTTCGTATTACGCACAAGAATAGAGTTTGTCTCATGCTTTCGTGCCACACAGAACTATAGAGTTTCTCTCATGCTTTCGTGCCACGCACAACTATAGAGTTTCTCTCATTCCTTCGCGCCAAGCACAACTATAGAGTTTCTCTCATTCTTTCGTGCCACGCACAAATATAGAGTTTCTCTCATTCTTTCGTGCAACGTACAACTATAGAGTTTCTCTCATGCTTCCGTGCCACGCACAACTATAGAGTTTTTGTCATTCTTTCCTGCCACGCACAACTATAGAATTTTTCTATAAATCGTGCTATACTCAATTATAGAGTTTCTCTCATTCTTTCGTGCCACACACAACTATAGAGTTTCTCTCATGCTTTCGTGCCACGCACAACTATAGAGTTTCTCTCATTCACGCGCCAAGCACAACTATAGAGTTTCTCTCATGCTTTAGTGCCACGCACAAATATACAGTTTCTCTCATTCTTTCGTGCAACGCACAACTATAGAGTTTCTCTCATGGTTTCGTGCCACGCACAACTATAGAGTTTCTGTATTTCTTTCGTGCCACGCTCAACTATAGAGTTTCTCTCATTCTTCTGTGCCACGCACAACAATAGAGTTTTTCTCATTCTTTCGTGCCACGCACAACTATACTGTTTCTATCATGCTTTCGTGCCACGCAAGACTATAGAGTTTCTCTCATGCTTTCGTGCCAAGCACAACTATAGAGTTTCTCTCATGCTTTCGTGCCACGCACTATAGACTTTCAGTCATTCTTTCGTGCAAAGTACAACTATAGATTTTCTCTCATTCTTTTGTGCCACGCTCTACAATAGAGTTTTTCTCATGCTTTCGTTCCACGCACAACTATAGAGTTTTTCTCATTCTTTCGTGCCAAGCACAACTATACAGTTTCTCTCATTCTTTCGAGCCACGCACAACTATAGAGTTTCTCTCATTCGTTTGTGCCACGCACTACAATAGAGTTTTTCTCATGCTTTCGTTCCACGCACAACTATAGAGTTTCTCTCATTCTTTCGTGCCACGCACAACTATACAGTTTCTCTCATGCTTTCGTGCAACGCAAGACTATAGAGTTTCTCTCATGCTTTCGTGCCACGCACAACTATAAAGTTTCTCTCATGATTTCGTGCCACACACAACTATAGAGTTTCGCATTCTTTCGTACAAAGTACAACTATAGAGTTTCTCTTATTCTTTCGTGTCACGCACAACTATAGAGTTTCTCTCATTCTTTTGTGCCACGCACTACAATAGAGTTTTTCTCATGCTTTCGTTCCACGCACAACTATAGAGTTTCTTTCATTCTTTCGTGCCAAGCACAACTATAGAGTTTCTCTCATTCTTTCGAGCCACGCTCAACTTTAGAGTTTCTCTCATTCTTTCGTGCCACATACAACTATAGAGTTTCTGTCATTCTTTCGTGCCACGCACAACTATAAAGTTTCTCTCATGCTTTCGTATTACGCACAAGAATAGAGTTTGTCTCATGCTTTCGTGCCACACAGAACTATAGAGTTTCTCTCATGCTTTCGTGCCACGCACAACTATAGAGTTTCTCTCATTCTTTCGCGCCAAGCACAACTATAGAGTTTCTCTCATTCTTTCGTGCCACGCACAACTATAGAGTTTTTCTCATTCTTTCCTGCCACGTACAACTATAGAGTTTTTCTATAAATCGTGCTATACTCAATTATAGAGTTTCTCTTTCTTTCGTGCCATGCACAACAATAGAGTTTTTCTCATTATTTCGTGCCACGCACAACTACACAGTTTCTCTCATGCTTTCGTGCCAAGCAAGACTATAGAGTTTCTCTCATCCTTTCGTGGAAAGTACAACTATAGCATTTCTCTCATTCTTTCGTGCCATGCACAACTATAGAGTTTCCCTCTTGCTGTCGTGCCACGCACAACTCTATATTTTCTCTTATTCGTTCGTGCCACGCACAACTATAGAGTTTCTCTCATTCTATCGTGCCAAGCACAACTATAGAGTTTCTGTCATTCTTTCGTCCCACGCACAACTATACAGTTTCTCTCATGCTTTCGTGCAACGCAAGACTATAGAGTTTCTCTCATGCTTTCGTGCCACGCACAACTATAAAGTTTCTCTCATGCTTTCGTGCCACAAACAACTATAGAGTTTCGCATTCTTTCGTACAAAGTACAACTATAGAGTTTCTCTTATTCTTTCGTACCACGCACAACTATAGAGTTTCTCTCATTCTTTCGTGCCACGCACTATAGTGTTGCTGTCATTCATTCGTGCAAAGTACAAATATAGATTTTCTCTCATTCTTTTGTGCCACGCACTACAATAGAGTTTTTCTCATGCTTTCGTTCCACGCACAACTATAGAGTTTTTCTCATTCTTTCGTGCCAAGCACAACTATAGAGTTTCTCTCATTCTTTCAAGCCACGTTCAACTTTACAGTTTCTCTCAGGCTTTCGTGCCACGCACAACTATAGAGTTTCTCCCATTCTTTCGTGCCAAGCACAACTATAGAGTTTCTCTCATTCTTTCGTGCCACACACAACTATAGAGTTTCTCTCATTCTTTCGCGCCACGCACAACTATGAAGTTTCGCTCATGCTTTCGTATCACGCACAACAACGGAGTTTGTCTCATGCTTTCGTGCCAGGCACAACTATAGAGTTTCTCTCATGCTTTCGTGCCACGCACAACTATAGAGTTTCTCTCATTCTTACGTGCCAAGCACAACTATAGAGTTTCTCTCATTCTTTCGTGCCACGCACAAATATAGAGCTTCTCTCATTCTTTCGTGCCAAGCACAACTATAGAGTTTCTCTCATTCTTTTGTGCCACGCACAACAATAGAGTTTTTCTCATTCTTTCATGCCACGCACAGCTATACAGTTTCTCTCATGCTTTCGTGCCACGCCAGACTATAGAGTTTCTCTCCTGTTTTCGTGCCACGCACAACTATAGAGTTTCCCTCATGCTTTCGTGCCACGCACTATAGAGTTTCTCATTGTTTCGTGCAAAGGACAACTATAGAGTTTCTCTCATTCTTTCGTGCCATGCACAACTATAGAGTTTCTCTCATGCTTTCGTGCCACGCACAACTATAGATTTTCTCTCATTCGTTCGTGCCACGCACAACTATTGAGTTTCTCATTCTTTCGTGCCATGCACAACTATAGAATTTCTCTCATGCTTTCGTGCCACGCACAACTATAGAGTTTCTCTCATTCTTTCATGTCAAGCACAACTATAGAGTTTCTCTCATTCGAGCCACGCACAACTATAGAATTTATCTCAGGCTTTCGTGCAACGCAAGACTATAGAGTTTCTCTCATGCTTTCGTGCGACGCACAACTATAAATTGTCTCTCATGCTTTCGTGCCACACACAACTATAGAGTTTCGCATTCCTTCGTACAAAGTACAACTATAGAGTTTCTCTCATTCTTTCGTGCCAAGCACAACTATAGAGTTTCTCTCATTCTTTCGAGCCACGCTCAACTTTAGAGTTTCTCTCAGGCTTTCGTGCCACGAACAACTATTGAGTTTCTCTCACACTTTCGTGCCACACACAACTATAGAGTTTCTCTCATTCTTTCGTGCCACGCACAACTATAAAGTTTCTTTCAAGCTTTCGTATCACGCACAACAATAGAGTTTCTCTCATGCTTTCGTACCACGCACAACTATAGAGTTTCTCTCATGCTTTCGTGCCGCGCACATCTATAGAGTTTCATTCTTTCGTGCCACGCACAACTATAGAATTTCTCTCATTGTTTCGAGCCACGCTAAACTTTAGAGTTTCTCTCCGGCTTTCGTGCCACGCACAACTATAGAGTTTCTCTCATTCTTTCGTGCCAAGCACAACTATAGAGTTTCTCTCATTCTTTCGTGCCACCCACAACTATAGAGTTTCTCTCATTCTTCCGTGCCACGCACAACTATAGAGTTTCACTCATGCTTTCGTATCACGCACAACTATAGATTTTCTCTCACGCTTTCGTGCCACGCACAACTATAGAGTTTCTCTCATGCTTTTGTGCCACGCACAACTATAGAGGTTCTCTCATTCTTTCGTGAATAGCACAACTATAGAGTTTCTCTCATTCTTTCAAGCCACGCTCAACTTTACAGTTTCTCTCAGGCTTTCGTGCCACGCACAACTATAGAGTTTCTCCCATTCTTTCTTGCCAAGCACAACTATAGAGTTTCTCTCATTCTTTCGTGCCACGCACAACTATAAAGTTTCTCTCATGCTTTCGTATCACGCAAACAATGGAGTTTGTCTCATGCTTTCGTGCCAGGCACAACTATAGAGTTTCTCTCATGCTTTCGTGCCACGCACAACAATAGAGTTTTTCTCATTCTTTCGTGCCACACACAACTATACAGTTTGAATCATGCTTTCGTGCCACGCAAGACTATAGAGTTTCTTTCATGCTTTCGTGCCAAGCACAACTATAGAGTTTCTCTCATGCTTTCGTGCCACGCAATATAGAGTTTCTGTCATTCTTTCGTGCAAAGTACAACTATAGATTTTCTCTCATTCTTTTGTGCCACGCACTACAATAGAGTTTTTCTCATGCTTTCGTTCCACGCACAACTATAGTTTTTCTCATTCTTTCGTGCCAAGCACAACTATAGAACTTCTCTCATTCTTTCGAGCCACGCTCAACTTTAGAGTTTCTCTCAGGCTTTCGTGCCACGCACAACTATAGAGTTTCTCTCATTCTTTCGTGCCAAGCACAACTATAGAGTTTCTCATTAAATCGTGCTATACTCCATTATAGAGTTTCTCTCATGCTTTCGTGCCACGCACAACCATAGAGTTTCTCTCATGCTTTCGTGCCACGCACTATAGAGTTTCTCATTCTTTCGTGCAAAGTACAACTATAGAGTTTCTCTCATTCTTTCGTGCCATGCACAACTATAGAGTTTCTCTCATGCTTTCGTGCCACGCACAACTATAGATTTTCTCTCATTTGTTCGTGCCACGCACACCTTTTGAGATTCTCGTTCTTTCGTGCCATGCACAACTATAGAATTTCTCTTATGCTTTCGTGCCACGCACCAGTATAGAGTTTCTCTCATTCTTTCGTGCCAAGCACAACAATAGAGTTTTTCTCATTATTTCGTGCCACGCACAACTATACAGTTTCTCTCATGCTTTCGTGCCACGCAAGACTATAGAGTTTCTCTCATGCTTTCGTGCCACGCACTATAGAGTTTCTCTCATTCTTTCGTGCAAAGTACAACTATAGCATTTCTCTCATTCTTTCGTGCCATGCACAACTATAGAGTTTCCCTCTTGCTTTCGCGCCACGCACAACTCTATATTTTCTCTCATTCGTTCGTGCCACGCACAACTATAGAGTTTCTCTCATTCTATCGTGCCAAGCACAACTATAGCGTTTCTCTCATTCTTTCGTGCCACGCACAACTATACAGTTTCTCTCATGCTTTCGTGCAACGCAAGACTATAGCGTTTCTCTCATGCTTTCGTGCCACGCACAACTATAAAGTTTCTCTCATGCTTTCGTGCCACGCACAACTATAGAGTTTCTCTCATTCTTTTGTGCCACGCACTACAATAGAGTTTTTCTCATGCTTTCGTTCCACGCACAACTATAGAGTTTCTCTCATTCTTTCGTGCCAAGCACAAATATAGAGTTTCTCACATTCTTTCGAGCCACGCTCAACTTTAGAGTTTCTCTCAGGCTTTCGTGCCACGCACAACTATAGAGTTTCTCTCATTCTTTCGTGCCACACACAACTATAGAGTTTCTCTCATTCTTTCGTGCCACGCACAACTATAAAGTTTCTCTCATGCTTTCGTATCACGCACAACTATACAGTTTGAATCATGCTTTCGTGCCACGCAAGACTATAGAGTTTCTTTCATGCTTTTGTGCCAAGCACAACTATAGAGTTTCTCTCATGCTTTCGTGCCACGCAATATAGAGTTTCTGTCATTCTTTCGTGCAAAGTACAACTATAGATTTTCTCTCATTCTTTTGTGCCACGCACTACAATAGAGTTTTTCTCATGCTTTCGTTCCACGCACAACTATAGTTTTTCTCATTCTTTCGTGCCAAGCACAACTATAGAGCTTCTCTCATTCTTTCGAGCCACGCTCAACTTTAGAGTTTCTCTCAGGCTTTCGTGCCACGCACAACTATAGAGTTTCTCCCGTTCTTTCGTGCCAAGCACAACTATAGAGTTTCTCTCATTCTTTCGTGCCACACACAACTATAGAGTTTCTCTCATTCTTTCGTGCCATGCACAACTATAAAGTTTCTCTCATGCTTTCGTGCCACACACAAATATAGAGTTTCGCATTCTTTCGTACAAAGTACAACTATAGAGTTTCTCTTATTCTTTCGTGCCACGCACAACTATAGAGTTTCTCTCATTCTTTTGTGCCACGCACAACTATAAGGTTTCTCTCATGCTTTCGTATCACGCACAACAATAGAGTTTGTCTCACGCTTTCGTGCCACGCACAACTATAGAATTTCTCTCATTCTTTCGTGCCAAGCACAACTATAGAGTTTCTCTCATTCTTTCGTGCCACGCACTATAGAGTTGCTGTCATTCTTTCGTGCAAAGTACAAATATAGATTTTCTCTCATTCTTTTGTGCCACGCACTACAATAGAGTTTTTCTCATGCTTTCGTTCCACGCACAACTATAGAGTTTTTCTCAGTCTTTCGTGCCAAGCCCAACTATAGAGTTTCTCTCATTCTTTCGAGCCACGCTCAACTTTAGAGTTTCTCTCATTCTTTCGTGCCACACACAACTATAGAGTTTCTCTCATTCTTTCGTGCCACGCACAACTATAAAGTTTCTCTCATGCTTTCGTATTACGCACAAGAATAGAGTTTGTCTCATGCTTTCGCGCCACACAGAACTATAGAGTTTCTCTCATGCTTTCGTGCCACGCACAACTATAGAGTTTCTCTCATTCCTTCGCGCCAAGCACAACTATAGAGTTTCTCTCATTCTTTCGTGCCACGCACAAATATAGAGTTTCTCTCATTCTTTCGTGCAACGTACAACTATAGAGTTTCTCTCATGCTTCCGTGCCACGCACAACTATAGAGTTTTTGTCATTCTTTCCTGCCACGCACAACTATAGAGTTTTTCTATAAATCGTGCTATACTCAATTATAGAGTTTCTCTCATTCTTTCGTGCCACACACAACTATAGAGTTTCTCTCATGCTTTCGTGCCACGCACAACTATAGAGTTTCTCTCATTCACGCGCCAAGCACAACTATAGAGTTTCTCTCATGCTTTAGTGCCACGCACAAATATACAGTTTCTCTCATTCTTTCGTGCAACGCACAACTATAGAGTTTCTCTCATGGTTTCGTGCCACGCACAAATATAGAGTTTCTGTATTTCTTTCGTGCCACGCTCAACTATAGAGTTTCTCTCATTCTTCTGTGCCACGCACAACAATAGAGTTTTTCTCATTCTTTCGTGCCACGCACAACTATACTGTTTCTCTCATGCTTTCGTGCCAAGCACAACTATAGAGTTTCTCTCATGCTTTCGTGCCACGCACTATAGACTTTCAGTCATTCTTTCGTGCAAAGTACAACTATAGATTTTCTCTCATTCTTTTGTGCCACGCTCTACAATAGAGTTTTTCTCATGCTTTCGTTCCACGCACAACTATAGAGTTTTTCTCATTCTTTCGTGCCAAGCACAACTATACAGTTTCTCTCATTCTTTCGAGCCACGCACAACTATAGAGTTTCTCTCATTCGTTTGTGCCACGCACTACAATAGAGTTTTTCTCATGCTTTCGTTCCACGCACAACTATAGAGTTTCTCTCATTCTTTCGTGCCACGCACAACTATACAGTTTCTCTCATGCTTTCGTGCAATGCAAGACTATAGAGTTTCTCTCATGCTTTCGTGCCACGCACAACTATAAAGTTTCTCTCATGATTTCGTGCCACACACAACTATAGAGTTTCGCATTCTTTCGTACAAAGTACAACTATAGAGTTTCTCTTATTCTTTCGTGTCACGCACAACTATAGAGTTTCTCTCATTCTTTTGTGCCACGCACTACAATAGAGTTTTTCTCATGCTTTCGTTCCACGCACAACTATAGAGTTTCTTTCATTCTTTCGTGCCAAGCACAACTATAGAGTTTCTCTCATTCTTTCGAGCCACGCTCAACTTTAGAGTTTCTCTCATTCTTTCGTGCCACATACAACTATAGAGTTTCTGTCATTCTTTCGTGCCACGCACAACTATAAAGTTTCTCTCATGCTTTCGTATTACGCACAAGAATAGAGTTTGTCTCATGCTTTCGTGCCACACAGAACTATAGAGTTTCTCTCATGCTTTCGTGCCACGCACAACTATAGAGTTTCTCTCATTCTTTCGCGCCAAGCACAACTATAGAGTTTCTCTCATTCTTTCGTGCCACGCACAACTATAGAGTTTTTCTCATTCTTTCCTGCCACGTACAACTATAGAGTTTTTCTATAAATCGTGCTATACTCAATTATAGAGTTTCTCTTTCTTTCGTGCCATGCACAACAATAGAGTTTTTCTCATTATTTCGTGCCACGCACAACTACACAGTTTCTCTCATGCTTTCGTGCCAAGCAAGACTATAGAGTTTCTCTCATCCTTTCGTGGAAAGTACAACTATAGCATTTCTCTCATTCTTTCGTGCCATGCACAACTATAGAGTTTCCCTCTTGCTGTCGTGCCACGCACAACTCTATATTTTCTCTCATTCGTTCGTGCCACGCACAACTATAGAGTTTCTCTCATTCTATCGTGCCAAGCACAACTATAGAGTTTCTGTCATTCTTTCGTCCCACGCACAACTATACAGTTTCTCTCATGCTTTCGTGCAACGCAAGACTATAGAGTTTCTCTCATGCTTTCGTGCCACGCACAACTATAAAGTTTCTCTCATGCTTTCGTGCCACAAACAACTATAGAGTTTCGCATTCTTTCGTACAAAGTACAACTATAGAGTTTCTCTTATTCTTTCGTACCACGCACAACTATAGAGTTTCTCTCATTCTTTCGTGCCACGCACTATAGAGTTGCTGTCATTCATTCGTGCAAAGTACAAATATAGATTTTCTCTCATTCTTTTGTGCCACGCACTACAATAGAGTTTTTCTCATGCTTTCGTTCCACGCACAACTATAGAGTTTTTCTCATTCTTTCGTGCCAAGCACAACTATAGAGTTTCTCTCATTCTTTCAAGCCACGTTCAACTTTACAGTTTCTCTCAGGCTTTCGTGCCACGCACAACTATAGAGTTTCTCCCATTCTTTCGTGCCAAGCACAACTATAGAGTTTCTCTCATTCTTTCGTGCCACACACAACTATAGAGTTTCTCTTTCTTTCGCGCCACGCACAACTATGAAGTTTCTCTCATGCTTTCGTATCACGCACAACAATGGAGTTTGTCTCATGCTTTCGTGCCAGGCACAACTATAGAGTTTCTCTCATGCTTTCGTGCCACGCACAACTATAGAGTTTCTCTCATTCTTACGTGCCAAGCACAACTATAGAGTTTCTCTCATTCTTTCGGGCCACGCACAAATATAGAGCTTCTCTCATTCTTTCGTGCCAAGCACAACTATAGAGTTTCTCTCATTCAATCGTGCTATACTCAATTATGGAGTTTCTCTCTTTCTTCTGTGCCACGCACAACTATAGAGTTTCTCTCATTCTTTTGTGCCACGCACAACAATAGAGTTTTTCTCATTCTTTCATGCCACGCACAGCTATACAGTTTCTCTCATGCTTTCGTGCCACGCCAGACTATAGAGTTTCTCTCCTGTTTTCGTGCCACGCACAACTATAGAGTTTCCCTCATGCTTTCGTGCCACGCACTATAGAGTTTCTCATTGTTTCGTGCAAAGGACAACTATAGAGTTTCTCTCATTCTTTCGTGCCATGCAAAACTATAGAGTTTCTCTCATGCTTTCGTGCCACGCACAACTATAGATTTTCTCTCATTCGTTCGTGCCACGCACAACTATTGAGTTTCTCATTCTTTCGTGCCATGCACAACTATAGAATTTCTCTCATGCTTTCGTGCCACGCACAACTATAGAGTTTCTCTCATTCTTTCATGTCAAGCACAACTATAGAGTTTCTCTCATTCGAGCCACGCACAACTATAGAATTTATCTCAGGCTTTCGTGCAACGCAAGACTATAGAGTTTCTCTCATGCTTTCGTGCGACGCACAACTATAAATTGTCTCTCATGCTTTCGTGCCACACACAACTATAGAGTTTCGCATTCCTTCGTACAAAGTACAACTATAGAGTTTCTCTCATTCTTTCGTGCCAAGCACAACTATAGAGTTTCTCTCATTCTTTCGAGCCACGCTCAACTTTAGAGTTTCTCTCAGGCTTTCGTGCCACGAACAACTATTGAGTTTCTCTCACACTTTCGTGCCACACACAACTATAGAGTTTCTCTCATTCTTTCGTGCCACGCACAACTATAAAGTTTCTCTCAAGCTTTCGTATCACGCACAACAATAGAGTTTCTCTCATGCTTTCGTACCACGCACAACTATAGAGTTTCTCTCATGCTTTCGTGCCGCGCACATCTATAGAGTTTCATTCTTTCGTGCCACGCACAACTATAGAATTTCTCTCATTGTTTCGAGCCACGCTAAACTTTAGAGTTTCTCTCCGGCTTTCGTGCCACGCACAACTATAGAGTTTCTCTCATTCTTTCGTGCCAAGCACAACTATAGAGTTTCTCTCATTCTTTCGTGCCACCCACAACTATAGAGTTTCTCTCATTCTTCCGTGCCACGCACAACTATAGAGTTTCACTCATGCTTTCGTATCACGCACAACTATAGATTTTCTCTCACGCTTTCGTGCCACGCACAACTATAGAGTTTCTCTCATGCTTTTGTGCCACGCACAACTATAGAGGTTCTCTCATTCTTTCGTGCCTAGCACAACTATAGAGTTTTTCTCATTCTTTCGTGCCATGCACAAATATAGAGGTTCTCTCATTCTTTCGTGCAACGCACAACTATGGAGTTTCTCTCATGCGTTCGTGCCACGCACAACTATAGAGTTTTTCTCATTCGTTCGTGTCACGTACAACTACACAGTTTCTCTCATTAAATCGTGCTATACTCAATTATAGAGTTTTTCTCATTCTTTCGTACCACGCACAACTATACAATTTCTCTCATGCTTTCGTGCCACGCAAGCCTATATAGTTTCTCTCATGCTTTCGTGCCACGCACAACTATAGAGTTTCTCTCATGCTTTCGTGCCACGCACAACTATAGAGTTTCTCTCATTCTTTCATGCAAAGTACAACTATAGAGTTTCTCTCATTCTTTCCTGCTATGCACAACTATAGAGTTTCTCTCATGTTTTCGTGCCACGCACAACTATAGATTTTCTCTCATGCTTTCGTGCCACGCACAACTATAGAGTTTCTCATTCTTTCGTGCGAAGTACAACTATAGAGTTTCACTCATTCTTTCGTGCCACACACAACTATAGAGTTTCTCTCATTCTTTCGTGCCACGCACAACTATAGAGTTTCTCTCAATCTTTCGTGCCAAGCACAACGATGGATTTTCTCTCATTCCTTTGTGCCAAGCACAACTATAGAGTTTCTCTCATTCTTTCGTGCCACACACAACTATAGAGTTTCACCCACTAAATCGTGCTATACGCAATTATAGAGTTTATCTCCTTCTTTCGTGCCACGCACAACTATAGAGTATCCAAATTCTTTCGTGCCACGCACAACTATAGATTTTCTTTCATGGTTTCGTGCCAAGCACAACTATAGCGTTTCTCCCATTCTTTCGTGCCACGCGCAACTATAGCGTTTCTCTCATTCTTTCGAGCAATGTACAACAATAGAGTTTCTCTCATTCTTTCGTTTCAAGCACAACGACGGAGTTTCTCTTATTCTTTCATGCAAAGTACAACTATAGAGTTTCTCTCATTCATTCCTGCCATGCATAACTATAGCGTTTCTCTCATGCTTTCGTGCCACGATCAACTATAGAGTTTCTCTCATTCGTTCGAGCCATGCACAACTATAGAGTTTCTCTCATTCTTTCGTTTCAAGCACAACGATGGAGTTTCTCTCATTCTTTTGTGCCAAGCACAACTATAGAGTTGTGCCAAGCACAACTATAGAGCAGTCAACACAAACTTAGTTCCAGAAGCCAGCGGACAACTTGATCCAACACGCATGTGAATGGGACTACATGCACAGAGGAAGGTGGCTGAAAATGTCACAAAATGCCAATAACATTGAAAAAACAAAGAAGACGGCAGCGACAAAAACAATGCTTCCACCGCAATTTCGCAATCCGTCAAAAAGGGTGAGTACTTTTCAAAGCAGTTCCGGGCTCTGACCCGACCTGCGCGCCCTTTCACAAGCGCACGGGTACACTACCTGGTCCCCGCCAACTGCCGGCAGCAGGCTGACGCCTCTGCCTCCTTGATCGAATCCTGCCGAGTGTCCTAGAGACAAGGCCACGGATCAGGTGATGTTCACTAGGTCGTTGGGCGTATATGTGTTTATCGAGAACAGCCACGCATGACACGTCGCCACACTGACAAATGCGGCACGGCGGGCAACGTAAACTGTGGTACAAACGAAGAAACGTCAGAAAGATAAGCGGCACAGTAGGCCGGCAATCGAACACGGCGTGGCACGCGGTCGTACGAACAGCCTGAGCCATCAACAATTTCCGATGGGGCTTGTGCCATTGGGTACATTGGTCAGAATTGGCAACTTGGGAATTGTGAGGCGCCCAACTTCTGAGGTCTTCGCACGGAAACAGCATCGTTCGATCGTCTCGTCACAGCGTCACCATCACCCGCGTTTCACGCCATTGACGTCAGCATGTGGTGGCTGCATGCTATTCATTGCGTCTTCAGCATGACGCTGGTATTCAACAGTCTTCAGTACAACCTATACATTAACATAGGCCAAAACCTAAGCAAGAATGCCCTGCGGATCCATTGAAATCGGCGAGGTAATCCTTCATTGTAGGTATGTTCACATTAATTGTGGGTTTGTCCCTGAAAATGTTTCCCAAGAATACTCACAAGCAACATTTTCTGAGAACCCTATCGTCTGCAGAGCAAGATAGCAGTCAAATCACACTTAGTTCCAGAAGCCAGCGGACAACTTGGGTCAACGCGCATGTGAATGGGACTACATGCACACAGGAAGGTGGCTGAAAATGTCACACAATGCCAATAACATTGAAAAAAAAAGAAGACGGCAGCGACGAAAACAATGCTGCCACCTAAATTTCGCAATCCGTCCGAAAGGTTGAGTACTTTTCAAAGCAGTTCCGGGCTCTGACCCGACCTGCGCGCCCTTTCACAAGCGCACGTGTACACTAGCTGAACCCCGCCAACCGCCGGCAGCAGGCTGACGCCTCTACCTCCCTGATCGATTCCTGCCGAGTGTCCTAGACACAAGGCCACGGATCAGGTGATGTTCACTAGGCCGTTGGGCGTATATGTGTTTATTGAAACAGCCGCGCATTACATGTCGCCACACTGACAATTTCGGCACGGCGGGGAACGTAAACTGTGGAACAAACGAAGAAACGTCAGAAAGATGAGCGGCACAGAAGGCCGGCAATCGAACAGGGCGGGGCACGCGGTCGTACAAACAGCCTGAGCCATAAACCATTTTGAGTGGGCTTGTACCATTGGGTACAATGGTCAGAATTGGAAACTTGAGAATTGTGAGGCGCCCAACTTCTGAAGTCTTCGCATCGAATCAGCATCGTTCGATCGTCTCGTCACAGCGTCACCATCACGCGGGTTTCACGCCGTTGACGTCAGAGTGTGGTGGCTCCATGGTATTCATTGCGTCTTCAGCATGACGCTGGTATTCAACAGTCTTCAGTACAACCCATACATTAACATTGGTCAACACGTAAGTTAGAAGAAAGCGCCGCGGATCCATTGAAATCGGCGAGGTAAGCCTTCATTGTAGGTGTGTTCACATTAATTGTGGGTTTGTCCCTGAAAATGTTTCCCAAGATATCTCACAAGCCACATTCTCTGAGAACTCTATCGTCTGCAGAGCAAGATAGCAGTCAACACACACTTAGTTCCAAAAGCCAGCGGACAACTTGGGCCAACACGCATGTGAATGGGACTACATGCACAGAGGAAGGTGGCTGAAAATGTCACACAATGCCAATACCATTTAAAAAAAAAATACGGCAGCGACAAAAACAATGCTGCCACCGAAATTTCGCAATCCGTCAAAAAGGGTGAGTACTTTTAAAGCAGTTCCGGGCTCTGACCCAACCTGCGCGCCCTTTCACAAGCGCACGTGTACTCTAGCTGGTCCCCGCCAACCGCCGGCAGCAGGCTGACGCCTCTACCTGCCTGATCGATTCCTGCCGAGTGTCCTAGAAACAAGGCCACGGATCAGGTGATTGATCACTAGATCGTTGGGCGTATATGTGTTTATCGAGAACAGCCACGCATCACACGTCGCCACACTGACAATTGCGGCACGGTGGGCAACATAAACTGTGGAACAAACGAAGAAACGTCAGAAAGCGGCACAGAAGGCCGGCAATCGAACACGGCGTGGCACGCGGTCTAACAAACAGCCTGAGCCATAAACCATTTCCGATTGGGCTCGTGCCATTGGGTACAGTGGTCAGAATTGGCAACTTGGGAATTTTGACGTGCCGAACTTCTTCGGTCTTCGCATGGAAACAGCATGGTTCGATCGTCTCATAACAGCGTCGCCATCACCCGGGTTTCACGCCGTTGACGCCAACGTGTGGTGGCTCCATGGTATTCATTGCGTGGTCAGAACGACGCTGGTATTCAACAGTCTTCAGTACAACCTTAACATTAACATAGGCCAAAACCTAAGCAAGAAGAATGCCCTGCGGATCCATTGAAATCAACGAGGTAAGCCTTCATTGTAGGTGTGTTCACATTAATTGTGGGTTGTCCCTGAAAATATTTCCCCAGATGTCTCACAAGCCACATTCTCTGAGATCTCTATCGTCTGCAGAGCAAGATAGCAGTCAACACACACTTAGTTCCAAAAGCCAGCGGACAACTTGGGCCAACACGCATGTGAATGGAACTACATGCACAGAGGAAGGTGGCTGAAAATGTCACACAATGCCAATACCATTGAAAAAAAAAAATACGGCAGCGACAAAAACAATGCTGCCACCGAAATTTCGCAATCCGTCAAAAAGGGTGAGTACTTTTAAAGCAGTTCCGGGCTCTGACCCAACCTGCGCGCCCTTTCAGAAGCGCACGTGTACACTAGCTGGTCACCGCCAACCGCCGGCAGCAGGCTGACGCCTCTACCTCCCTGATCGATTCCTGCCGAGTGTCCTAGAAACAAGGCCACGGATCAGGTGATTATCGCTAGATCGTTGGGCGTATATGTGTTTATCGAGAACAGCCGCGCATGACACGTCGCCACACTGACAATTGCGGCACGGCGTGCAACGTAAAGTGTGGAACAAACGAAGAAACGTCAGAAAGCGGCACAGCAGGCCGGCAATCGAACACGGCGTGGCACGCGGTCGTACAAACAGCCTGAGCCATAAACCATTTTTGAGTGGGATTGTGCCATTGGGTACATTGGTCAGAATTGGCAACTTGGGAATTTGGACGTGCCCAACTTTTTCGGTCTTCGCATGGAAACAGCATGGTTCGATCGTCTCGTCACAGCGTCGCCATCACCCGGGTTTCACGCCGTTGACGCCAACGTGTGGTGGCTCCATGGTATTCATTGCGTCGTCAGCATGACGCTGGTATTCAACAGTCTTCAGTACAACCTATATACATTAACATACGCCAAAAGGCAAGCAAGAAGAATGCCCTGCGGATCCATTGAAATCGGCGACGTAAGTTTTCATTGTAGGTGTGTTCACAGTAATTGTGGGTTTGTCCCTTAAAATGTTTCCCCAGATGTCTCACAAGCCACATTGTCAGAGAACCCTATCGTCTGCAGAGGAAGGTAGCAGCCAACACACTCTTAGTTCCAGAAGCCAGCGGACAACTTGTGTCAACGCGCATGTCAATGGGACTAGATGCACAGATGAAGGTGGCTGAAAATGTCACACAATGACAATAACATTGAAAAAAAAAGAAGACGGCAGCGACGAAAACGAGGCTGCCACCAAAATTTCGCAATCCATCAGAAAGGGTGAGTACTTTTCAAAGCAGTTCCGGGCTCTGACCCGACCTGCGCGTCCTTTCACAAGCGCACCAGTACACAAGCTGGTCCCCGCCAACCGCTGGCAGCAGGCTGACGCCTCTACCTCCCTGATCCATTCCGGCCGAGCGTCCTAGACAGAAGGCCACGGATCAGGTGATGTTCACTAGGTCGTTGGGCGTATATGTGTTTATCGAGAACAGCCACGCATGACACGTCGCCACACTGACAAATGCGGCACAGCGGGCAACGTAAACTGTGATTCAAACGAAGAAATGTCAGAAAGATAGGCGGCACAGAAGGGCGGCAGTCGAACACGGCGTGGCACGCGGTCGTACAAACCAACGTTACAAGACTAGCTTCAGTTGTAAAACTCCCCGCCCACGCGCTTGCAGCCGCTGTCGCCACTTCTGTGACAGCCGCCAGATGGCAACGCTGTTCCATCGGGCTCCACTGCAGACGCCTATGGCATTGAGCTCGAGCGGACGGGCAGTTTGCGCGTTTCACGCTCGCTGGCGTTCTCCCTTGTCCGAATTAGTGATACCACGAGAAAGCGGTGTCCACCTACAGTAATAAGATTTATCGCGCCAGTTCGTTAATACTGAAAGAAGGGTAAACTGCACGAAAGGAACAAATGCATACAGCGAAGCGCAGAAGCTGCGTTTCTAAATTATACGAGGAAAATTCCAGCAAGCTTGAGAGTAGAAAAAATGAAGAGGCAGGCGTAGATAAAGGGACAGGAAGGTGGTTTGTCACCACGTTCCTGGTCACCACCAGCCACCTTCCTGTCTCTTTGTCTATGTCTGCCTGTTGATTTCTTCTACTCTCAAGTTTGCTGGCATATTCCTAGTATAACCTTGTACAAACTAGCCCAACAAGTCACTCTCATAAGCGTTTCTAAATGTCGTGTGTTTCTTCCTGTCGTCCTAACATTTCGCGCAGTTTAGGCTTACGAGCCTGAATATCTGGCCAAAGTGCGTGATTGTACGATGATCGTCATCCCCACCGAAGCTTCTCACCGCGCCAAAGAAGCGCTACAAAAAGAAAGGTGAGGTCGGTCTTTCTACACACAAGCCACAAGAAAAAGAAAAAAAAGGAAGTCGGATTTTTCATTCCGTGAAGATGCTTAATTAGCGAAGCTGAAACGTGCGGCCCCTGTGTTTATCAGTGGGTTTTAATCCCGAGGGTTCATTAAAGTATTTCTCATTTATGAGGTTACACACACAATCGGCTTCGACGGAGAGAACGACGTCACTGACGGTATGCCGCAGTCCGCAGTTGTCGCTTGCGTTCGATGTCTCGAGTTTACTCGGTTGCGTGGTTAGCAGCCTTCGCCTGCGATATGCCGCTTGTGATTCTTCGAAATGAAATTTCTTCATAATTAAATCTTTCCATTACGTAAGACCATGAGTGGCTCATACCCCCGTAAACACGGCGTCTCCATTACGACGACAGAAGTGAAGTAAAATTCTACGCTGGAAAGATGAACGGCCACGCAGCCAGCTTTGGAAGACGACGACGAACGCGGGAACAGTGGCACGAGCGCGTGCCGTTAATATCGCAGAGTGTTCCCGGTCGGCAGGAGGAATCGCTCTGTTTCACGCCGAGCGAAGCGTCGCATTGCTGGGAGCACAGAAAAAGTGGTGCGCCGTACTGTCGACATCGTTCCGATAGTGGCCTATGTAGTCAGGTACGCAGCACGTCGGCATCGTCTGCTGGTATTCTTAAGAAACTCTGCGAAGGCTACAGTTCCACGGATGACATGCTTGCTGAAATTCGCCATCTACAACGAACCACAGAATACACCAACGCTGCACCGCGTGCTAAGTCCGGCCCGCACGCGTAGCCGGCCAGTGAGGAAGTGAAGCCGGGCGTGACTGCAGCGCCACGAAGGCGCAGGCGGGTGGAGGTTCCGCGCAACGGCGCCGAGTTTTAAAAATAAAGCTAGTCTAGTAACGTTGGTACAAACAGCCTGAGCCCTAAACCATTTCTGATTGGGCTTGTGCCATTGGGTACATTTGTCAGAATTGGCAACTTGGGAATTTTGACGTGCCCAACTTCGGTCTTTGCATGGAAACAGCATGGTTCGATCGTCTCATAACAGCGTCGCCATCACCCGGGTTTCACGCCGTTGACGTCAACGTGTGGTGGCTCCATGGTATTCATTGCGTCGTCAGCATGACGCTGGTATTCAACAGCCTTCACTACAACCTATACATTAACATAGGCCAAAATGTAAGCAAGAAGAAAGCGCCGCGGATCCATTGAAATAGGCGAGGTAAGCCTTCATTGTAGGTGTGTTCACATTAATTGTGGGTTTGTCCCTGAAAATGTTTCCCGAGATGTCTCACAAGCCACATTCTCTGAGAACATTATCGTCTGCAGAGCAAGATAGCAGTCAGCACACACTTAGTTCCAGAAGCCAGCGGACAACTTGGGCCAACACGCATGTGAATGGGACTACATGCATAGAGGAAGGTGGCTGAAAATGTCACACAATGCCAATAACATTGAAAAAAAAAAGAAGACGGCAGCGACGAAAACAATGCTGCCGCCGAAATTTCGCAATCCGTCAAAAAGGGTGAGTACTTTTCAAAGTAGTTCCGGGCTCTGACCCGACCTGCGCGCCATTTCACAAGCGCACGGGTACACTAGCTGGTCCCCGCCAACCGCCGGCAGCAGGCTGACGCGTCTATCTCCCTGATCGATTCCTGCCGAGTGTCCTAGACACAAGGCCTAGGATCAGGTGATGTTCAGTAGGTCGTTGGGCGTATATGTGTTTATCGAGAACAGCCGCGCATGACACGTCGCCACACTGACAATTGCGACACGGCGGGCAACGTAAACTGTGGAACAAATGAAGAAACGTCAGAAAGATAAGCGGCACAGGAGGCCGGCAATCGAACACGGCGTGGCACGCGGTCTAACAAACAGCCTGAGCCATAAACCATTTCCGATTGGGCTCGTGCCATTGGGTACAGTGGTCAGAATCGGCAACTTGGGAATTTGGGCGTGCCGAACTTCTTCGGTCTTCGCATGGAAACAGCATGGTTCGATCATCTCATAACATCGTCGCCATCACCCGGGTTATACGCCGTTGACGCCAACGTGTGGTGGCTGCATGGCATTCATTGCGTCGTGAGCATGACGCTGGTATTCAACAGTCTTCAGCACAACCTATACATTAACATAGGTCAAAACGTAAGCAAGAAGAAAGCGCCGCGGATCCATTGAAATCGGCGAGGGAAGCCTTCATTGTAGGTGTTTCACATTAACTGTGGGTTTGTCCCGGAAAATATTTCCCAAGATGTCTCACAAGCCACATTCTCTGAGAACCCTATCGTCTGCAGAGCAAGATAGCAGTCAACACACACTTAGTTCCAGAAGCCAGCGGACAACTTGGGTGAACACGCATGTGAATGGGACTACATGCACAGAGGAAGGTGGCTGAAAATGTTACACAATGTCAATAACATTGAAAAAAAAACAAAGAAGACGGCAGCGACGAAAACAATGCTGCCACCGAAATTTCGCAATCCGTCAAAAAGGGTGAGTTCTTTTCGAAGCAGTTCCAGGCTCTGACCCGACCTGCGCGCCCTTTCACAAGCGCACGGGTACACTAGCTGGTGCCCGCCAACCGCCGGCAGCAGGCTGACGCCTTTACCTCCCTGATCGATTCCAGCCGAGTGTCCTATACACAACGCCACAGATCAGGTGATGTTCACTAGGTCGTTGGGCGTATATGTGTTTATCGAGAATAGCCACGCATGACACGTCTCCACACTGACAATTGCGGCACGGTGCGCAACGTAAACTGTGGTACAAACGAAGAAACGTCAGAAACATAAGCGGCACAGAAGGCCGGCAATCGAACACGGCGTGGCACGCGGTCGTACAAACAGCATGAGCCATAAACACTTTCCGATTGGGCTTGTGCCATTGGGTACATTGGTCAGAATTGGCAACTTGGGAATTTTGACGTGCCCAACTTTTTCGGTCTTCGCATGGAAACAGCATGGTTCGATCGTCTCATAACAGCGTCGCCATCACCCGGGTTTCACGCCGTTGACTCCAACGTATGGTGGCTCCATGGTATTCACTGCATCGGCAGCATGACGCTGGTATTCAACAGTCTTCAGTACAACCTATACATTAAATTAGGCCAAAACGTAAGCAAGAAGAAAGCGCCGCGGATGCACTGAAATCGGCGAGGTAAGCCTTCATTGTAGGTGTGTTCAAATTAATTGTGGGTTTGTCCATGAAAATGTTTCCCCAGATGTCTCACAAGCCACATTCTCTGAGAACTCTATCGTCTGCAGAGCAAGGTAGCAGTCAACACACACTTAGTTCCAAAAGCCAGCGGACAACTTGGGCCAACACGCATGTGAATGGGACTACATGCACAGAGGAAGGTGGCTGAAAATGTCACACAATGGCAATACCATTGAAAAAAAAAGAATACGGCAGCGACAAAAAGAATGCTGCCACCGAAATTTCGCAATCCGTCAAAAAGGGTAAGTACTTTTAAAGCAGTTCCGGGCTCTTACCCGACCTGCGCGCCCTTTCACAAGCGCACGTGTACACTAGCTGGTCCCCACCAACCGCCGGCAGCAGGCTGACGCCTCTACCTCCCTGATCGATTCCTGCCGAGTGTCCTAGACACAAGGCCACGGATCAGGTGATGTTCACTAGGTCGTTGGGCGTATATATGTTTATCGAGAACAGCCGCGCAAGACATGTCGCCACACTGACAATTGGGGCACGGCGGGCAACGTAAACTGTGGAACAAACGAAGAAATGTCAGAAATATAAGCGACACAGGAGGCCGGCAATCGAACAGGGTGGGGCACGCGGTCGTACAAACAGCCTCAGCCATAAACCATCTTTGAGTGGGCTTGTGCCATTGGGTACATTGGTCAGAATTGGCAACTTGACAATTGTGAGGCGCCCAACTTCTGAGGTCTTCGCATGGAATCAGATTCGTTCGATCGTCTCGTCAGAGCGTCACCATCACCCGGGTTTCACGCCATTGACGTGAGCGTGTGGTAGCTCCATGGTATTCATTGTGTCGTCAGCATGACGCTGGTATTCAACAATCCTCAGCACAACCTATGCATTAACATAGACCAAAACCTAAGGAAGAAGAATGCCCTGCGGATCCACTGAAATCGGCGAGGTAAGGCTTCATTGTAGGTGTGTTCACATTTATTGTGCGTTTGTCCCGGAAATATTTCCCAAGATGTCTCACAAGCCACATTCTCTGAGAACCCTATCGTCTGAAGAGCAAGATAGCAGTCAACACACACTTAGGTCCACGAGCCAGCGGACAACTTGGGTCAACACGCATGTGAATGGGACTTCATGCACAGAGGAAGGTGGCTGAAAATGTCACACAATGCCAATAACATTGAAATAAAAGAAGGCGGCAGCGACGAAAACAATGCTGCCACCGAAATTTCGGAATCCGTCAAAAAGGGTGAGTACTTTTCAAAGCAGTTCCGGGCTCTGACCCGACCTGCGCGCCCTTTCACAAGCGCACGGGTGCACTAGCTGGTCTTCGCCAACCGCCGGCAGCAGGCTGACGCCTGTACCTCCCTGATCCATTCCTGCCGAGTGTCCTAGACACAAGGCCACGGATGAGGTGATGTTCACTAGGTCGTTGGGCGTATAGGTGTTTATCGAGAACAGCCGCGCATGACACGTCGCCCCACTGACAATTGCGGAACGGCGGGCAACGTACACTCTGGTACAAACGAAGAAACGTCAGAAAGATAAGCGGCACAGGAGGCTGGCAATGGAACACGGCGTGGCGTGCAGTCGTACAAATAGCGTGAGCCATCAACCATTTCTGATTGCGCTTGTGCCATTGGGTACATTGGTCAGAATTGGCAGCTTGGGAATTTTGACGTGCCCAACTTCGTCGGTCTTCGCATGGAAGCAGCGTGGTTCGATCGTCTCGTAACAGCGTCGCCATCACCCGGGTTTCACACCGTTGACGCCAACGTGTGGTGGCTCCATGGTATTCATTGCGTCGTCAGCATGACGCTGGTATTCAGCAGTCTTCAGTACAACCTATACATTAACATATGCCCAGACGTAAGCAAGAAGAAAGCGCCGCGGATCCATTGAAATCGGCGAGGTAAGCCATTATTGTAGGTATGTTCACATTATTGTGGGTGTGTACCTTAAAATATTTCCCCAGATGCCTCACAATCAACATTCTCTGAGAACCCTATCGTCTGCAGAGCAAGATAGCAGTCAACACACACTTAGTTCCAGAAGCCAGCGGACAACTTGGGTCAAGACGCATGTGAATGGGACTACATGCACAGAGGAAGGTGGCTGAAAATGTCACACAATGCCAATAACATTGAAAAAAAAGACTTCAGCGACAAAAACAATGCTGCCACCGAAATTTCGCAATCCGTCAAAAAGGGTGAGTACTTTTCAAAGCAGTTCCGGGCTCTGACCCGACCTGCGCGCCCTTTCACAAGCGCACGGGTACACTAGCTTGTCCCCGCCAACCGCCGGCAGCAGGCTGACGCCTCTACCTCCCTGATCCATTCCGGCCGAGCGTCCTAGACACAAGGCCACGGATCAGGTGATGTTCACTAGATCGTTGGGCGTATATGTGTTTATCGAGAACAGCCACGCATGACAAGTCGCCACATTGACAAATGCGGCACGGCGTGCAACGTAAACTGTGGTTCAAACGAAGAAACGTCAGAAAGATGAGTGGCACAGAAGTGCGGCGATCGAACACGGCGTGGCACGCGGTCGTACAAACAGCCTGAGCCATCAACCATTTCCAGTTTGGCTTGTGCCATTGGGTACATTGGTCAGAATTGGCAACTTGGGAATTTTGACGCGCCCAACTTCGTCGGTCTTCGCATGGAAACAGCATGGTTCGATCGTCTCATAACAGCGTCGCCATCACCGGGGTTTCGCGCCGTTGACGCGAACGTGTGGTGGCTCCATGGTATTCATTGCGTCGTCAGCATGACGCTGGTATTCAACAGTCTTCAGTACAACCTATACATTAACATAGGCCCAGACGTAAGCAAGAAGAAAGCGCCGCGGATCCATTGAAATCGGCGAGGTAAGCATTTATTGTAGGTGTGTTCACATTAATTGTGGGTTTGTCCCTTAAAATATTTCCCCAGATGCCTGGCAAGCCACATTCTCTGAGAACCCTATCGTCTGCAGAGCAAGATAGCAGTCAACACACACTTAGTTCCAGAAGCCAGCGGACAACTTGGGTCAACAAGCATGTGTATGGGACTACATGCACAGAGGAAGTTGGCTGAAAATGTCACACAATGACAATAACATTGAAAAAAAAGAAGACGTCAGCGACAAAAACAATGCTGCCACCGAAATTTCGCAATCCGTCAAAAAGGGCGAGTACTTTTCAAAGCAGTTCCGGGCTCTTACCCGACCTGCGCGCCCTTTCACAAGCGCACGGGTACACTAGCTTGTCCCCGCCAACCGCCGGCAGCAGGCTGACGCCTCTACCTCCCTGATCCATTCCGGCCGAGCGTCCTAGACAGAAGGCCACGGATCAGGTGATGTTCACTAGGTCGTTGGGCGTATATGTGTTTATCGAGAACAGCAGCGCATGACACGTCGCCACACTGACAATTGCGGCACGGCGGGCAACGTAAACTCTGGTACAAACGAAGAAACGTCAGAATGATTAGCGCCACAGGAGGCCGGCAATGGAACACGGCGTGGCATGCAGTCGTACAAACAGCGTGAGCCATCAACCATTTCTGATTGGGCTTGTGCCATTGGGTACATTGGTCAGAATTGGCAACTTGGGAATTTTGACGTGCCAAACTTATTCAGTCTTCGCATAGAAACAGCATGGTTCGATCTTCTCATAACCGCGTCGCCATCACCCGGGTTTCACGCCGTTGACGCCAACGTGTGGTGGCTCCATGGTATTCATTGCGTCGTCAGCATGACGCTGGTATTCAACAGTCTTCAGTACAACCTATACATTAACATAGGCCAAAATGTAAGCAAGCAGAAAGCGCTGCGGATCCATTGAAATCGGCGATGTAAGCCTTTCCCTATTGAAAATTTGCCTGATGCTGGGCATAGTGGAATCCATCATCCATAATCATGGTGGATTATGGTGATGGGTAGCATGCTGGGTGACGGGTGGCACGGTGGGTGCTGGGTGACATGGTGGGTGACGGGTGGCACGGTGGGTGCTGGGCGGCATGGTGGTTGCTGGGCACGGTGGATGCTGGGCAGCACGGTGGGTGCTGGGCGGCACGGTGGGCGCTGGCTGGCGCGGTGGACGCTGGTTTGGATATCATTGTGGGCACCGCACGTCAAAGGCAAGTTGTGTGATGAATTGAAGGAGCAGCCATTGCTATTTGGAAGCTCATGACAGGCTATATTCATGTGATGTTCAGTCTTGTGAAGTGTGCAATCTGTATATACATGTTGCCAAGTATGCGGCTATTTCCATGCCATAAAGAATCATTCTATAAAGCACCATACTATGTAGCATATCATCACACTTTATTGAAAAAGCGTCATTGGACTTATACTGTATTTACTTTTGCACTTGCTTGCCCCGGCGACATGCTCCTGTAAAATAAAGCTCCGAAGGTGTTTCCGCAGAGAAGCAAGGTGGTTCTCCGGAGGTGGTGCTGGTGGCCCCATTGGATGGTCACGTATGTATTTCTCCAGGCAGCCTAAAAGAAGAGTGCAATAAATGTAGAAATAAATTGTTTTTTCAATGATTTCTAGCAATAAGTGAATGAAGGAAATCTGTTGCAATCACTTCAATAGAAAAATCGATTCAACAAATGTTTGAGATAACAAAATGCAGCAAATGTTACACACAAACATGCTACCCAATGCGCAAGGCAGCCCAGGTTTATTTGCAGTCATAATGCATACACATGCATCACATTGTTTTGCAGATTCACATGGTATTTTTGTATGTTTTTGCCAAAGCCAAGCCTCTTCTCATCGGGAGGTTGGCTTAACTGCAAAATTGAGTCACATGGCAGCTGTACTCAAAGCCTTATGGGTCGATATTTGGCTTCTGATTTTGCATAATTTGTCTACTCTTCGACTGCCCAAAGTCCTGCCAGATTGGGAGAGCCACAATTTGGCTACACTGTCTCTAACACATGCAGGAGAGCTGCAAGATGCAAGCTGTCTGGTTTGTCCATTCTATCATTTGTTGAAAGTATGACTTGAGTAGTGTAGCAGCAATGCGTCGGGTAATATTGAAGGAGTTAAGAATGCGACAAGGAGTCCGGGATGCAATGCTTGTGGTAGCTGGAAGGCAGAGGCATGGTCTTTTAGGGATGTTAGCCTCAGTAGCTCAACGTAGGTGTCGTCACGGTGGTATACAGAACTGGGGATACCCTGTGTGGCTGATGCGCAGAAAAAGGCATCCTGGCATCTGGGGCTTTGGAATGTGTTGGTGTTAAAAGAATCTAATACAAAACAGACAAAAAAAGGGGGGAACTGAAGCCGGAATAATGAATAGGAGGGTGACATAATTAAAAGCAAGCTGAGGCAGATGTGCATGGGAAAAAGGGTCGTACAGTTAATATAAAAGTTAAAACATGAAAGACTATATTAAATTGAGTTGTAGGCAGGTAAAAATTGGAAGTGGTGGAATAGGTGAGGTTAAGATTTAAGTTTAGCTGGTGACACAATGTGTTTTGTGCCTTGGTTGATGACATGAGACTTTCAGATTTCAGTTACAGCTTTAAAGCTTTTAAAGATCCAAAGTTGCTATGTGTTAAATTAATTCCCATTGGATGTAGGCATTTAAACTTGTGTATGAGTTATGATTCCGTATATTTCCTCTAGCGAGGTGAGCGGAAATTTGTTTGTAGTATATATAGCCTTGCTTTGTCACATATATGACATGTTCATAGAAGTGGCTGGCTACTGCTTTAAGTAAATTGTGTTTTGTATCTGTGCAGTAACCGCTTAGTCTTTTATGAATTTGTTGTCCAGTCTCACCCATGTATTATTTGCTACAAGTGGCACATTCTAGACAGTAGACTACATTGCTTGATGTGCAGGTGAAACTCGAAGTTACTTTGTTTGAGTAATTTGATGCTGTACTTTTTACTGTAGCAGCAGATTAAATATGTTTGCATGTAGAGCACCCGGGTGGCCAAAGGGACATGTTCCTAACTTCGTCTTTGTCCTTAGTTTGGCATGTACAAGAATATCCTTATTATTAGTGTTGCATCTCAAGACTACTGTGGGCAGGGCGGGAAAAATCTTATGTTTCTGGTTGCTGGTGAGAATTGGGCAGTATTTATTGAGGATGTTGTTCACGTTTGGAAGTGCGTTTGAGAATTTAGTAGTAAGAAGAGGCGTTGATTTTGTGATCCTAGGGTGGGGCTTGAGGACCTCGGCTCAGTCAGGTTTGGTTGCATCGGTGTAGGCTTTCTGAAGGGCACTCTTTGGGTGGTTCCCGTTTGATAGGGTTTCTCTAATGTTATCAAGTCTACCTATGTAGTCTTGGTTTTCAACACACATCCGACGTAGCCGTGTGGCATTTAAAGATGCCTTCTTTGCAATGTCTGGAATGGTGGCTTGTATATTCTAGGTACTGTTGTTTGCCAAAGGTTTACTATACAGCATTGTCTTTACTCTCCCATTGTCAATATATATTGTTGTATCCAGAAAGTTTATGCGCTCCATTGAAAATGTTGATGTGAATTTTATTGTTGGGTGAAAAGAATTTAGAAATCCTACATATTTATCTAGGCTGTCTTGACCATGTTTCCATATTATTAATATGTCGTCTATGTAGTGTAGGTATGTGTGGTGATTGTCAGTGCAGCGCAATAGAAAATCTGTTTTTAGAATCACCATAAATATGTTCGCATAAATATGTTTTCCCATGTACACATGCTTCGGCCCGCTTTTGCTCATGTCGCCCTCTTATTTGTTATTCCAGTTTCGGTTCGCCCCCAAATTTGTCTGTTCTTATATCTTTTCTAAATGCCCTCACCACATTCCAAAGTACCAGACGCCAGGATACCTTCTTTAGTGCCTCAGTGACACAGGGTATCGCCACTTCTGCATACCGCTGTGACGACACCTACATTGAGCTACTGGGACTAAAGTCCCTAGAAAAACCATGCCGCTGCCTTCCGGCTACCCCATGCACTGCATTCCAGACTCCTTGTCACCATCTTAACTCCTAAATTATTCGACGCATTGCTGCTATGCTACTGAAGTCATTGTTGGAACTGATGTCTTTTTGGGTCTTTTTTGTTACGCGAGCACTGACCGCCTGACCGGCTGTTTTAAAGCCACAAGAACATGCTGCCAAAGACACCCCTGAATGCTCCCTAACCTCTCGCTTCCCCAACACCCTCCTATGCCCTTACTTTTCTTTCCCTCTTGGTCTCTTTATGTCTCCTTTTCTCCCCACCTTCCCACTCCCACTCTCGTTCCCTCGTCTTAGGAATCATGCTTACAGACAGCAGGCGACAGTGCTCATTCTCTTTCAAGTCTCTCCCTTTACAACCAGCCACTCCCGACAACTGCACGTGACGTCACTCTACTAAACCCTTAAAACTAACACACCGAGGATGACGAGGGAGCTTTTGACGAAGATACGTCGTCCTATCGAAATGTTGGCCAGCCTTTCTGAGGCACTTTATCCCTGTTTATAACCTTTACATCACAATAATCAGAATAGTGTTTTGAAATTGCATGGCTGTGAATGCTGCAGATTGTAAAGCAGCAAATCAGGTGGCCACAGTCAACACTTTCGAACTGCAGTGGTTTAAAAAGCTTCTTTTAGACTGTACAATTTGCCAAGCTGTGTCGGACACCAATTTTCTTGAGAAGCATTATTTCAAAAAAAGTGAGATGCAAGCTGCAGCATGGAAAGCTACAATAACACATGCCAAGTCTACATTAGAATGTTAAAGACAATGAGGTGCTTAAATGTTCAATTCTGTTATTAAGACAATAAGCAGCAGGCGAATGCAAGCTGCCACCCAACTTCATTGTTTTTCATTCAAACTGATTATGGGGGAAACCTTCTGGGTGGATTTCACCGGACACCCATATCTCGAAATTACCTTGTGCTGCTTTTCATACCCACAGAGACATTTAAATTGTGTGCCGAGACACAGTGCATATACAATAAAAGAAAAGGATATACATATAGGCACTTGCCTCCTTCTTGCTTTGGCATTTCTTGTCGTTCTGTATACATCATGTAATGCTAACTCATTCAGATAACTTGTAGATATGCAGTTATGTTTCTTAAATGAGGTGACTGTTGACTTACTCTGCAAAGCAGCAACTTTCTCCGGTGTTGCCGGAAGCTTCCAGGATGCGTGGCACATTGTCCGGCAGGTCTGTCCAGTCAGGCTACTTTCATCTGCTTGCAGTGGTGTCCACAGGTTCCATACCACCTCTAATGTGCACATTCCGTCGGAAGCAGACTTGAATATGTAATGCCACTTGTTGAGTGGCATCACAAATCCCACACCAATGTGTACCTGCAATAGATATGAAGTGTTTTTTTTTTCCTGAGCAGTACTCTTAACACTAAAACACACTTGTATTAAACAATATGATATACGCTAATTAGGTCAGTCAATTTCTGATGCAACTGCCCCTTGAACAAGTGTCTGCCCCTCGAACAAGTTTTAAAAAATGGGGTTAAACCCAACCTCACCAAGAAATTCATTTTTGTGTAAAAGATTAAACTAATAAAATTTTCCCATATTAAGGGCAGCAAAGAATCACATTTCGTAGTCTAACCTTGCAATAGTGAAATTAACGGAGAAAGTGAAACAATTGATTCAAATAGGCGCACCGCAATGCAGAGAGCAGTGCAGCACATGTTACCTAGAGTGCTACGCGTGCCAGTCTCCAAAGGCCACTGCCATCACACACTACATGGCCTTGTCCTAAAGCCCACTGGAGACATGCCTAGAAAGTACGATTACCCTTGCATGGTTGAAAACGAGTGAATTCCCTTGCGGCCTCTGAAAACCACTCGCACCACTCACTCATCTCAGCAGTTATATTTTGGTCATGACTAAACTGCAACGACGAATGCGCCAAGTCCCGTCACAACTTCGAACTTCAGAACTTGGTGTGGACGCTCCTTTTACTGCGACCAGGTTTGAAATATTTGTTGTAACAGTACAGCACTATTGAATATGTTCATATATGTGGACACAGGTTCCACAAGCATGGTTAGAAAATCGTAAATTAATGCAATGAAATATGGTGATTTTAACCAATAATTCGTTATATGTGGGATTCTTATAAGTGAGAACTGTAGTGTATATGAATGTCAACTGCGAGAATTATTTAATATGGTGCTCCAGTAACAGCAAAAGTAAAGGCATTTGATAAACTGCCGAAAGCCACCACTGTTTCTCACTTCTCCGCTACACTTCTTAGTCGCGCCTTTTTTTTTCTACACTACAAATGCAGCTGAAGCTAAGAGTCGCACTGCACAGTAGAAGAAAGCATCCTCCAGTCTCAGCCTCTGATCCCCCTCCCCATGAAGCTGGCTGAATGGAAGTTTCAGCGTGCATAATCCGTGAGCCCTCCACCACTGTCGGAACCCAAAATTGCTTGAGATACCTAAACCAGGGTTTTCACAAAGTCTCAGGGAGAGAAATTAAAGGATATTCAAGGACTTTCCAGTCCCTGTGAAAGATTTTTAAAAGGTTCAAGGTCCTATGCAAAAGCAGGAGATAAGATCAGCATGCTGATCTTCTCCTAAAGTTAAAGTGCCTACTGTTTGAATAAAAGCCGTGAAGTTCAGTGCTTGTGTTCAGCAGTATCTGTGACTTTCTATATGCTCCTTTTTGTGCTGATGACAAGTTGCACAGTTCAAACTAAACAATTATCGAGCTTAACAAACATGAATATTAACATTAACAAACATGAAGGTGACGTTTCTCGAGGCCGAAGTGTACAGTGAAACATCGCTACTACGAACACCACATTAACAAACTTTTCATATTAACGAACTTTTAAAAAATCTCCTGCTGACTTCTTATAGTTTCAATGTAAAAACATTTCAGTACTAGGAACTTCATAATACCGAACTTTTCCGAAGAGCGATTGTTATTCAGTTTCCCTGTGATGTTAAACCTCTTCTACTGATGTCGTAGATCTTTTTCATTCTATTCTGCAAAGCCAACATTTTTGGGCTCTCCGTGAACACCTCAATGGCTTTGGACCTGTTGCATTTCAAAATTGTACTCGTTTAAACATTGACAACTTTATGGAATTTTTAAGATTTTACGTGTGCTCTACAGCAGTCCCTTGTAATCACAGCCCCGTCCTTCAAAAGGAGGGGATTTGTATTAAATCAATGTATTGCTCCTGTTTAAGTGATCTGTTCTTATTATTTTGTGACCAACATATTTGCACATGCCTTGACACAGCATGCGCATCTAAGATTATACATATTGTCATATATGTTGATGATTAGCGAGTTATCCTAAAGGATGTGTGGCCTGAGCATTCTGAAGAGCTTGTGAACCAAGTGCTTGGTGCTTTTCATTCTTGTGGCAAAAGATTCAACTTCACGTCTGAGTTACCTGATGAGGGGTGCCTTCAATTCATATCAATATTGTTTTTCATGACGGTCAGGTGCGCTATTCTTACCATCCACGGTCCAAAAGCCAGTCCTTAGCTACAGTTTAGCCCATTCCAAACTTCTGAAAAGACGCATTGCAAAATAGTGCGTCCATACTCCTCTCGAAAAGTTTTGTGACCATAAGGTTGCATGCAGCCTTCAGCTCCAAGTACTACGCCTGCAAAATTATGGGCTTCTATAGCAGGAAGCCTGATTAAAGAAGTGAATTGAGGGAGCCAGACATCCCACAATGAGCTTGAAACCAAAAAGGAATGGCTTATTGTGCCATACATTCATGACTTGACCCAACGCCTCAAGAAAGTGGCTGGGAAATGCGACACCCTGGTAATTTTTTCGGCACCTGGAGGGCTTGTACGCACGTGCAATATCGTGAATAGTGCTGCCAAGGCAGACTGCAGATCACAGGACACTAGATGTTTCGAGAAGTGCAGAGTGGGTGTGGTGTGCAGGATGCCACTTTCATGTGGGAAATGTTACGCGAGCTACACCAGCCGATGCGCCAATGAAAGTCTGAGAGAGCACCGCACTGCTGTTAAGACGGTGGCAGGGGGTGAACATTTGGCAGATCACGGCAGGCGATGCTTGTGCAAGCCTGACTTTCAGGGCACCTGTGTCATGCGCAGCTTTGCAAAGCAAGCTAGAAAAATATTTGAAACTTTGCGCATTAACAATGAAGCTGATAAAGGAGTCCTTGCATGACAAGAAAAAAGCATATCTCATGCGGAAGTAGAATTCCCTTGAGTGACAATTGCACCTTCTACATATTTTGTAGGTTTTTGCGCAATATGTGCATTGCTGCTTTTTATCATTAAGCCCTTCAGTTGATGTCTAGTGCCCGTGCATTCTGTGTCTCTGTGTGTGTGTGTGTGTGTGTGTGTGCCTTTGCGCTTGTCATGATGTCCAAGTTCAGCTATCACCTACTAGCACTAACTATTGCAATAATGAGAAGTACATAATAGCACGCTTTATAAAAAGCCAGAGGAGTAGCACTATGCTGACCGGAAATGAGAAATGGTAAGACTATTCTGGCTCAAAACAACATTTCAAGTTCATCAACACTGACAAGCAAGTAACTGAGAAAGTTGGTGTACGTTAAAGTTTACCTTTTGAGTGATATAAGGGACAGGAGGAAGACAACAGGACACAAAAGCTACCAATTCAACATTAATATTGATGCAAAAATTAAATGTAATATTTATACTGTGTGTGCCCTTGTACTGCACAAGCGATCTTTTAAGACAAAGGGCACAAGTTGCAATACAAATGTACAAAATCATGATAAACAGTACTTGCATAAAAATAGAACAAATAAGCATGGAGTGATCACTATTCGGTGTCATTTAGAGAGTATTCCTCTTTGTAATGCAATCATAATGAGCACTGGCTGACAGATGTCCCTCTTTTTTAAATGGTATGATTCAGTGATATTGTTGATCAATCGGTTGCCTTAAGTAAACAAAACAGATGAACAATCTAAATCTGGCGTGCATCACCAGTCGTGTCAATGCATGGTCAAGTGGGGCGAGCCTACTTGCCCCTTGAGTGAATAATGGTGCTCTCTTGGACACATGGTGATGCACTTGCCAGTCTGCCGCATGTACAAGGTCGTCCATTCTTAGTACGAAGATGGTGCAGAGTGGCCGAACTCCGCGGATTGCCAGCGTGCATGGCATGGCTGTGCAACGAAGCTAAGCGGCGCAGGCGCACAGGGGCTTAGAGGTGGGACTTTATGACCTGTGTCATCCGCTAAAGCATGGCGTGCTTCCGCACTTTAGCAGATGACACGAAGCTCCACGTACCCCTTGCGCACCTGCGCCACTTAGCTTCGATGCACCGCTGCGCCATGCACACTGGCACTCCGCAGGGCGTGGCCACGCTGAGCCGTGTTCGTGCCAAGAGTGGACGACCCTGCACATTTGACCAAATATACACATGACCAGAGGCATAGACTACACTACTAATGACGGACACAAGACATATTTAGTGCTAATTTATACAAATCTCCCTTGTCTGGATGTCTTTCTCAATGCGCTTGTGGAATGCTATGCACACATATTTCCAGCGAAAAAATAAAGTAGGCAGGTATGCAGGACAGTCCACATGTGAACTGAGAAAAGCGATCAGGCAAGCGAGGTTCGCTTGGTTAAACATACCACCAAATATGTCTAGTGTGTGTCGGGGGCACTGTACTGCATTCCAATCACGTGTGGTCAAATGTTAGGGAGCTGACAGGCCAGGAACTAAATATGTACCAAAGAAATCACATTTCACCGAGAAGACCAGCATGCTCGTCTGACTTTGCCGTACATTGCCGCGATAGGGCTTTAGGCCAGATTAAATTAGTTCATCTGTTTCCACCCACGGTGAAAAATTGACAAGAGAAATCAGTGAGGCATACCACAATATGTGTGAGCAAGCCCCCACTATGAATGCATGAAAAAGGCGTCCTTTCTAGATTACAAGGGATAGAAATTAGTCTGTGACTATTCACCTTTTTTTTACGCAAATACTGTTTGTTGTGATTTTTTGCCTTTGTATTACAACTCACATTTTCCTTCTGAAGGAACTTGTGCACAATACAAGCACACATTCAGTATTATTTTTAATCCTCCCATCAAAATAGTCAGTCGTTATCACTGGTCATGTTGTATAGTCTCCCTTCCCTTACTGTGTAAATTTTGTCCTCAAGAGTTATATGAACTGACTGGCAAACTCAAAACGACACTACGAATTTCACCTAGAGGATACGGCTGGTTCTCAGAAAATGCACAAATAGAGCGACAGGTGCCTGTTGGCACACTGTTGCAATAATGGGTACAAGCTACCTTTGACATTGCTGCAATACATCAGTTGTCACATGGCTACAACCATTAAGACACAACAGAAATGTAAGTGCACAGCAAAAACAAGCAGGTTCATCAACCACAAATTTGACTTCAGCAGCCACAACATAGGCAGTTTCATGTAGCTAAAGCATTAGCTAATATGGGGAAAATACATGCACAAGCACCCTTAGCTAAAGATACCTGCATACCAACATAAAACCATGAGTTGCAGTGCATATGATGCTTGTTCTTGACACTAGTACTTTGTGAAAAATACTTTTTGGATTGCGTACAATGCTGTCAATTCATTTGCCCAGTAATCAAAGGCTTTTGACAGCATTACAATTTTGACTTGCTAGTTGAAAATATTCACACCCGAATAGCACCAAACAGAATAAATAGAAAACTACCCACTGTGCTGACCAAATACGTGGAAAGAGACCCAAAGTAATAGAATTATTTGTGGACAGCTGTAGACTTAGAGCTTGATGGCTGATAATCGCTATTAAAATTACACCACTGCCAAGCAGATGTTCTGTGTGGTGCTGTTGAAATTAAGTTCACTTGATGAGCGACATATCAATAACCAGCAAATGCTTTAGCAATAGCAAGCAGACAATTTTGCACGTGCAAAATTGCAGGCTCATTTAATGATAGTGCATCAATAGACTGAACTATGTACCAACTATGTGGTCTATGCTGTATAGACAGAAATTCAAAAAGGATGCAATTGGACACAGACTGTGCCACAATGCCTACTTGCATGAATGGGTATAGCTTAAGAAGGCTATAAAAAGTAGAGAAAGAAAGCAAGCTTACTTGAAAACTCCTCACTACTGTAGTACCTACTGCACAGTGAATACCGGCCTTCATGTACCATTTAAAGAAATTCAAGCTCGTGGCCATTGTTCTGGGAACACGAGAAATAATTGTGAAATTAATGCAGAAGGTTGGGCTAGTTGGCGTTGACACAGCTCCTGTGACCAATGCACATAGAAGCTGCACATAGAACCAAATGCACATAGAAGCTGATAAGCATCTACAAGAAGCCATTACAAAGCATTCACCAGATTCTTCTGAAAACACAACACTTATTTATCAGCTAGTACCAGTGATGGAGTGCTTACGCATTCATCAGCAGCTTTCGAAATGCAAAACACCTCAAACATTTCCCTATCTAACTGCCTGGCAAACTCACTGAGCACTTGTGTGGTATGAAAACACGGGGAGCATTTATGGGTACTTCAGTGGTGGTCAGCCAAGTGGCCAGCGCCCGTGAGAGCATTTACAGCGTTACGGTACTCCACAAGCTACTCATTCAGGCTCCTGTTTGTTCATTATACCACTTTCCACAGGGAAGTGGAATGTAGTATGCCACCACTACATTTCAGTTAACAAAGTGGGTGACATGCTCCTTAGTGCATGTACCTTGACTCCCGGCAATGTTTACCAACCTGCACATTCTTGTGAGCATTAGTGATGCTGAAAAAAACGCCTACACCACACTTGTTCGCCACCTTTCTTTCAGGCGGTGGGACACCCTGTGTACGTATGGCAGAGCTGCACGGCTACCACTGGGATATGCGTTACTGCACGTCCAGTGGGCAATGTGGTAGTGCCAATGACTTTCTTGTTGTGCTGGCTTTGCTGTTAAAAACATTGTGGGTGTTTTTGAACAGTGTTCAGTAGGACTCAAGTTCACACGAGTTGCCAGAAGATGGTCGCATGCAATCATTCGATATTCGTATAATTTTAAATCATACTTTCCTTTCTTATATATACTCTCTTAGCAAAAAGAAGCCCTTGCTCGACTACCGTTTGGAACACTCCATGTTAAAAGATGCATAGCTCCTAGCTGCCCGAGAGCTGTTCTGGTTAAATCTTGTGCACCAGGTTTCCTGCAGCACTCAGCAACAAGCGAGCCATTTATGTAGGGCCGGCTATCTCGATAACACCTTGGTGTCAGTTACTGGGAGCCTCATTAAAGAGGTAAAAACTGATCTGGCAGCTGCTCGGTGCAATAACGCACGTCCCAGTGGGCGCCCTGTGGCTGTGCCATATGTACACGGGGTGTCCCACCACCTAAAAAAAGTGGCAAACCAGTGCAGTGCAGGCGTTTTCTTCAGCGCCACTAAAGCTCGCAAGAATGTGCAGGTTGGTAAGCAACGCCGGGAATCACGGTATATGCACTAAGGATCATGTCACCCACTTTACTAACTGCAATGTGGGGGTGGTATACAAGATTTCACTTCCCTGTAGAAAGTGCTGTATTGGACAAACGAGCAGGTGCCTGAATGAGAGGTTTAGGGAGCACCGGAATGCTGTGAACGCTCTAGCAGGCACTGCCAATTTGGCTGACCACTGCCGAAGATGTGCTCGTAAATGCTACCTGTGTTTTCAAAACAAGCAAGTGCTCAGACGGTTTGCCAGGCAGTTAGATAAGGATATATTTGGTGTTTGGCATTTCAAAAGCTGCTGATGAATGTGTAAGCACTCCCTCACTGGAACTCACTGATAAAGGAGTGTTTGTTGTACCATGAGAAGAACCTGGTAAACAATGGTAAGCATGCTGCATGCTTAGACCTGTGACATATTTGCCCATTACACTTTGAATCCTTACATGTGCAGAAACAGCACAAGCGTATAGCATAAACGGAAAAAAAGTGGATATAAAAAGTATAACATAGGAATGTTTCAAATCAATAAAACAAAAGGTAGATATAATGTGTACTAAGCAAAATAAGATGTAACGCGCAGCCAAGTGATTGATGCAAGAAAAAATAAACCTCAAGACACGTTAGGTCTAGTTTGAAAGTGAACAAGGTAATGTGTACATAATGTCTACAAACACAAATGAGCAGCAAGTTGAATAAAGTTGAACAGATATTTAGCCGCTATAGTAAGCAGTGCTGAGTAATATGTCCATAAACATATCGACGAAAGATACCAAACTCCTACTTTTGCAAACACATACACTTCAGTCATACCTGAACAGACCATCCGATTACACACCATGCTGCTGCAGCCATAGCTCCTCCCTGACGTGGACACTGTTGTTGGTCACGGCCTCGCCACTGCAACATAAGTTCTGTGTTAACTTATAGCAGTGGCACTTTGAAAATTCACATTGTGAACACATGCAAGGAGCACCTAAACAGTCACAAAAACAATGTTTGCACCACTTCAAGGTGGGAACAGAGCACAAGGTCGAAGTCACTGATGAATATCGTGATAATAGGGACCCCTTCATGACAGCAAAATTTTTAAGACATGCAGCTACAGTAGATTACAAACAAATGTTCATTTGTTCAAACAATTCATTTTTTTCTATCACTTACTTAAAGCAACTTTCCCTTGTCATGTCAAGTTATGTCAAAGTTGTGTCAAAACACGTTGTCTCAAAACGTAAGCTGTAGTAGTAGCAAGCCGTGATTGCTTATATTTTTTAGCCCAAACCCTATTAGGGAGATTTCGTGCGCGACGGCTTTGAGCGAGAAAACGGGCCGTCGCGCAAACAGATCGCTCGTTCTTGTCGCCTGGTTCTGGAAATCTAGAATTCGTGGCTCGTAGCCCAGAAGTGCTATGGGCGACTAGACAATAGCGTGAAGCCCGAACTGGATGTACATCAGTCGAGTCTACCGCTTGTTGCACGGAACAAGCAAACGACTATTTTGATACGTGCAAGGTTAAGAACCTACTGCAAGACCTTAAAGAAATGTTTTACGCTACTCCTTTGAGTAAAACACAGCAACTTAAATTAATAAAGCACACGTTTGACCACTTTTGGCGCGTATTCGCTGCCCTCATACCGGCAACACCGGGGAGACGGCTCTCAATGTCGTCGCTCGCATAGGGTACCGATTGTAGGGAACGAGCGAGCGCGACAGCCATCTACATCGCGTCGCTGTCGCGCGCAAGATCACTTGCATGGTGCTTATACTCTTTCCCTATAACTGCTCGGAAACCGACAACCGCGTAAACAGATATTATTTACAACCTCGAAGCATACGCAAGAGAGGTAACGTCATTGCAGTAAGAATAGGTGAAGAGGCAGATGAGTCATTGTTATGCAACTTGAGCAGAAAAGCGGCAGCTCGCGCAAATGAGGACTGTTGCCGAACCTAACCCCTCTCACCGGAAGGAAACGCTCATCCAGATTTTTCATTTAGCATTAAGCCAATAAAATTGCGCAACCAAATTATCTCAACCAGCGCTCAGCAAGCATCAGCACAGTCAATGTCGTACTGGGAGTCTATTTCCTACGCTCGCAAGGCGCTCTATGCACACACGAGAAGCACGCATAGCATGCGTGTAGTTAGGAAGCACGAGTACTCACCATTTAAGTGGTACGTACGATGCGGTCGAAAAGCACCCTCCAAGCTGCCGGGGCTGCAAAGTTATTCCCGCATACATGCCGTTGCGCAGTGGACGACCTGCGGAACGCTAATAATACGCAATAATACCGAACTCTCCACAACAACCAGGGACAAAGGGAACGCACTCCATGGCTTGAAAATCGTTGGTCCACGTTTGACTGGCGCGCCACGCATACCGCGAGTTTGCAGCGAGACACAAGCTATCTTCTGGCACTTTTGTGCACGCGAACTAAGTCACAGTTCATTACAGCAAACGCAAAAGCACGACCACACAAACACATCGTAGCAACTCGTAAGACCGACAGCACATGTAAACAAGGAAACAAGATTAGTGGATGGATACTATGAGCAACCTCTTTGAAACGGGCGGTGGGTGGCGCTACCTGTGGAATTGGGAGGTTGTTGTGGCCTCCGCGATGTCTAAAATAATAACCAGCACACACTCGCTTTGTGCCTTGTGGCGCCCAACTACATATATATGTTGCAATACAAAAACAACTATCGCACAGTCTATATTATTCACTGTACTTGAGCGCAGAAAGAAATTTTATGACGTATTTTTGATTTCCAGGAGCTTCCGCCGCATGCGGGCAGCAAAAGTATGGCCTTCGAGATTCGCATATGCCATTCTTAAGAAGCCTTCGCTGGGCTGTGATTTGAACATATATACATGAAAAAATTTAGTAAAAAATTACCGACGATTACGTTACTTCCTAATGCGAAATTTGAGCGCAGCAAATAAGCTGTTTCACCTTTTCGATAGATTGAGGCAAACAAATCGAGCAACACATGTATGCGCTATCACAGAATTTTTTTTTTTATTTTTCACACGTATTCCTTTAACAAAGACTCCACTAACAGTTCTTGACAGTCATGAAGGAAGCTTTGTGGTCGGAGAAATAGACTGATATATGTTCGACTTGGTACACCAATGCTTACAATTTCGGCTCGGGCGGTGCACATATACAGATCCGCCGCCACCGATCTGGCTCTCTGATTGCCACCGCACAGGGCGAACGGCAGCGGCAATTTCGGCTCGGGCGGTGCACATATACAGATCCGCCGCCACCGATCTGGCTCTCTGATTGCCACCGCACAGGGGTTGCATTGGAGGAGGAGCGAAGAAAGGAATTAAGTTCGAGCAGGCGCTTTGACAACCGGAGACTCGCAGGAAGAGGGGGGAGGGGGGCGGCGTGTACACCCAGCGGCAAACGATGGGGGCAGAAGCGCGCGCAGCAAGCGGACAACACGATAAAGGGAGGAGGGAAGAGATAGCAGCGATTGACTGATGCCGCTGACGCCGATAGTGAGTCAACCCCAGCTGCGGAGTTGGTTTCAGGGACAACGCCGCCGATGCCGACACAAACAATATGATACCCTCGCTTCCGCAGCGCTAAGAACCAGGTCTAGCCGTGGGAAGGTGGTCACGTATTCGTCGACGTGCCGAGGCCTACGTGAAATAACCGGCGCGTCGGCAACTGAAGAGCACCCTATCCGCCACACAAGAACAGGGGGGGGGGACCCTTTCCTCCTCTTTCTGCATGGCGGCGACGGTGTTCTATGCAGTCACGTTATCTTGACTCTCTAGCGGCGTCAGCGGCATCCAGCGGTATCAGTCGGTCGCTGCTAGCGCGGGGGGGATGAAAGGGGGGCGGAGCTGGTTACGAGGCCGACGACAACGCCGACGACGACGCGAAACCCAGGAACGGACGCCAAAGAGCTGCGCTCTAAAAAGAAAAAAAAATAGGTGTGGTGCGCCAGGGGGTGGAGCCCTTAGTCCAGAACTCCACTGGCTTGAGCGGTCCGCCGTGCCTGGTCGAGGCTGGCGAGCCAAGTCTCCCATTGCTCCCTTCCGGAAAGTTTGCCGGCTACTTTCAACCGTTTTGAAGCCCATCCATGCCCATCCACGACGCCTTGCGCTGCTGCCCGTGCATTGGCCCGTGCTACCTGCGCCGTCACTTCTTTCTAAATGACTTGTTGCTGTCGTCGGCCTCAACTGTAGCATTAGAAATTGTTGACATGTTCTCGGAGGTACATGTCCAGTGTGCGATGTTTCCGTGCGCGTTGTAACTTATTCAGTCAGAAAGCATCAAATCTACGAGGATTAATCGCTAGTGTGGCGCGGGTTACACCCGTGTCATCCGCATTGCTTTCGTTTTGGTGTGGTGAATGTGCGCGTATTTCTCTCCTGTCTCCATGCGTTCTGTATTTATCCTGCGGCCCACTAATATTCCTCGAAAAAACCGCATGTCTCTGCCGCGTGAATGTGTCCTGTGTGGTGTGTGCCAGAAATGTGCGGCGGTGTACAATATGTTCGCAGCCAAGTGCTACCGTGCATTCCAGCGAATAGACGCGGCTGCTTATGGGCGGCTTTATTCAGTGTTTCTTCATTATCTTTGGGATTTACTTGCATCTGCGATAGAATTCACAAGGTACCCCAGTTAAAAAAGACAACAGGAATTCATGTCGCAACTACAGAAGATTATGTTGTACGACGGAAGTTCCGGACGTTACCGTAGTTGACAGACATTTCTGATGTTATGACAGAAATCTTGATGTCGCGAAGACCAAGAGTTCTGAAGTCGCAACAGAAACGTTCTGTCGCAACAACAAGAGTTCTGAAGTCGGAACAGCTTTCTATCGTGACAGCGACTCGGACACAAAGTTGCGTGAAAATCTGCCTCGCTCGGGTCTCATTAACCTGGTACAGCGCTGCCGTGAGAAGCCAGTATGCTGTCAGAATGAAGACTCATCCACGAGTGGTTATGTAGCTATTTTGCATTGAGCAGACGAATCATGTGCGCGCTCAAAAGTGTAAACAGTGTCCCCGGTCACCGTTGTCTATTTCTGAATTCCACACTATCTTGTTAGTTTGGTAATTGGCTTTGCCACCAAATTATTATGCATGTAGGATGTTTATGTGCATTAGTCTGGACAATGGCACAGAAGATGATATGAGCAACAATGTGCTAACTAAATAATAAGCTCCTATGTCACACTACTGCTAAAATGACAGATTTACTGAGTGAATGTGTATCTGCTTTTCTGAGTTACAGAACTGCCAAGCCATCTGTAAGCACAGCGTTTGTGTTTAGCAAATACCTTTTCTTCCCATCACAATGTGGAATTCTTTTCTGTTTCTCACGTAATGTTTAGTGTAGTGTAACATAAGTAGAATCAAGCATTATGTAACACAAATCTTAGGCACAACTACTGGCTTTCAGCACATCACTCAAAGTTGATTTTATGAAAGCTACAAGCAGAACCTTTCCTTGTCATAACCGTTTCTTTTCATGCCCTCATACGAAGTGTAGGAATGGTACGCATTCATTAGTCATTACATTAGGATATCTTAAACTACTTGTTTTCTAAAGCTTCCTATTAGGCAACCACGTGGAAGCAGCACACTATGAAAAACAAGCATAATATACATGTATTTGTTTTTTCACCATTACTTAACTACTTCCCATGGAACTTCTGCTTGTGCCAAGGAAAGCATGCAGTAATAATTTCCGTTCTTGTTGTAAAAGTTGAATTGTAGGAGATTTAAGGGGGCAAGGAAGTTGAATTGTAATTTGACACACCCTGGCAATATATGAGAGAGAGAGAGAGAGAATGTATCATGAATTTATAAGCCAGCTTTGCCGTGTAACCTGCAATTTTGCAAGCAAATGCGTAATTTCGTGGTCACTGAAACTTTTAAGGTAATGTACGTGATTAAGTTAATTAAGTGCACTTTTAAGTTAATGTACGTGGCACCCACCATTATCACTCCAAATGTTACAACCATTGACACACAGACCTGTCATGTTTTCTGGCTGTCATATATTCGCTCATTTCGCAATCAGTCAGAAAGGGTGAGTACTTTTCAAAGCAGTTCCGGGCTCTGACCCGACCTGCGCGCCCTTTCACAAGCGCACCGGTACACAAGCTGGTCCCCGCCAAACGCCGGCAGCAGGCTGACGCCTCTACCTCCCTGATGCATTCCTGCCGAGTGTCCTTGACACAAGGCCGCGGATCAGGTGATGTTCACTAGGTCGTTGGGCGATATGTGTTTATCGAGAACAGCCACGCATGACACGTCGCCACACTGACAAATGCGGCACGGCGGGCAACGTAAACTGTGGTTCAAACTAAGAAACGTCAGAAAGATAAGCGGCACAGAGGAGCGGCAATCGAACACGGGCGTGGCATGCGGTCGTACAAACAGCGTGAGCCATCAACCATTTCCGATTCGGCTTGCGCCATTGGGTACATTGGTCAGAATTGGCAACTTGGGAATTTTGATGTGCCCAACGTCTTCGGTCTTCGCATTGAAACAGCATGGTTCGATCGTCTCATAACCGCGCCGCCATCACCCGGCTTTCACGCCGTTGATGCCAACGTGTGGTGGCTCCATAGTATTCATTGCGTCGACAGCATGACGCTGGTATTCAACAGTCTTCAGTACAACCTATACATTAACATAGGCCAAAACGTAAGCAAGAAGAAAGCGCCGTGGATCCATTGAAATCGGCGAGGTAAGCCTTTATTTTAGGTGCGTTCACATTAATTGTGGGTTTGTCCCTGAAAATGTTTCCCGAGATCTCTCACAAGCCACTTTCTCTCAGAAGCCTATCGTCTGCAGAGCAAGATAACAGTCAACACACAGTTAGTTCCAGAAGCCAGCGGACAACATGATCCAACACGCATCTGAATGGGACTACATGCACAGAGGAAGGTGGCTGCAAATGTCACACAATGTCAATAACATTGAAAAAAAAAAGAAGACGGCAGCGACAAAATAATGCTGCCACCGAAATTTCGCAATCCGTCAAAAAGGGCGAGTACTTTTCAAAGCAGTTCGGGCTCTGACCCGAACTGCGCGCCCTTTCACAAGCGCTCGTGTACACTAGCTGGACCCCGCCAACCGCCGGCAGCAGGCTGACGCCTCTACCTCCCTGATCGATTCCTGCCGAGTGTCCTAGACACAAGGCCACGGATCAGGTGATGTTCACTAGGTCGTTGGGCGTATATATGTTTATCGAGAACAGCCGCGCATGACATGTCGCCACACTGACAATTGCGGCACGGCAGGCAACGTAAACTGTGGAACAAACGAAGAAATGTCAGAAATATAAGCGACACAAAAGGCCGGCAATCGAACAGGGTGGGGCACGCGGTCGTACAAACAGCCTCAGCCATAAACCATCTTTGAGTGGGCTTGTGCCATTGGGTACATTGGTCAGAATTGGCAACTTGACAATTGTGAGGCGCCCAACTTCTGAGGTCTTCGCAGGGAATCAGATTCGTTCGATCGTCTCGTCAGAGCGTCACCATCACCCGGGTTTCACGCCATTGACGTCAGCGTGTGGTGGCTCCCTGGTATTCATTGTGTCGTCAGCATGACGCTGGTATTCAACAGTCCTCAGTACAACCTATGCATTAACATAGACCAAAACCTAAGGAAGAAGAATGCCCTGCGGATCCACTGAAATCGGCGAGGTAAGGCTTCATTCTAGGTGTGTTCACATTAATAATGGGCTTGTCCCTGAAAATGTTTCCCAACATGTCTCACAAGCCACATTCTCTGAGAACCCTATCGTCTGCAGAGCAAGATAGCAGTCAACACACACTTAGATCCAGAAGCCAGCGGACAACTTGGGTCAACGCGCATGTGAATGAGACTACATGCACACAGGAAGGTGGCTGAAAATGTCACACAATGCCAATAACATTGAAAAAAAAATGAAGATGGCAGCGACGAAAACAATGCTGCCACCTAAATTTCGCAATTCGTCAGAAAGGCTGAGTACTTTTCAAAGCAGTTCCGCGCTCTGACCCGACCTGCGCGCCCTTTCGCAAGCGCACGCGTACACTAGCTGGTCCCCGCCAACCGCCAGCAGCAGGCTGACGCCTCTACCTCCCTGATCAATTCCTGCCGAGTGTCCTAGAGACAAGGCCACGGATCAGGTGATGTTCACTAGGTTGTTGGGCGTATATGTGTTTATCGAGAACAGCCGCGCGTGATACGTCGCCACACTGACAATTGCGGCACGGCGGGCAACGTAAACTGTGGAACAAACGAAGAAACGTCAGAAAGATAAGCGCCACAGAAGGCCGGCAATCGAACAGGGCGGGGCACGCGGTCCTACAAACGGCCTGAGTCATCAACCATTTCCGATTGGGCTTGTGCCATTTGGTACATTGGTAAGAATTGGCAACTTTGGAATTTCGACGCGCCCAACTTCGTCGGTCTTCGCATGGGAACAGCATGGTTCGATCGTCTCATAACCGTGTCGCCAACGTGTGGTGGCTCCATGGTATTCATAGCGTCGTCAGCATGACGCTGGTATTCAACAGTCAGTACAACCTATACATTAACATAGGCCCAAACGTCAGCAAGAAGAAAGCGCCGCGGATCCATTGAAATCGGCGAGGTAAGCCTTTATTGTAGGTGTGTTCACATTATTTGTGGGTTTGTCCCTGAAAATGTTTCCCAAGATGTCTCACAAGCCACATTCTTTGAGAACCCAATCGTCTGCAGAGCAAGATAGCAGTCAACACACACTTAGTTCCAGAAGCCAGCGGACAACTTGATCCAACACGCTTGTGAATGGGACTACATGCACAGAGGAAGGTGGCTGAAAATGTCACACAATCCCAATAACATTGAAAAAAAAAAGAAGACGGCAGCGACAAAAACAATGCTGCCACCAAAATTTCGCAATCCGTCAAAAAGGGTGAGTACTTTTAAAAGCAGTTCCGGGCTCTGACCCCACCTGCGCGCCCTTTCACAAGAGCTCGGGTACACTAGCTGGTCCCTGCCAACCGCCGGCAGCAGGCTGACGCCTTTACCTCCCTGTTCGATTCCTGCCGAGTGTCCTAGACACAAGGCCACGGATCAGGTGATGTGCACTAGGTCGTTGGGCGTATATGTGTTTATCGAGAACAGCCACGCATGACACGTCGCCACACTGACAATTGCGGCAGGGCGGGCAACGTAAACTGTCGAACAAACGAAGAAACGTCAAAAAGCGGCACAGAAGGCCGGAAATTGAACATGGCGTGGCACGTGGTCGTACAAACAGCCTGAGCCATAAACCATTTTTGAGTGGGCTTGTGCCATTGGGTACATTGGTCAGAATTGGCAACTTGGGAATTGTGTGGCGCCCAACTTCTGAGGTCTTTGCATGGAATCAGCATCGTTCGATCGTCTCGTCACAGCGTCACCATCACCCGCGTTTCATGCCATTGACGTCAGCATGTGGTGGCTGCATGGTATTCATTGCGTCGTCAGCATGACGCTGGTATTCAAAAGTCTTCAGTACAACCTATACATTAACATAGGCCAAAACGTAAGCAAGAAGAATGCCCTGCGGATCCATTGAAATCGGCGAGGTAAGCCTTCATTATAGGTGTGTTCACATTAATTGTGGGATTGTCCGTGAAAATGCTTCCCAAGATTTCTCACAAGCCACATTCTCTGAGAACTCTATCGTCTGCAGAGCAAGATAGCAGTCAACACACACTTAGTTGCAGAAGCCAGCGGACAAGTTGGGCCAACACGCACCTGAATGGGACTATATGCACAGACGAAGGTGGCTGAAAATTTCACACAATGCCAATACCATTGAAAAAAAAAGAATACGGCAGCGACAAAAACAATGCTGCCACCGAAATTTCGCAATCCGTCAAAAAGGGTGAGTACTTTTCAAAGCAGTTCCGGGCTCTGACCCGACCTGCGCGCCCTTTCACAAGCGCACATGTACACAAGCTGCTCCCCGCCAGTCGCCGGCAGCAAGCTGACGCCTCTACCTCCCTGATCGATTCCTGCCGAGTGTCCTAGACACAAGGCCACGAATCAGGTGATGTTGTCTGGGCCGCTGGGCGTATATGTGTTTATCGAGAACAGCCACGCATGACACCTCGCCACAGTGACAATTGCGGCACGGCGGGCAACGTTAACTGTGGTACAAACGAAGTAACGTCAGAAGGATAAACGGCACCGGAGGCCGGCAATCGAACACGGCGTGGCACGCGGTCGTACAAACAGCCTGAGCCATCAACCATTTCCGATTGGGCTTGTGCCATTGGGTACATTGATCAGAATTGGTAACTTGGGAATTTTGACGTGCCCAACTTCGGTTTTCGCATGGAAACAGCATGGTTCGATCGTCTCATAACAGCGCCGCCATCACCCGGGTTTCACGCCGTTGACGCCAACGTGTGGTGGCTCCATGGTATTCATTGCGTCGTCAGCATGACGCTGGTATTCAACAGTCTTCAGTACAACCTATACATTAACATAGGCCAAATCGTAAGCAAGAACAAAGCGCCGCGGATCCATTGAAATCGGCGAGGTAAGCTTTTATTCTAGGTGTGTTCACATTAATTGTGGGTTTGTCCCTGAAAATTTTTCCCGAGATGTCTCACAAGCCACATTCTCTGAGAACCCAATCGTCTGCAGAGCAAGATAGCAGTGAACACACACTTAGTTCCAGAAGCCAGCGGACAACTTGATCCAACACGCATGTGAATGGGACTACATGCACACAGGTAGGTGGCTGAAAATGTCACACAATGCCAATAACATTGAAAAAAAAAAGAAGACGGCAGCGACAAAAACAATGCTGCCACCGAAATTTCGCAATCCGTCAAAAAGGGTGAGTACTTTTCAGAGCAGTTCCGGGCTCTGACCCCACCTGCGCGCCCTTTCACAAGCGCACGGGTACACTAGCTGGTCCCTGCCAACCGCCGGCAGCAGGCTGACGCCTCTACCTCCCTGATCGATTCCTGCCGAGTGTGCTAGACACAAGGCCACGGATCAGGTGATGTTCACTAGGTCGTTGGGTGTATATGTGTTTATCGAGAACAGCCACGCATGACACGTCGCCACACTGACAATTGCGGCAGGGCGGGCAACGTAAAGTGTCGAACAAACGAAGAAACGTCAAAAAGCGGCACAGAAGGCCGGCAATCGAACATGGCGTGGCACGTGGTCGTACAAACAGCCTGAGCCATAAACCATTCTTGAGTGGGCTTGGGCCATTGGGTACATTGGTCAGAATTGGCAACTTGGGAATTGTGAGGCGCCCAACTTCTGAGGTCTTCGCATGGAATCAGCATCGTTCGATCGTCTCGTCACAGCGTCACCATCACCCGCGTTTCATGCCATTGACGTCAGCGTGTGGTGGCTCCAATGTATTCATTGCGTCGTCAGCATGACGCTGGTATTCAACAGTCTTCAGTACAACCTATTAATTAACATAGGCCAAATCGTAAGCAAGAAGAAAGCGCCGCGGATCCATTGAAATCGGCGAGGTAAGCCTTTATTGTAGGTGTGTTCACATTAATTGTGGGTTTGTCCCTGAAAATGTTTCCCAAGATGTCTCACAAGCCACATTCTCTGAGAACCCAATCGTCTGCAGAGCAAGATAGCAGTCAACACACACAGTTCCAGAAGCCAGCGGACAACTTGATCCAACACGCATGTGAACTGGACTACATGCACAGAGGAAGCTGGCTGAAAATGTCACACAATGCCAATAACATTAAAAAAAAAAAGAAGACGGCAGCGACAAAAACAATGCTGCCACCGAAATTTCGCAATCTGTCAAAAAGGGTGAGTACTTTTCAAAGCAGTTCGGGCTCTGACCCGGCCTGCGCGCCCTTTCACAAGCGTACGGGTTCCCTTGCTGGTCCCCGCCAGCCGCCGGCAGCAGGCTGACGCCTCTACCTCCCTGATCGATTCCTGCCGAGTGTCCTAGACACAAGGTCACGAATCAGGTGATGTCCACAAGGTCGTTGGGCGTATATGTGTTTATCTAGAACAACAGCGCATGACACGTCGCCACACTGACAATTGCGGCGGGGCGGGCAATGTAAACTCTGGTACAAACGAAGAAACGTCAGAAAGATAAGCGGCACAGGAGGCCGGCAATGGAACACGGCGTGGTATGCGGTCGTACAAACAGCGTGAGCCATCAACCATTTCCGATTGGGCTTGTGCCATTGGGTACATTGGTCAGAATCCACAACTTGGGAATTTTGACGTGCCCAACTTCTTCGGTCTTCGCATGGAAACAGCATGGTTCGATCGTCTCATAACCGCGTCGCCATCACCCGGGTTTCACGCCGTTGACGCCAACGTGTGAGGGCTCCATGGTATTCATTGCGTCGCCAGCATGACGCTGGTATTCAACAGTCTTCAGTACAACCTATACATTAACATAGGCCAAATCGCAAGCAAGAAGAAAGCGCCGCGGATCCATTGAAATCGGCGAGGTAAGCCTTTATTGTAGGTGTGTTCACATTAATTGTGGGTTTGTCCCTGAAAATGTTTCCCAAGATGTCTCACAAGCCACATTCTCTGAGAACCCAATCGTCTGCAGAGCAAGATAGCAGTCAGCACACACTTAGTTCCAGAAGCCAGCGGACAACTTGATCCAACACGCATGTGAATGGGACTACATGCACAGAGGAAGGTGGCTGAAAATGTCACACAATGCCAATAACATTGAAAAAAAAAAGAAGACGGCAGCGACAAAAACAATGCTGCCACCGAAATTTCGCAATCCGTCAAAAAGGGTGAGTACTTTTCAAAGCAGTTCCGGGCTCTGACCCGACCTGCGCGCCCTTTCACAAGCGCACGGGTACACTAGCTGGTCCCCGCCAACCGCCGGCAGCAGGCTGACGCCTCTACCTCCCTGATCGATTCCTGCCGATTCTCTTAGACACAAGGCCACGGATCAGGTGATGTTCACTAGGTCGTTGGGCGTATATGTGTTTATCGAGAACAGCCACGCATGACACGTCGCCACATTGACAAATGCGGCACAGCGTGCAACGTAAACTGTGGTTCAAATGAAGAAACGTCAGAAAGATAAGCGGCACAGGAGGCCGGCAATCGAACACGGCTTGGCACGCGGTCGTACAAACAGCCTGAGCCATCAACCATGTCTTATTGGGCTTGTGCCATTGGGTACATTGATCAGAATTGGCAACTTGGGAATTTTGACGTGCCCAACTTCGGTCTTCCCATGGTGTTGTAATCGCAGTGCTGGCACCGGTTGTTGGAATCTCAGCGCTGACGCCCGTTGTTGCAAATGGGTCGCAAGCCCCAAGGGTAGCGTTGGCCTGGCGGCCTGGGGCACAACTGGAAGCATCCGAAGGTCCCGGCAAAGCATGAGTCGACTGCTAACAGAACAACTTGTTTATTCTAGCATCGCAAAAGAGCAGGCGGTCAGGTCGACCGAAGTGGAGAGACGGGAGAGCACGTAACTCAGCAGAAGAAATCGGAGCCTCTCTCTCGGCGTCCGGGGGCAGCTGCTTTATACTCTCGGAGTCGAGGGCAAGAGGAAGGCCTCGTGACGAGACCACGTGACGGCGGGGCACGGACGAGCTGAGAGACACGTTGAGACGAGTGTAGTGACGCATCCGCCAAGCCGGCGCCGGACAGACCTCCTCGCTTCACACTTGGGGAGCTCCTCTCCCCGGCTGCCGCGCTTTGACAAGCGTGGGCACACACACACACACGCACACACGAAGACACGTGGCACTGAAACACGCCTGGACGCGCTTGGCGGGGAGGCTTTGCGGCAGCTCCGAACGGGCCAAAATGTCCGCCGCTTTGAACGAAGCCCCGGCGTCCGTTGCATCCGCGCCGGCATACCGCGCGTCGTAGGCGAAACGTAACAGACCGCCCCGCCGGGGGAAGGAGATCCCGATGGTCAGGGGACTGCATCCGCTGTCCGGAGGGATGTCGCTCGATGATGCTCATAACCGAAGTCGGGCGTCCTTCGGCGTTTCTTGAGCGCAGCGCAGAGGAGGCCTCGTTCTCTCGTTCAGGTTCACACAGGACACTGCAAAGTGACTTCGGGAGAGTTGCCATTTTTGTTCTCGTTCCCAGCAAGCGTTAGAACTGCGCCGAAACTCAGCCGCTCAGTCAGCAAGCACGAAACAACCCTCACCAAGTCCTGCCAGGCTCTTTCCCCTTTTATACCACTGCCTAGTTCCTTACAGTAGTCTAGCAGCACTCAGAACACATCCACAAATTGGAAAATTGCACTAGAAAGCACGTCATCACTTTGAAACACTACACAAAAGCAATATGTTAAATATCCTGCCTCAGGAAGAAAAACATCAGTAACAAACAATTTTGAGGCTGATTCCCACGTTAGGGGCTTCGACTTAAGCCGTCGGCGTTACCGTTGAGACTCCCCTTTTTGTAACGCACCTCAAAGGAATATTGTTGCAAAGCGAGGCTCCAGCGCAGGAGGCGGCCATTTGTGGAAGAGATGGTCTGCAGCCATTGGAGAGGGCAGTGACCCGTCTCGAAGCATGCGAAGCGGAGAACGCAGCGAGCGACCGTACACTAGCTCAGCTGGCGAAAACCCCGTAGCCGCATTCGGCGCGGTCTTTAATGCCAACGTCACCCCAGGCAGACACAGCTCCCAATCAGTTTGTTGTTCAAACCACAATGCTCTCAACACGCGCTTCATGACGGAGTGGAGCTTCTCAAAGGAATTCGACGGTGGGTGGTACACTGAGCTGTCTAACAGCCTTACCCCACACCTTTCGAGAAAGGCTGTCGTCAAAGGGCTAGTAAACACTGTGTCCTGATCTGATTGGATTTCCGCAGGAAAACCAACTCGCGCAAATATGGACAGTAGTGCATTGACTATCTCAACTGAGCTGAGTTCTTTAAGCGGCACTGCTTCAGGGAACTTTGTCGCTGGGCAGATCACAGTCAAAATGTGTCTGTACCCCGTGGCTGTTACCGGCAGAGGTCCCACTGTATCAATAACGAGCCGTCTAAAAGGCTCCGTAATGATAGGTACCAACTTCAACGGCGCCCTCGATTTGTCCCCTGGTTTGCCCACCCGCTGAGAGGTGTCACATGTCTTCACGAAGTGGTCTGCGTCCCGAAAACACCCTGGCCAATAGTACTCTTGCAAGAGACGGTCCTTAGTTTTCTTAACTCCTAGGTGTCCGGACCACGAACCCCCATGCGACAAGCGCAACAGATCCTGACGATAGCACTGAGGCACGATCAGCTGATCGAACTCCACTCCCCTGCGGTCTAGATACTCCCGGTACAGGACCCCACCTCTTTCCACAAAGCGAGCATTTTTCTTGGCGATACCTTCCTTGACAATGCAACGTATGTTTTCTAGGCTGCCATCCTTCTTTTGCTCGGCTATCAAAGCCGACCGGCTGACTTTTAGCAACCTATTAAGTCCGTCTGACGTAGGCGCGATAAGCAAATCTGCAGATAGCTCTTCTAACTTTCCCGCATCGGGAATTTCCTCTCCAGTATCTGGTGCCTTTAACGCTACAGGCTCAATTTTATTCAGTTCGGGCGTGCTCTGAATATCAGCTTGCTGCGCTTCTGACCCTTTCTCATCGTTCGACAACGTCGGCCCCGCAACTACCGCCTTTGCAGCGAGCTCCCGAGCCTTTGATCTGGTTAAGGCCTGAATGCTAGCCTCACCAAACAAAAGCCCCTTCTCGCGCAGGAGGTGATCGGACCTGTTCGAAAATAGGTACGGGTACTGGGGGAGCAGCATAGATGACACTGCGGCCTCCGTCTCAAGCGCTCCGAAAGGTCCTTCAATAAGCACTTTTGCTACGGGCAGACACACGCTATGAGCTTCGACGGCTTGCTTGATCCATGCGCACTCGCCCGCGAACATATCGGGTTCTACGTAAGAGGGGTGAACTACATCCATCGTAGCTGCGGAATCGCGAAGCACTCGGCACTCTTTCCCGTTCACGAGAAGGTCTCGCATGTAAGGCTCGAGAAGCTTCATGTTCTCGTCAGTGCTGCATAATGACAAAAACACGACTTTTGTTTTTGTTTCTGGACACTGCGCCGAAAAGTGACCCGGCTTCTGGCACGTATAACAAACGCGCGCTTGCCTCGTCTCAAACCGCTTTCTGCGTTCGGCTTCGGCTGCCGCCGTCTCCTTACGTTCGGTCGGACTGCTTTCACTCGCATCCGCACTACGTGTGTCCCCCTTTGCTCTCATGGGCGTGAACTTCGGCCTCTCAAACTTGGAGCCAAATTCACCCTTTTGACCGTCCTTAGCTCCACGAGCCCGACGCGTCACAAACTTTTCGGCTAGCTCAGCGGCTCTAGCCACCGTTGTAACGTCTGGCCTATCCAAGATCCAGTGCCGCACGTTCTCAGGTAACCGACTATAAAACTGTTCCAGCCCGAAACACTGCAGAACTTTCTCGTGATCACCCAACGCTTTCTCTTCTTTGAGCCACTCCTGCATGTTTGACATAAGCCTGTAGGCAAACTCTGTATATGACTCACTTTTACCTTTCTCATTTTCCCGAAACTTCCGACGGAACGCCTCCGCTGACAGCCTGTACTTTTTTAGCAGACTCGATTTCACTTTGTCGAAATCCTCTGCCTCCTCTCTATTCAAGCGAGCGACTACGTCGGCCGCCTCGCCGGGTAACAAAGTGAGCAAGCGCTGTGGCCACGTTTCCCGAGAGAACCCCTGCTTCTCGCACGTTCGCTCAAAGTTAACCAGGAACAAACCAATGTCCTCTCCAAGCTTAAACGGCCGCATCAGGTCAGTCATTTTGAACAATACTCGTTCTCCTGCACCGTGTGCCTGACTTCCATTACGAGCGCGTTCCATCTCTACCACGAGACGCTTCATTTCCAAAGCGTGGTCGCGCTCTTCTTTTTCTTTCTCTTTTTGTTCTTTTCGTTCGCGCTCCTGTTTCTCTTTCTGTTCTTTACGTTCGCGCTCATCTTTCTCTTTCTGTTCTTTAAGTTCGCGCTCCTGTCTTTTTGCCGTCTCCCTCTCCTCAATGGTCTCAAGGCATTCCGACAGCTCGTCATCCTCAGCTTCTAACTCAAGAATAGCCCTCAGCAGTTCTGGTTTTCTGAGTTTGTTTGAGACATCCAGACCCAACTCTCTTGCAAGCTCCAGCAATTTCGGTTTGCGCAACGACTTCAAATCCATGGCTGCTCTGAATGCTGCTTTCTCTACTGCCTACTATTGTCTTGCCGCAAACTAACCCGGCAGCAACGACCACCACAATTACCAGCTCTGTTTCTGACACTAACAAAAGCCTGGCAAAACTCCGAAGAAGAAAGTCCCGCACTCACCAAACCTCGCAGCCAAGAATTCAGCGCAGTCGTTCCCCTGCAGGCAACCAGTCATCACACAGGGCTCGTTGCACTGCTCCCGGATGGTCGTTCTGCTGCTCAGCATACAGTCAACCGCATATCTTCGCTGCTGGCCTCCGTTGTCGCGATCCCACCGCTGCCACCAGTTGTTGTAATCGCAGTGCTGGCACCGGTTGTTGGAATCTCAGCGCTGACGCCCGTTGTTGCAAATGGGTCGCAAGCCCCAAGGGTAGCGTTGGCCTGGCGGCCTGGGGCACAACTGGAAGCATCCGAAGGTCCCGGCAAAGCATGAGTCGACTGCTAACAGAACAACTTGTTTATTCTAGCATGGCAAAAGAGCGGGCAGTCAGGTCGACCAAAGTGGAGAGACGGGAGAGCACGTAACTCAGCAGAAGAAATCGGAGCCTCTCTCTCGGCATCCAGGGGCAGCTGCTTTATACTCTCGGAGTCGAGGGCAAGAGGAAGGCCTCGTGACGAGACCACGTGACGGCGGGGCACGGACGAGCTGAGAGACACGTTGAGACGAGTGTAGTGACGCATCCGCCAAGCCGGCGCCGGACAGACCTCCTCGCTTCACACTTGGGGAGCTCCTCTCCCCGGCTGCCGCGCTTTGACAAGCGTGGGCACACACACACGCACACACGAAGACACGTGGCACTGAAACACGCCTGGACGCGCTTGGCGGGGAGGCTTTGCGGCAGCTCCGAACGGGCCAAAATATCCGCCGCTTTGAACGAAGCCCCGGCGTCCGTTGCATCCGCGCCGGCATACCGCGCGTCGTAGGCGAAACGTAACAATGGGAACAGCATGGTTCGATCGTCTCATAACAGCGTCGCCATCACCCGGGTTTCACGCCGTTAACGCCAATATGTGGTGGCTCCATGGTATTCATTGCGTCGTCAGCATGACGCTGGTATTCAACAGTCTTCAGTACAACCTATTCATTAACATATGCCAAAACGTAAGCAAGAAGGATGCCCTGCGGATCCATTGAAATTGGTGACGTAAGCCTTCATTGTAGGTGGATTCACATTAATTGTGGGTTTCTCCCTTAAAATGTTTCCCCAGATGTCTCACAAGCCACATTCTCTGAGAACCCTATCGTCTGCAGAGCAAGATAGCAGTCAACACACACTTAGTTCCAGAAGCCAGCGGACAACTTGATCCAACACGCATGTGAATGGGACTACATGCACAGAAGAAGGTGGCTGAAAATGTCACACAATGCCAATAACGTTGAAAAAAAAGAAACAGCAGCGACAAAAACAATGCTGCCACCGAAATTTCGCAATCCGTCAAAAAGGGTGAGTACTTTTCAAAGCAGTTCCGGGCTCTTACCTGACCTGCGCGCTTTTTCACAAGCGCACGGGTACACTAGCTCATCCCCGCCAACCGCCGGCAGCAGGCTAACGCCTCTACCTCCCTGATCGATTCCTGCCGAGTGTCCTAGACACAAGGCCATGGATCAGGTGATGTTCACTAGGTCGTTGGGCGTATATGTGTTTATCGAGAACAGCAGCGCATGACACGTTGCCACACTGACAATTGCGGAACGGCTGGCAACGTACACTCTGGTACAAACGAAGAAACGTCAGAAAGATAAGCGGCACAGGAGGGCGGCAATCGAACACAGCTTGGCACGCGGTCATACAAACAGCCTAGGCCACAAACCATTTCCGATTGGGCTTGTGCCATGGGGTACATTGGTCAGAATTGGCAACTTGGGAATTTTGACGAGCCCAACTTCTTCGGTTTTCGCATGGAAACAGCATGGTTCGATCGTCTCACAACAGCGTCGCCATCACCCGGGTTTCACGCCGTTGACGTCAACGTGTAGTGGCTCCATGGTATTCATTGCGTCGTCAGCATGACGCTGGTATTCAACAGTCTTCAGTACAACCTACACATTAATATCGGCCAAAACGTAAGCAAGAAGAAAGCGCCGCGGATCCATTGAAATCGGCGTGGTAAGCCTTCATTGTAGGTGTGTTCACATTAATTGTGGGTTCGTCCCTGAAAATGTTTCCCAAGATGTCTCACAAGCCACATTTACTGAGAACCCTATCGTCTGCAGAGCAAGATAGCAGTCACACACACTTAGTTCCAGAAGCCAGCGGACAAGTTGGGCCAACACGCATCTGAATGGGACTATATGCACAGAGGAAGGCGGCTGAAAATTTCACACAATGCCAATACCATTGAAAAAAAAAAGAATACGGCAGCGACAAAAACAATGCTGCCACCGAAATTTCGCAATCCGTCAAAAAGGGTGAGTACTTTTCAAAGTAGTCCTGGGCTCTGACCCGACTTGCGCGCCCTTTCACAATCGCACGTGTACACTAGCTGGTCCCCGCCAACCGCCGGCAGCAGGCTGACGCCTCTACCTCCCTGATCGATTCCTGCCGAGTGTCCTAGACACAAGGCCATGGATCAGGTGATGTTCACTAGGTCGTTGGGCGTATATGTTTTTATCGAGAACAGCAGCGCATGACACGTCGCCACGCTGACAATTGTGGCACGGCGGGCAATGTAAACTGTGGAACAAACAAAGAAACGTCAGAAAGATAAGCGGCACAGAAGGCCGGCAATCGAACAGGGCGGGGCACGCGGTCGTACAAATAGCCTGAGCCGTAAACCATTTTTGAGTGGGCTTGTGCCATTGGGTACATTGGTCAGAATTGGCAACTTGAGAATTGTGAGGCGCCCAACTTCTGACGTCGTCGCATGGAATCAGCATCGTTCTATCGTCTCGTCACAGCGTCACCATCACCCGGGTTTCACGCCATTGACGTCAGCGTTTGGTGGCTCCATGGTATTCATTGCGTCGTCAGCATGACGCTGGTATTCAACAGTCTTCAGAACAACCTATACATTAACATAGGCCAAATCGTAAGCAAGAAGAAAGCGCCGCGGATCCATTGAAATCGGCGAGGTAAGCCTTTATTGTAGGTGTGTTCACATTAATTGTGGGTTTGTCCCTGAAAATGTTTCCCAAGATGTCTCACAAGCCACATTCTCTGAGAACCCAATCGTCTGCAGAGCAAGATAGCACTCAACAAACACTTAGTTCCAGAAGCCAGCGGACAACTTGATCCAACACGCATGTGAATGGGACTACATGCACAGAGGAAGGTGGCTGAAAATGTCACACAATGCCAATAACTTTGAAAAAAAAGGAAGACGGCAGCAACAAAAACAATGCTGCCACCGAAATTTCGCAATCCGTCAAAAAGGGTGAGTACTTTTCAAAGCAGTTCCGGACTCTGACCCCACCTGCGCGCCCTTTCACAAGCGCACGGGTACACAAGCTGGTCCCTGCCAGCCGCCGGCAGCAGGCTGACGCCTCTACCTCCCTGATCGATTCCTGCCGAGTGTCCTAGACACAAGGTCACGAATCAGATGATGTCCACAAGGTCGTTGGGCGTATATGTGTTTATCGAGAACAGCAGCGCATGACACGTCGCCACACTGACAATTGCGGCAGGGCGGGCAATGTAAACTCTGGTACAAACGAAGAAACGTCAGAAAGATAAGCGGCACAGGAGGCCGGCAATGGAACACGGCGTGGTATGCGGTCGTACAAACAGCGTGAGCCATCAACCATTTCCGATTGGGCTTGTGCTATTGGGTACATTGGTCAGAATCGGCAACTTGGGAATTTTGACGTGCCCAACTTCTTCGGTCTTCGCATGGAAACAGCATGGTTCGATCGTCTCATAACCGCGTCGCCATCACCCGGGTTTCACGCCGTTGACGCCAACGTGTGAGGGCTCCATGGTATTCATTGCGTCGCCAGCATGACGCTGGTATTCAACAGTCTTCAGTACAAGCTATACATTAACATAGGCCCAAACGTAAGCAAGAAGAAAGCGCCGCGGATCCATTCAAATCGGCGAGGTAAGCCTTTATTGTAGGTGTGTTCACATTAATTCTGGGTTTGTCCCTGAAAATGATTCCCAAGATGTCTCACAAGCCACATTCTCTGAGAACCCTATCGTCTGCAGAGCAAGATAGCAGTCAACACATACTTAGTTCCAGACGCCAGCGGACAACTTGATCCAACAAGCATGTGAATGGGACTACATGCGCAGATGAAGGTGGCTGAAAATGTCACACAATGCCAATAACATTGAAAAAAAAAGAGGCGGCAGCGACAAAAACAATGCTGCCACCGAAATTTCGCAATCCGTCAAAAAGGGTGAGTACTTTTCAAAGCAGTTCCGGGCTCTGACCCGACCTGCGCGCTTTTTCACAAGCGCACGGGTACACTAGCTGGTCCCCGCCAACCGCCGGCAGCAGGCTGACGCCTCTACCTTTCTGATCGATTCCTGCCGATTGTCCTAGACACAAGGCCACGGATCAGGTGATGTTCACTAGGTCGTTTGGCGTATATGTGTTTATTGAGAACAGCCACGCATGACACGTCGCCACATTGACAAATGCGGCACGGCGTGCAACGTAAACTGGGTTCAAACGAAGAAACGTCAGAAAGATAAGCGGCGCAGAAGGGCGGCAATCGAACACGGCGTGGCACGCGGTCGTACAAACAGCCTGAGCCATCAACCACTTCCGATTGGGCTTATGCCATTGGGTAGATTGGTCAGAATTGGCAACTTGGGAATTGTGAGGCGCCCAACTTCTGAGGTCTTCGCATGGAATCAGCATCGTTCGATCGTCTCGTAACAGCGTCACCATCACCCGCGTTTCACGCCATTGACGTCAGCGTGTGGTGGCTGCTTGGTATTCATTGCGTCGCTAGCATGACGCTGGTATTCAACAGTCTTCAGTACAACCTATACATTAACATAGGCCCAAACGTAAGCAAGAAGAATGCCCTGCGGATCCATTGAAATCGGCGAGGTAAGCCTTCATTGTAGGTGTGTTCACATTAATTGTGGGTTTGTCCCTGAAAATGATTCCCAAGATGTCTCACAAGCCACATTCTCTGAGAACCCTATCGTCTGCAGAGCAAGATAGCAGTCAACACATACTTAGTTCCAGACGCCAGCGGACAACTTGATCCAACACGCATGTGAATGGGACTACATGCGCAGATGAAGGTGGCTGAAAATGTCACACAATGCCAATAACATTGAAAAAAAAAAGAGGCGGCAGCGACAAAAACAATGCTGCCACCGAAATTTGGCAATCCATCAAAAAGGGTGAGTATTTTCAAAGCAGTTCCGGGCTCTGACCCGACCTGCGCGCCCTTTCACAAGCGCACGGGTACACTAGCTCGTCCCCGCCAACCGCCGGCAGCAGGCTGACGCCTCTACCTCCCTGATCGATTCCTGCCGATTGTCCTAGACACAAGGCCACGGATCAGGTGATGTTCACTAGGTCGTTGGGCGTATATGTGTTTATCGAGAACAGCCACGCATGACACGTCGCCACATTGACAAATGCGGCACGGCGCGCAACGTAAGCTGTGGTTCAAACGAAGAAACGTCAGAAAGATAAGCGGCACAGGAGGCCGGCAATCGAACACGGCGTGGCACGCGGTCGTACAAACAGCCTGAGCCATCAACCATTTCCGATTGGGCTTGTGCCATTGGGTACATTGATCAGAATTGGCAACTTGGGAATTTTGACGTGCCCAACTTCGGTCTTAGCATGGAAACAGCATGGTTCGATCGTCTCATAACCGCGTCGCCATCACCCGGGTTTCACGCCGATGACGCCAACGTGTGAGGGCTCCATGGTATTCATTGCGTCGCCAGCATGACGCTGGTATTCAACAGTCTTCAGTACAACCTATACATTAACATAGGCCCAAACGTAAGCAAGAAGAATGCCCTGCGGATCCATTGAAATCGGCGAGGTAAGCCTTCATTGTAGGTGTGTTCACATTAATTGTGGGTTTGTCTCTGAAAATGTGTCCCAAGATGTCTCACAAGCCACATTCTTTGAGAACCCTATCCTCTGCAGAGCAAGATAGCAGTCAACACACACTTAGTTCCAGAAGCCAGCGGACAACTTGGGTCAATACGCATGTGAATGGGACTGCATGCACAGAGGAAGGTGGCTGAAAATGTCACACAATGCCAATAACGTTGAAAAAAAAGAGACGCCAGCGACGAAAACAATGCTGCCACCGAAATTTCGCAATCCGTCAAAAAGGGTGAGTACGTTTCAAGGCAGTTCCGGGCTCTGACCCAACCTGCGCGCCCTTTCACAAGCGCACGGGTACACTAGCTGGTCCCCGCCAACCGCAGGCAGCAGGCTGACGCCACTAGCTCCCTCATCGATTCCTGCCGAGTGTCCCAGACACAAGGCCACGGATCAGGTGATGTTCACGAGGTCGTTGGGTGTATATGTGTTTATCGAGAACAGCCACGCATGACACGTAGCCACATTGACAAATGCGGCACAGCGTGCAACGTAAACTGGGTTCAAACGAAGAAACGTCAGAAAGATAAGCGGCGCAGAAGGGCGGCAATCGAACACGGCGTGGCACGCGGTCGTACAAACAGCCTGAGCCATCAACCACTTCCGATTGGGCTTATGCCATTGGGTAGATTGGTCAGAATTGGCAACTTGGGAATTGTGAGGCGCCCAACTTCTGAGGTCTTCGCATGGAATCAGCATCGTTCGATCGTCTCGTAACAGCGTCACCATCACCCGCGTTTCACGCCATTGACGTCAGCATGTGGTGGCTGCATGGTATTCATTGCGTCGTCAGCATGACGCTGGTATTCAACAGTCTTCAGTACAACCTATACATTAACATATGCCAAAACGTAAGCAAGAAGGATGCCCTGCGGATCCATTGAAATTGGTGACGTAAGCCTTCATTGTAGGTGGATTCACATTAATTGTGGGTTTCTCCCTTAAAAGGTTTCCCCAGATGTCTCACAAGCCACATTCTCTGAGAACCCTATCGTCTGCAGAGCAAGATAGCAGTCAACACACACTTAGTTCCAGAAGCCAGCGGACAACTTGATCCAACACGCATGTGAATGGGACTACATGCACAGCTGAAGGTGGCTGAAAATGTCACACAATGCCAATAACGTTGAAAAAAAAAGAAACGGCAGCGACAAAAACAATGCTGCCACCGAAATTTCGCAATCCGTCAAAAAGGGTGAGTACGTTTCAAGGCAGTTCCGGGCTCTGACCCGACCTGCGCGCCCTTTCACAAGCGCACGGGTACACTAGCCGGTCCGCGCCAACCGCAGGCAGCAGGCTGACGCCTCTAGCTCCCTCATCGATTCCTGCCGAGTGTCCCAGACTCAAGGCCACGGATCAGGTGATGTTCACTAGGTCGTTGGGCGTATATGTGTTTATCGAGAACAGCCACGCATGACACGTCGCCACATTGACAAATGCGGCACAGCGTGCAACGTAAACTGTGGTTCAAACGAAGAAACGTCAGAAAGATAAGCGGCACAGAAGGGCGGCAATCGAACACGGCGTGGCACGCGGTCGTACAAACAGCCTGAGCCATAAACCATTTTTGAGTGGGCTTATGCCATTGGGTAGATTGGTCAGAATTGGCAACTTGGGAATTGTGAGGCGCCCAACTTCTGAGGTGCTCGCATGGAATCAGCATCGTTCGATCGTCTCGTAACAGCGTCACCATCACCCGCGTTTCACGCCATTGACGTCAGCATGTGGTGGCTGCATGGTATTCATTGCGTCGTCAGCATGACGCTGGTATTCAACAGTCTTCAGCACAACCTATACATTAACCTATGCCAAAACGTAAGCAAGAAGGATGCCCTGCGGATCCATTGAAATTGGTGACGTAAGCCTTCATTGTAGGTGGATTCACATTAATTGTGGGTTTCTCCCGTAAAATGTTTCCCCAGATGTCTCACAAGCCACATTCTATGAGAACCCTATCGTCTGCTGAGCAAGATAGCAGTCAACACACACTTAGTTCCAGAAGCCAGCGGACAACTTGATCCAACACGCATGTGAATGGGACTACATGCACAGAAGAAGGTGGCTGAAAATGTCACAAAATGCCAATAACGTTAAAGAAAAAGAAACGGCAGCGACAAAAACAATGCTGCCACCAAAATTTCGCAATCCGTCAAAAAGGGTGAGTACTTTTCAAAGCAGTTCCGGGCTCTGACCCGACCTGCGCGCTTTTTCACAAGCGCACGGGTACACTAGCTGGTCCCCGCCAACCGCCGGCAGCAGGCTGACGCCTCTACCTTTCTGGTCGATTCCTGCCGATTGTCCTAGACACAAGGCCACGGATCAGGTGATGTTCACTAGGTCGTTGGGCGTATATGTGTTTATCGAGAACAGCCACGCATGACACGTCACCACATTGACAAATGCGGCACGGCGTGCAACGTAAACTGGGTTCAAACGAAGAAACGTCAGAAAGATAAGCGGCGCAGAAGGGCGGCAATCGAACACGGCGTGGCACGCGGTCGTACAAACAGCCTGAGCCATCAACCATTTCCGATTGGGCTTGTGCCATTGGGTACATTGGTCAGAATTGGCAACTTGGGAATCTTGACGTGCCCAACTTCGTCGGTCTTCGCATGGAAACAGCATGGTTCGATCGTCTCATAACAGCGTCGCCATCACCCGGGTTTCACGCCGTGGACGCCAACGTGTGGTGGCTCCCAGGTATTCATTGCGTCGTCAGCATGACGCTGGTATTCAACAGTCTTCAGTACAACCTATACATTAACATAGGGCAAAACGTAAGCAAGAAGAAAGCGCCGCGGATCCATTGAAATCGGTGAGGTAAGCCTTTATTATAGGTGTGTTCAAATTATTTGTGGGTTTGTCCCTGAAAATGTTTCCCAAGATGTCTCACAAGCCACTTTCTCTGAGAACCCTATCGTCTGCAGAGCAAGATAGCAGTCAACACACACTTAGTTCCAGAAGCCAGCGGACAACTTGATCCAACACGCATGTGAATGGGACTACATGCAAAGAGGAAGGTGGCTGAAAATGTCACACAATGCCAATGACGTTGAAAAAAAAGAAGACGGCAGCGACAAAAACAATGCTGCCACCGAAATTTCGCAATCCGTCAAAAAGGGTGAGTACTTTTCAAAGCAGTTCCGGGCTCTGACCCGACCTGCGCGCCCTTTCACAAGCGCACGGGTACACTAGCTGGTCCCTGCCAACCACCGGCAGCAGGCTGACGCCTCTACCTCCCTGATCGATTCCTTCCGACTGTCCTAGACACAAGGCCACGGATCAGGTGATGTTCACTAGGTCGTTGGGCGTATATGTGTTTATCGAGAACAGCCGCGCATGACACGTCGCCACATTGACAAATGCGGCACAGCGTGCAACGTAAACTGGGTTCAAACGAAGAAACGTCAGAAAGATAAGCGGCGCAGAAGGGCGGCAATCGAACACGGCGTGGCACGCGGTCGTACAAACAGCCTGAGCCATAAACCATTTTTGAGTGGGCTTATGCCATTGGGTAGATTGGTCAGAATTGGCAACTTGGGAATTGTGAGGCGCCCAACTTCTGAGGTGCTCGCATGGAATCAGCATCGTTCGATCGTCTCGTAACAGCGTCACCATCACCCGCGTTTCACGCCATTGACGTCAGCATGTGGTGGCTGCATGGTATTCATTGCGTCGTCAGCATGACGCTGGTATTCAACAGTCTTCAGTACAACCTATACATTAACCTATGCCAAAACGTAAGCAAGAAGGATGCCCTGCGGATCCATTGAAATTGGTGACGTAAGCCTTCATTGTAGGTGGATTCACATTAATTGTGGGTTTCTCCCTTAAAATGTTTCCCCAGATGTCTCACAAGCCACATTCTCTGAGAACCCTATCGTCTGCAGAGCAAGATAGCAGTCAACACACACTTAGTTCCAGAAGCCAGCGGACAACTTGATCCAACACGCATGTGAATGGGACTACAAGCACAGCTGAAGGTGGCTGAAAATGTCACACAATGCCAATAACATTGAAAAAAAAAGAAACGGCAGCGACAAAAACAATGCTGCCACCGAAATTTCGCAATCCGTCAAAAAGGGTGAGTACTTTTCAAAGCAGTTCCGGGCTCTGACCCGACCTGCGCGCTTTTTCACAAGCGCACGGGTACACTAGCTGGTCCCCGCCAACCGCCGGCAGCAGGCTGACGCCTCTACCTTTCTGATCGATTCCTGCCGATTGTCCTAGACACAAGGCCACGGATCAGGTGATGTTCACTAGGTCGTTTGGCGTATATGTGTTTATTGAGAACAGCCACGCATGACACGTCGCCACATTGACAAATGCGGCACGGCGTGCAACGTAAACTGGGTTCAAACGAAGAAACGTCAGAAAGATAAGCGGCGCAGAAGGGCGGCAATCGAACACGGCGTGGCACGCGGTCGTACAAACAGCCTGAGCCATCAACCACTTCCGATTGGGCTTATGCCATTGGGTAGATTGGTCAGAATTGGCAACTTGGGAATTGTGAGGCGCCCAACTTCTGAGGTCTTCGCATGGAATCAGCATCGTTCGATCGTCTCGTAACAGCGTCACCATCACCCGCGTTTCACGTCATTGACGTCAGCGTGTGGTGGCTGCTTGGTATTCATTGCGTCGCCAGCATGACGCTGGTATTCAACAGTCTTCAGTACAACCTATACATTAACATAGGCCCAAACGTAAGCAAGAAGAATGCCCTGCGGATCCATTGAAATCGGCGAGGTAAGCCTTCATTGTAGGTGTGTTCACATTAATTGTGGGTTTGTCCCTGAAAATGTGTCCCAAGATGTCTCACAAGCCACATTCTTTGAGAACCCTATCCTCTGCAGAGCAAGATAGCAGTCAACACACACTTAGTTCCAGAAGCCAGCGGACAACTTGGGTCAATACGCATGTGATTGGGACTACATGCACAGAGGAAGGTGGCTGAAAATGTCACACAATGCCAATAACGTTGAAAAAAAAAGAGGCGGCAGCGACGAAAACAATGCTGCCACCGAAATTTCGCAATCCGTCAAAAAGGGTGAGTACGTTTCAAGGCAGTTCCGGGCTCTGACCCAAGCTGCGCGCCCTTTCACAAGCGCACGGGTACACTAGCCGGTCCGCGCCAACCGCAGGCAGCAGGCTGACGCCTCTAGCTCCCTCATCGATTCCTGCCGAGTGTCCCAGACTCAAGGCCACGGATCAGGTGATGTTCACTAGGTCGTTGGGCGTATATGTGTTTATCGAGAACAGCCACGCATGACACGTCGCCACATTGACAAATGCGGCACAGCGTGCAACGTAAACTGTGGTTCAAACGAAGAAACGTCAGAAAGATAAGCGGCACAGAAGGGCGGCAATCGAACACGGCGTGGCACGCGGTCGTACAAACAGCCTGAGCCATAAACCATTTTTGAGTGGGCTTATGCCATTGGGTAGATTGGTCAGAATTGGCAACTTGGGAATTGTGAGGCGCCCAACTTCTGAGGTGCTCGCATGGAATCAGCATCGTTCGATCGTCTCGTAACAGCGTCACCATCACCCGCGTTTCACGCCATTGACGTCAGCATGTGGTGGCTGCATGGTATTCATTGTGTCGTCAGCATGACGCTGGTATTCAACAGTCTTCAGTACAACCTATACATTAACCTATGCCAAAACGTAAGCAAGAAGGATGCCCTGCGGATCCATTGAAATTGGTGACGTAAGCCTTCATTGTAGGTGGATTCACATTAATTGTGGGTTTCTCCCTTAAAATGTTTCCCCAGATGTCTCACAAGCCACATTCTCTGAGAACCCTATCGTCTGCTGAGCAAGATAGCAGTCAACACACACTTAGTTCCAGAAGCCAGCGGACAACTTGATCCAACACGCATGTGAATGGGACTACATGCACAGAAGAAGGTGGCTGAAAATGTCACAAAATGCCAATAACGTTAAAGAAAAAGAAACGGCAGCGACAAAAACAATGCTGCCACCGAAATTTCGCAATCCGTCAAAAAGGGTGAGTACTTTTCAAAGCAGTTCCGGGCTCTGACCCGACCTGCGCGCTTTTTCACAAGCGCTCGGGTACACTAGCTGGTCCCCGCCAACCGCCGGCAGCAGGCTGACGCCTCTACCTTTCTGGTCGATTCCTGCCGATTGTCCTAGACACAAGGCCACGGATCAGGTGATGTTCACTAGGTCGTTGGGCGTATATGTGTTTATCGAGAACAGCCACGCATGACACGTCACCACATTGACAAATGCGGCACGGCGTGCAACGTAAACTGGGTTCAAACGAAGAAACGTCAGAAAGATAAGCGGCGCAGAAGGGCGGCAATCGAACACGGCGTGGCACGCGGTCGTACAAACAGCCTGAGCCATCAACCATTTCCGATTGGGCTTGTGCCATTGGGTACATTGGTCAGAATTGGCAACTTGGGAATTTTGACGTGCCCAACTTCGTCGGTCTTCGCATGGAAACAGCATGGTTCGATCGTCTCATAACAGCGTCGCCATCACCCGGGTTTCACGCCGTGGACGCCAACGTGTGGTGGCTCCAAGGTATTCATTGCGTCGTCAGCATGACGCTGGTATTCAACAGTCTTCAGTACAACCTATACATTAACATAGGGCAAAACGTAAGCAAGAAGAAAGCGCCGCGGATCCATTGAAATCGGTGAGGTAAGCCTTTATTATAGGTGTGTTCAAATTATTTGTGGGTTTGTCCCTGAAAATGTTTCCCAAGATGTCTCACAAGCCACTTTCTCTTAGAACCCTATCGTCTGCAGAGCAAGATAGCAGTCAACACACACTTAGTTCCAGAAGCCAGCGGACAACTTGATCCAACACGCATGTGAATGGGACTACATGCACAGAGGAAGGTGGCTGAAAATGTCACACAATGCCAATGACGTTGAAAAAAAAGAAGACGGCAGCGACAAAAACAATGCTGCCACCGAAATTTCGCAATCCGTCAAAAAGGGTGAGTACTTTTCAAAGCAGTTCCGGGCTCTGACCCGACCTGCGCGCCCTTTCACAAGCGCACGGGTACACTAGCTGGTCCCTGCCAACCACCGGCAGCAGGCTGACGCCTCTACCTCCCTGATCGATTCCTTCCGACTGTCCTAGACACAAGGCCACGGATCAGGTGATGTTCACTAGGTCGTTGGGCGTATATGTGTTTATCGAGAACAGCCGCGCATGACACGTCGCCACACTGACAAATGCGGCACGGCGTGCAACGTAAACTGTGGTTCAAACGAAGAAACGTCAGAAAGATAAGCGGCACAGGAGGCCGGCAATCGAACACGGCGTGGCACGCGGTCGTACAAACAGCCTGAGCCACAAACCATTTCCGAATTGGCTTGTGCCATGGGGTACATTGGTCAGAATTGGCAACTTGGGAATTTTGACGAGCCCAACTTCTTCGGTTTTCGCATGGAAACAGCATGGTTCGATCGTCTCATAACAGCGTCGCCATCACCCGGGTTTCACGCCGTTGACGTCAACGTGTGAGGGCTCCATGGTATTCATTGCGTCGTCAGCATGACGCTGGTATTCAACAGTCTTCAGTACAACCTGTACATTAATATCGGCCAAAACGTAAGCAAGAAGAAAGCGCCTGGATCCATTGAAATCGGCGTGGTAAGCCTTCATTGTAGGTGTGTTCACATTAATTGTGGGTTTGTCCCTGAAAATGTTTCCCAAGATGTCTCACAAGCCACATTTACTGAGAACCCTATCGTCTGCAGAGCAAGATAGCAGTCAACACACACTTAGTTCCAGAAGCCAGCGGACAAGTTGGGCCAACACGCATCTGAATGGGACTATATGCACAGAGGAAGGTGGCTGAAAATTTCACACAATGCCAATACCATTGAAAAAAAAAAGAATACGGCAGCGACAAAAACAATGCTGCCACCGAAATTTCGCAATCCGTCAAAAAGGGTGAGTACTTTTCAAAGCAGTTCCGGACTCTGTCCCCACCTGCGCGCCCTTTCACAAGCGCACGGGTACACTAGCTGGTCCCTGCCAACCGCCGGCAGCAGGCTGACGCCTCTACTTCCCTGATCGATTCCTGCCGAGTGTCCTAGACACAAGGCCACGGATCAGGTGATGTTCACTAGGTCGTTGGGCGTATATGTGTTTATCGAGAACAGCCACGCATGACACGTCGCCACACTGACAATTGCGGCAGGGCGGGCAACGTAAACTGTCGAACAAACGAAGAAACCTCAAAAAGCGGCAGAGAAGGCCGGCAATCGAACATGGCGTGGCACGTGGTCGTACAAACAGCCTGAGCCATAAACCATTTTTGAGTGGGCTTGTGCCATTGGGTACATTGGTCAGAATTGGCAACTTGGGAATTGTGAGGCGCCCAACTTCTGAGGTCTTCGCATGGAATCAGCATTGTTCGATCGTCTCGTCACAGCGTCACCATCGCCCGCGTTTCATGCCATTGACGTCAGCATGTGGTGGCTGCGTGGTATTCATTGCGTCGTCTGCATGATGCTGGTATTCAACAGCCTTCAGTACAACCTATACATTAACATAGGCCAAAACGTAAGCAAGAAGAATGCGCTGCGGATCCATTGAAATCGGCGAGGTAAGCCTTCATTATAGGTGTGTTCACATTAATTGTGGGTTTGTCCGTGAAAATGTTTCCCAAGATGTCTCACAAGCCACATTCTCTGAGAACTCTATCGTCTGCAGAGCAAGATAGCAGTCAACACACACTTAGTTGCAGAAGCCAGCGGACAAGTTGGGCCAACACGCATCTGAATGGGACTATATGCACCGAGGAAGGTGGCTGAAAATTTCACACAATGCCAATACCATTGAAAAAAAAAGAATACGGCAGCGACAAAAACAATGCTGCCACCGAAATTTCCCAATCCGTCAAAAAGGGTGAGTACTTTTCAAAGCAGTTCCGGGCTCTGACCCAACCTGCGCGCCCTTTCACAAGCGCACGGGTACACTAGCTGGTCCCCGCCAACCGCAGGCAGCAGGCTGACGCCTCTAGCTCCCTCATCGATTCCTGCCGAGTGTCCCAGACTCAAGGCCACGGATCAGGTGATGTTCACTAGGTCGTTGGGCGTATATGTGTTTATCGAGAACAGCCACGCATGACACGTCGCCACATTGACAAATGCGGCACAGCGTGCAACGTAAACTGTGGTTCAAACGAAGAAACGTCAGAAAGATAAGCGGCACAGAAGGGCGGCAATCGAACACGGCGTGGCACGCGGTCGTACAAACAGCCTGAGCCATAAACCATTTTTGAGTGGGCTTATGCCATTGGGTAGATTGGTCAGAATTGGCAACTTGGGAATTGTGAGGCGCCCAACTTCTGAGGTGCTCGCATGGAATCAGCATCGTTCGATCGTCTCGTAACAGCGTCACCATCACCCGCGTTTCACGCCATTGGCGTCAGCATGTGGTGGCTGCATGGTATTCATTGCGTCGTCAGCATGACGCTGGTATTCAACAGTCTTCAGTACAACCTATACATTAACATATGCCAAAACGTAAGCAAGAAGGATGCCCTGCGGATCCATTGAAATTGGTGACGTAAGCCTTCATTGTAGGTGGATTCACATTAATTGTGGGTTTCTCCCTTAAAATGTTTCCCCAGATGTCTCACAAGCCACATTCTCTGAGAACCCTATCGTCTGCTGAGCAAGATAGCAGTCAACACACACTTAGTACCAGAAGCCAGCGGACAACTTGATCCAACACGCATGTGAATGGGACTACATGCACAGAAGAAGGTGGCTGAAAATGTCACACAATGCCAATAACGTTAAAGAAAAAGAAACGGCAGCGACAAAAACAATGCTGCCACCGAAATTTCGCAATCCGTCAAAAAGGGTGAGTACTTTTCAAAGCAGTTCCGGGCTCTGACCCGACCTGCGCGCTTTTTCACAAGCGCACGGGTACACTAGCTGGTCCCTGCCAACCGCCGGCAGCAGGCTGACGCCTCTACCTCCCTGATCGATTCCTGCCGATTGTCCTAGACACAAGGCCACGGATCAGGTGATGTTCACTAGGTCGTTGGGCGTATATGTGTTTATCGAGAACAGCCGCGCATGACACATCGCCACATTGACAAATGCGGCACGGCGTGCAACGTAAACTGTGGTTCAAACGAAGAAACGTCAGAAAGATAAGCGGCACAGGAGGCCGGCAATCGAACACTTCGTGGCACGCGGTCGTACAAACAGCCTGAGCCATCAACCATTTCCGATTGGGCTTGTGCCATTGGGTACATTGATCAGAATTGGCAACTTGGGAATTTTGACGTGCCCAACTTCGGTCTTCGCATGGAAACAGCATGGTTCGATCGTCTCATAACCGCGTCGCCATCACCCGGGTTTCACGCCGTTGACGCCAACGTGTGAGGGCTCCATGGTATTCATTGCGTCGCCAGCATGACGCTGGTATTCAACAGTCTTCAGTACAACCTGTACATTAACATAGGCCCAAACGTAAGCAAGAAGAAAGCGCCGCGGATCCATTCAAATCGGCGAGGTAAGCCTTTATTGTAGGTGTGTTCACATTAATTGTGGGTTTGTCCCTGAAAATGATTCCCAAGATGTCTCACAATGCACATTCTCTGAGAACCCTATCGTCTGCAGAGCAAGATAGCAGTCAACACACACTTAGTTCCAGAAGCCAGCGGACAACTTGATCCAACACGCATGTGAATGGGACTACATGCACAGATGAAGGTGGCTGAAAATGTCACACAATGCCAATAACGTTAAAAAAAAGAGACGGCAGCGACAAAAACAACGCTGCCACCGAAATTTCGCAATCCGTCAAAAAGGGTGAGTACTTTTCGAAGCAGTTCGGGGCTCTGACCCGACCTGCGCGCCCTTTCACAAGCGCACGGATACACTAGCTCGTCCCCGCCAACCGCCGGCAGCAGGCTGACGCCTCTACCTCCCTGATCGATTCCTGCCGATTGTCCTAGACACAGGGCCACGGATCAGGTGACGTTCACTAGGTCATTGGGCGTATATGTGTTTATCGAGGACAGCCACGCATGGCACGTCGCCACATTGACAACTGCGGCACGGCGCGCAACGTAAGTTGTGGTTCAAACGAAGAAACATCAGAAAGGTAAGCGGCACAGGAGGCCGGCAATCGAACACGGCGTGGCACGCGGTCGTACAAACAGCCTGAGCCATCAACCATTTCCGATTGGGCTTGTGCCATTGGGTACATTGATCAGAATTGGCAACTTGGGAATTTTGACGTGCCCAACTTCGGTCTTCGCATGGAAACAGCATGGTTCGATCGTCTCATAACCGCGTCGCCATCACCCGGGTTTCACGCCGTTGACGCCAACGTGTGAGGGCTCCATGGTATTCATTGCGTCGCCAGCATGACGCTGGTATTCAACAGTCTTCAGTACAACCTATACATTAACATAGGGAAACGTAAGCAAGAAGAAAGCGCCGCGGATCCATTGAAATCGGCGAGGTAAGTCTTTATTGTAGGTGTGTTAACATTAATTGTGGGTTTGTCCCTGAAAATGTTTCCCAAGATGTCTCACAAGCCACTTTCTCTGAGAACCCTATCGTCTGCAGAGCAAGATAGCAGTCAACACACACTTAGTTCCAGAAGCCAGCGGACAACTTGATCCAACACGCATGTGAATGGGACTACATGCACAGAGGAAGGTGGCTGAAAATGTCACACAATGCCAATAACGTTGAAAAAAAAAAAGAAGACGGCAGCGACAAAAACATTGCTGCCACCGAAATTTCGCACTTCGTCAAAAAGGGTGAGTACTTTTCAAAGCAGTTCGGGCTCTGACCCGACCTGCGCGCCCTTTCACAAGCGCACGGGTACACTAGCTGGTCCCCGCCAACCGCTGGCAGCAGGCTGACGCCTCTACCTCCCTGATGGATTCCTGCCAAGTGTCCTAGACACAAGGCCACGAATCAGGTGATGTTCACTAGGTCGTTGGGCGTTTATGTCTTTATCGAGAACAGCAGCGCATGACACGTCGCCACACTGATAATTGCGGCACGGCGTGCAACGTAAACTGTGGTTCAAACGAAGAAACGTCAGAAAGATAAGCGGCACAGAAGGGCGGCAATCGAACACGGCGTGGCACGCGGTCGTACAAACAGCCTGAGCCATAAACCATTTTTGAGTGGGCTTGTGCCATTGGGTAGATTGGTCAGAATTGGCAACTTGGGAATTGTGAGGCGCCCAACTTCTGAGGTCTTCGCATGGAATCAGCATCGTTCGATCATCTCGTAACAGCGTCACCATCGCCCGCGTTTCACGCCGTTGACGTCAGCATGTGGTGGCTGCGTGGTATTCATTCCGTCGTCAGCATGACGCTGGTATTCAACAGTATTCAGTACAACCTATACATTAACATAGGCCAAAACGTAAGCAAGAAGGATGCCCAGCGGATCCATTGAAATCGGCGACGTAAGCCTTCATTGTAGGTGGATACACAATAATTGTGGGTTTGTCCCTTAAAATGTTTTCCCAGATGCCTCACAAGCCACATTCTCTGAGAACCCTATCGTCTGCAGAGCAAGATAGCAGTGAACACACCCTTAGTTCCAGAAGCCAGCGGACAACTTGGGTCAACACGCATGTGAATGGGACTACATGCACAGAAGGTGGCTGAAAATCTCCCACAATGCCTATAACATTGAAAAAAAAAGAAGACGGCAGCGACAAAAATAATGCTGCCACCGAAATTTCGCAATCCGTCAAAAAGGGTTAGTACTTTTCAAAGCAGTTCGGGCTCTGACCCGACCTGCGCGCCCTTTCACAAGCGCACGGGTACACTAGCTGGTCCCTGCCAACCGCCGGCAGCAGGCTGACGCCTCTACCTCCCTGATCGATTCCTGCCGAGTGTCCTAGACACAAGGCAACGGATCAGGTGATGTTCACTAGGTCGTTGGGCGTATATGTGTTTATCGAGAACAGCAGCGCATGACACGTCGCCACACTGACAATTGCGGAACGGCTGGCAACGTACACTCTGGTACAAACGAAGAAACGTCAGAAAAATAAGCGGCACAGGAGGGCGGCAATCGAACACGCCGTGGCACGCGGTCGTACAAACAGCCTAGGCCACAAACCATTTCCGATTGGGCTTGTGCCATGGGGTACATTGGTCAGAATTGGCAACTTGGGAATTTTGACGAGCCCAACTTCTTCGGTTTTCGCATGGAAACAGCATGGTTCGATCGTCTCATAACAGCGTCGCCATCACCCGGGTTTCACGCCGTTGACGTCAACGTGTGGTGGCTCCATGGTATTCATTGCGTCGTCAGCATGACGCTGGTATTCAACAGTCTTCAGTACAACCTACACATTAATATCGGCCAAAACGTAAGCAAGAAGAAAGCGCCGCGGATCCATTGAAATCGGCGTGGTAAGCCTTCATTGTAGGTGTGTTCACAATAATTGTGGGTTTGTCCCTGAAAATGTTTCCCAAGATGTCTCACAAGCCACATTTACTGAGAACCCTATCGTCTGCAGAGCAAGATAGCAGTCAACACACACTTAGTTCCAGAAGCCAGCGGACAAGTTGGGACAACACGCATCTGAATGGGACTATATGCACAGAGGAAGGTGGCTGAAAATTTCACACAATGCCAATACCATTGAAAAAAAAAGAATACGGCAGCGACAAAAACAATGCTGCCACCGAAATTTCCCAATCCGTCAAAAAGGGTGAGTACGTTTCAAGGCAGTTCCGGGCTCTGACCCAACCTGCGCGCCCTTTCACAAGCGCACGGGTACACTAGCTGGTCCCCGCCAACCGCAGGCAGCAGGCTGACGCCTCTAGCTCCCTCATCGATTCCTGCCGAGTGTCCCAGACTCAAGGCCACGGATCAGGTGATGTTCACTAGGTCGTTGGGCGTATATGTGTTTATCGAGAACAGCCACGCATGACACGTCGCCACATTGACAAATGTGGCACAGCGTGCAACGTAAACTGTGGTTCAAACGAAGAAACGTCAGGAACATAAGCGGCACAGAAGGGCGGCAATCGAACACGGCGTGGCACGCGGTCGTACAAACAGCCTGAGCCATAAGCCATATTTGAGTGGGCTCATGCCATTGGGTAGATTGGTCAGAATTGGCAACTTGGGAATTGTGAGGCGCCCAACTTCTTAGGTGCTCGCATGGAATCAGCATCGTTCGATCGTCTCGTAACAGCGTCACCATCACCCGCGTTTCACGCCATTGGCGTCAGCATGTGGTGGCTGCATGGTATTCATTGCGTCGTCAGCATGACGCTGGTATTCAACAGTCTTCAGTACAACCTATACATTAACATATGCCAAAACATAAGCAAGAAGGATGCCCTGCGGATCCATTGAAATTGGTGACGTGAGCCTTCATTGTAGGTGGATTCCCATTAATTGTGGGTTTCTCCCTTAAAATGTTTCCCCAGATGTCTCACAAGCCACATTCTCTGAGAACCCTATCGTCTGCTGAGCAAGATAGCAGTCAACACACACTTAGTTCCAGAAGCCAGCGGACAACTTGATCCAACACGCATGTGAATGGGACTACATGCACAGAAGAAGGTGGCTGAAAATGTCACACAATGCCAATAACGTTAAAGAAAAAGAAACGGCAGCGACAAAAACAATGCTGCCACCGAAATTTCGCAATCCGTCAAAAAGGGTGAGTACTTTTCAAAGCAGTTCCGGGCTCTGACCCGACCTGCGCGCTTTTTCACAAGCGCACGGGTACACTAGCTGGTCCCCGCCAACCGCCGGCAGCAGGCTGACGCCTCTACCTTTCTGATCGATTCCTGCCGATTGTCCTAGACACAAGGCCACGGATCAGGTGATGTTCACTAGGTCGTTGGGCGTATATGTGTTTATCGAGAACAGCCACGCATGACACGTCGCCACATTGACAAATGCGGCACGGCGTGCAACGTAAACTGGGTTCAAACGAAGAAACGTCAGAAAGATAAGCGGCACAGGAGGCCGGCAATCGAACACGGCGTGGCACGCGGTCGTACAAACAGCCTGAGCCATCAACCATTTCCGATTGGGCTTGTGCCATTGGGTACATTGATCAGAATTGGCAACTTGGGAATTTTGACGTGCCCAACTTCGGTCTTCGCATGGAAACAGCATGGTTCGATCGTCTCATAACCGCGTCGCCATCACCCGGGTTTCACGCCGTTGACGCCAACGTGTGAGGGCTCCATGGTATTCATTGCGTCGCCAGCATGACGCTGGTATTCAACAGTCTTCAGTACAACCTATACATTAACATAGGGAAACGTAAGCAAGAAGAAAGCGCCGCGGATCCATTGAAATCGGCGAGGTAAGTCTTTATTGTAGGTGTGTTATCATTAATTGTGCGTTTGTCCCTGAAAATGTTTCCCAAGATGTCTCACAGGCCACTTTCTCTGAGAACCCTATCGTCTGCAGAGCAAGATAGCAGTCAACACACACTTAGTTCCAGAAGCCAGCGGACAACTTGATCCAACACGCATGTGAATGGGACTACATGCACAGAGGAAGGTGGCTGAAAATGTCACACAATGCCAATAACGTTGAAAAAAAAAAGAAGACGGCAGCGACAAAAACAATGCTGCCACCGAAATTTCGCACTTTGTCAAAAAGGGTGAGTACTTTTCAAAGCAGTTCGGGCTCTGACCCGACCTGCGCGCCCTTTCACAAGCGCACGGGTACACTAGCTGGTCCCCGCCAACCGCTGGCAGCAGGCTGACGCCTCTACCTCCCTGATGGATTCCTGCCAAGTGTCCTAGACACAACGCCACGGATCAGGTGATGTTCACTAGGTCGTTGGGCGTTTATGTCTTTATCGAGAACAGCAGCGCATGACACGTCGCCACACTGATAATTGCGGCACGGCGTGCAACGTAAACTGTGGTTCAAACGAAGAAACGTCAGAAAGATAAGCGGCACAGAAGGGCGGCAATCGAACACGGCGTGGCACGCGGTCGTACAAACAGCCTGAGCCATAAACCATTTTTGAGTGGGCTTGTGCCATTGGGTAGATTGGTCAGAATTGGCAACTTGGGAATTGTGAGGCGCCCAACTTCTGAGGTCTTCGCATGGAATCAGCATCGTTCGATCGTCTCGTAACAGCGTCACCATCACCCGGGTTTCACGCCGTTAACGCCAATATGTGGTGGCTCCATGGTATTCATTGCGTCGTCAGCATGACGCTGGTATTGAACAGTCTTCAGTAGAACCTATACATTAACATAGGCCAAAACGTAAGCAAGAAGGATGCCCTGCGGATCCATTGAAATCGGCGACGTAAGTCTTCATTGTAGGTGGATACACATTAAGTGTGGGTTTGTCCCTTAAAATGTTTCCCCAGATGTCTCACAAGCCACATTCTCTGAGAACCCTATCGTCTGCAGAGCAAGATAGCAGTCAACACACACTTAGTTCCAGAAGCCAGCGGACAACTTGATCCAACACGCATGTGAATGGGACTACATGCACAGATGAAGGTGGCTGAAAATGTCACACAATGCCAATAACGTTGAAAAAAAAAAAGAGACGGCAGCGACAAAAACAATGGTGCCACCGAAATTTCGCAATCCGTCAAAAAGGGTGAGTACTTTTCAAAGCAGTTCCGGGCTCTGACCCGACCTGCGCGCCCTTTCACAAGCGCACGGGTACACTAGCTGGTCCCCGCCAACCGCCGGCAGCAGGCTGACGCCTCTACCTCACTGATCGATTCCTGGCGATTGTCCTAGACACAAAGCCACGGATCAGGTGATGTTCACTAGGTCGTTGGGCGTATATGTGTTTATCGAGAACAGCCACGCATGACACGTCGCCACACTGACAATTGCGCCAGGGCGGGCAACGTAAACTGTCGAACAAACGAAGAAACGTCAAAAAGCGGCACAGAAGGCCGGCAATCGAAAATGGCGTGGCACGTGGTCGTACAAACAGCCTGAGCCATAAACCATTTTTGAGTTTGCTTGTGCCATTGGGTACATTGGTCAGAATTGGCAACTTGGGAATTGTGAGGCGCCCAAATTCTGAGGTCTTCGCATGGAATCAGCATCGTTCGATCGTCTCGTCACAGCGTCACCATCACCCGCGTTTAATGCCATTGACGTCAACGTGTGGCGGCTCCATGGTATTCATTGCGTCGTCAGCATGACGCTGGTATTCAACAGTCTTCAGCACAACCTACACATTAATATCGGCGAAAACGTAAGCAAGAAGAAAGCGCCGCGGATCCATTGAAATCGGCGTGGTAAGCCTTCATTGTAGGTGTGTTCACATTAATTGTGGGTTTGTCCCTGAAAATGTTTCCCAAGATGTCTCACAAGCCACATTCTCTGAGAACCCTATCGTCTGCAGAGCAAAATAGCAGTCAACACGCACTTAGTTTCAGAAGCCAGCGGACAACTTGGGTCAACACGCATGTGAATGGGACTACATGCACAGAGGAAGGTGGCTGAAAATGTCACACAATGCGAATAACTATGAAAAAAAAAAGAAGACGGCAGCAACAAAAACAATGCTGCCACCGAAATTTCGCAATCCGTCAAAAAGGGTGAGTACTTTTCAAAGCAGTTCCGGGCTCTCACCCGACCTGCGCGTCCTTTCACAAGCGCACGGGTACACTAGCTGGTCCCCGCCAACCGCCGGCAGCAGGCTGACGCTTCTACCTCCCTGATCGTTTCCTGCCGATTGTCCTAGACACAAGGCCACGGATCAGGTGATGTTCACTAGGTCGTTGGGCGTATATGTGTTGATCAAGAACAGCCACGCATGACACGTCGCCACAGTGACAATTGCGGAACGGCCTGCAACGTAAACTGTGGTACAAACGAAGAAACGTCAGAAAGATACGCGGCACAGGAGGCCGGCGATCGAACACGGCGTGGCACGCGGTGGTACAAACAGCCTGAGCCATCAACCATTTCCGATTGGGCTTGTGCCATTGGGTACATTGATCAGAATTGGCAACTTGGGAATTTTGACTTGCCCAACTTTGTCGGTCTTCGCATGGAAACAGCATGGTTCGATCGTCTCATAACAGCGTCACCATCACCCGGGTTTCACGCCGTTGATGCCAACGTGTGGTGGCTCCCAGGTATTCATTGCGTCGTCAGCATGACGCTGGTATTCAACAGTCTTCAGTACAACCTATACATTAACATAGGCCAAAACGTAAGCAAGAAGGATGCCCTGCGGATCCATTGAAATCGGCGACATAAGCCTTCATTGAAGGTGTATTCACATTAATTGTGGGTTTGTCCCTGAAAATTATTCCCAAGATGTCTCACAACCCACATTCTCTGAGAACCCTATCGTCTGCAGAGCAAGATAGCAGTCAACACACACTTAGTTCCAGAAGCCAGCGGACAACTTGATCCAACACGCATGTGAATGGGACTACATGCACAGATGAAGGTGGCTGAAAATGTCACACAATGCCAATAACGTTGAAAAAAAAGATACGGCAGCGACAAAAAGAATGCTGCCACCGAAATTTCGCAATCCGTCAAAAAGGGTGAGTACTTTTCAAAGCAGTTCCGGGCTCTCACCCGACCTGCGCGTCCTTTCACAAGCGCACGGGTACACTAGCTGGTCCCCGCCAACCGCCGGCAGCAGGCTGACGCCTCTACCTCCCTGATCGTTTCCTGCCGATTGTCCTAGACACAAGGCCACGGATCAGGTGATGTTCACTAGGTCGTTGGGCGTATATGTGTTGATCAAGAACAGCCACGCATGACACGTCGCCACAGTGACAATTGCGGAACGGCCTGCAACGTAAACTGTGGTACAAACGAAGAAACGTCAGAAAGATACGCGGCACAGGAGGCCGGCAATCGAACACGGCGTGGCACGCGGTGGTACAAACAGCCTGAGCCATCAACCATTTCCGATTGGGCTTGTGCCATTGGGTGCATTGATCAGAATTGGCAACTTGGGAATTTTGACTTGCCCAACTTTGTCGGTCTTCGCATGGAAACAGCATGGTTCGATCGTCTCATAACAGCGTCGCCATCCCCCGGGTTTCACGCCGTTGATGCCAACGTGTGGTGGCTCCCAGCTATTCATTGCGTCGTCAGCATGACGCTGGTATTCAACAGTCTTCAGTACAACCTATACATTAACATAGGGCAAAACGTAAGCAAGAAGAAAGCGCCGCGGATCCATTGAAATCGGCGAGGTAAGCCTTTATTGTAGGTGTGTTCACATTAATTGTGGGTTTGTCTCTGAAAATGTTTCCCAAGATGTCTCACAAGCCACTTTCTCTGAGAACCCTATCGTCTGCAGAGAAAGATAGGAGTCAACACACACTTAGTTCCAGAAGCCAGCGGACAACTTGATCCAACACGCATGTGAATGGGACTACATGCACAAAGGAAGGTGGCTGAAAATGTCACACAATGCCAATAACGTTGAAAAAAAAGAAGACGGCAGCGACAAAAACAATGCTGCCACCGAAATTTCGCACTTCGTCAAAAAGGGTGAGTACTTTTCAAAGCAGTTCGGGCTCTGACCCGACCTGCGCGCCCTTTCACAAGCGCACGGGTACACTAGCTGGTCCCCGCCAACCGCTGGCAGCAGGCTGACGCCTCTACCTCCCTGATGGATTCCTGCCAAGTGTCCTAGACACAAGGCCACGGATCAGGTGATGTTCACTAGGTCGTTGGGCGTATATGTGTTTATCGAGAACAGCAGCGCATGACACGTCGCCACACTGATAATTGCGGCACGGCGTGCAACGTAAACTGTGGTTGAAACGAAGAAACGTCAAAAGATAAGCGGCACAGAAGGGCGGCAATCGAACACGGCGTGGCACGCGGTCGTACAAACAGCCTGAGCCATAAACCATTTTTGAGTGGGCTTGTGCCATTGGGTAGATTGGTCAGAATTGGCAACTTGGGAATTGTGAGGCGCCCAACTTCTGAGGTCTTCGCATGGAATCAGCATCGTTCGATCGTCTCGTAACAGCGTCACCATCACCCGCGTTTCACGCCATTGACGTCGGCGTGTGGTGGCTGCGTGGTATTCATTCCGTCGTCAGCATGACGCTGGTATTCAACAGTCTTCAGTACAACCTATACATTAACATAGGCCAAAACTTAAGCAAGAAGGATGCCCGGCGGATCCATTGAAATCGGCGACGTAAGCCTTCATTGTAGGTGTATTCACATTAATTGTGGGTTTGTCCCTTAAAATGTTTCCCCAGATGCCTCACAAGCCACATTCTCTGAGAACCCTATCGTCTGCAGAGCAAGATAGCAATCAACACACCCTTAGTTCCAGAAGCCAGCGGACAACTTGGGTCAACACGCATGTGAATGGGACTACATGCACAGAGGAAGGTGGCTGAAAATCTCCCACAATGCCAATAACATTGAAAAAAAAAAGAAGATGGCAGCGACAAAAATAATGCTGCCACCGAAATTTCGCAATCCGTCAAAAAGGGGAGTACTTTTCAAAGCAGTTCCGGGCTCTGTCCCGACCTGCGCGCCCTTTCACAAGCGCACGGGTACACTAGCTGGTCCCCGCCAACCGCTGGCAGCAGGCTGACGCCTCTACCTCCCTGATTGATTCCTGCTGATTGTCCTAGACACAAGGCCACGGATCAGGTGATGTTCACTAGGTCGTTGGGCGTATATGTGTTTATCGAGAACAGCCACGCATGACACGTCGCCACATTGACAAATGCGGCACGGCGTGCAACGTAAGCTGTGGTTCAAACGAAGAAACGTCAAAAAGATAAGCGGCACAGGAGGCCGGCAATCGAACACGGCGTGGCACGCGGTCGTACAAACAGCCTAGGACACAAACCATTTCCGATTGGGCTTGTGCCATGGGGTACATTGGTCAGAATTGGCAACTTGGGAATTTTGACGTGCCCAACTTCGGTCTTCGCATTGTTAAGAATGGCGAGCTGCAAGGAAAAATTGCCACCCAATTACGACTGGGGGACAAGGCGCGCATCCCCCACTCTCCGTCGCTGCAGCAAGACTGCGTTCGAAGAAGCGGGCTTTGTGCTGAAAACCGCCCCCATCCACGAGCCCCATCTCCGTTGTGACGAAACGGGTTCGACTGACGAACTATTGTACCCGAGACTCCCGGCGCGAACCTGATTTCGCTACGCATGAGCAAGCCGCGGCGGGACAACGAGCTACTCAGGATGTCTCCGAGCTTCCCGGAACGACTCACCTCTGTCGTCGGCTTCAGTCCTTCGCACCTGTGTGTTTGCGTGTATGTGTGCGTCACCTTGTCGCAGGAGGCGGCTAGTTTTGCGATGACGAAACGAACATTCGCTGCCTTGTATCGCCGAAGGACCGAGCGTTTAAAAACGGCTGTTGGGCGGAGGCTCGACACACTTCTCTCGTGCAGTCAGGTTGGACTGACACACTTTCTCTTGAGCAGTCATGTTGGACTGACTCTTTTTTTCTTAAGCAGTCATGTTAGACTGATTTAATTTCTGTAAATAAACCCATTTTCCTCATTCTCGATGAGAAGCAGTTCTTCCCTTCATCAACGTCCTCAGCGTGTTTAAGTTTGACGACGGCATGGGCCAGCTACCTTCGAATTCATGCCGGACTCCAATCTTGGCAACGGATCTCGAGCGATGGGATTGAGCCCCCAATCCTGACAACTGGCTGACAGCGGTGAGATGGACTTTGCGACATGGTGCCGTATCTGCGGTGAGTGCTTGATTCTTGCTTTGACTCTCTAGGCTTGATTTTGTGGTTGTTCTGTTTAGAACTGTAGGGAAGCTAGATTGTTTTGTGTTAGCTAGGTTGTGTTTTCCTAGCTAGATTTAGAGAGCAGAATGAAGGCAGTAAAGCAGCAGTCATGGGGTTAAGGACACTGCTGAGAGACGAGTTGTTGATTGTTGGTGAGGAACTGGGCCTAGATGTACGCAAGGAAATGCTAAGATCAGAATTATTGCATATCATTTCCGAACAGGCCAGTGAGGAAGATATTGAAATGGGATTGGAACTTCTCAAAAAGAGAGAGAAAGGGGAAAGAGAAAGAGCAGAACGGGAAAGAGAAACAGAAAGAGAAGAACGGGAAAGAGAAAGAGAAGAACGGAACAGGGAGAGAGAGGAACGCGATAAAGATCGCGAGTTAACAAAAATGCAACTTGAACTTGAAAGCAAACGTTTGGAGTTGTCTCAAGGAAGTGAAGGCGCCCTGGGACGATCAAGTGAGGCAGAATCGTACCGCATGGACAGGCTATTAAAGCCATTTTAGGTCGGGACCGACATAGGCTTGTTCCTAAGCAATTTTGAAAGGACTTGCGAAAAGATGAACTTCGGCCCGAATACATGGCCACAGCGGTTGCTGTCTATGTTGCCGTGTGAGGCGGCGGAAGTAATCGCCAGACTGAGTGCACAGGATGCATATGATTATGCAAAAGTTAAGGCTAGTCCCCTGAAGAAATACCGCCTTTCAGCCGAAGCTTTTCGGCAAAGGTTTAGGAGCACAGGCAAGAAAGATAGCGAGGGATATCCGGAGTTTGCATATAGCTTAAAGGCCAACCTAGTCGAGTGGCTTAAAAGCGCGGAAGCGTACGACAGCAGAGACATGATCATTGAATGCATGTGTCTAGAACAGTTTTACAAAACCATCCCCCAAGCTGTGAAACTGTGGGTGCAAGACAGAGGTAATGTAAACACTGTGGAAAGGGCGGCTGAATTAGCCGAAGAGTACGCAACCTGTAGAAAGTTGAACGCCGAGGAGGGAAACTGGGACGGTCGAAATGGACCGCGCAAACCATTTCCGTTCAAAAAGGGTGCGCAGACTAGACGATCGGAGCCTGTAGACATGGCGGAAAAGCCCGCAGAAAAGAGCGAGGAGAAACTTAACGGAGAAACCGCACAAAAAGAACAGAAAAGAAAATTCGAATCTTTTAGACCAATGCGCTGTTACAAATGCCACAAACTGGGACATATAGCTGTAAACTGCGAGAAGTCTAGCGTAGTTTTCTCGTACGTGGAGGAAAAGGATGAGAATATGGAACTTTTAAGTCCATATCTTCACGACCTGCAAGTTAATGGAAAACCATGCCGAGTGCTAAGAGACAGTGCCGCCACGATGGACATTGTCCATCCGTCTTACGTGACAGTAGATGACTTCACCGGAGAAGTAGCATGGATAAAACAGGTTGTAGAAGAACACAGCGTGTGTCTGCCCATGGCCAAAGTCAAAATCAATGGACCATTCGGGGAGCTAGAGACTGAGGCTGCAGTTTCCAAATTTTTGTCACTGCAGTATCCTTACATCTTTTCGAATCGTTCGAATCGGTTACTGTGTGAAAAAGGGCTCAAACTGGGAGAGGGCATAGTACAGGCATTGACCCGAGGCCAAGCTCGTAAGATCGCGGCACTTTCGGTGGAAAATGCACACGCTCCTCCAGCGGAAGCAGAAAAGGGCATAACTTCAATACCCGAATCCGAGCTAGGCCCGAGGGACAAAAGAACAGTTGAGGAGAGCCTGCCTGCTGACCAGCTCAATGAGAGCGTAGCACTTGAGTGTCAAAGTTCTAGCCTGCAGGAAGGGCAAGCTGACGCACTCAGAAGCGAGAAAGGGTCGTTATTATCACCGGCCTCAAAGAACTTTGATCAGCTCTTACGTGTGGATAAAGAGTCACTGGCAGCTGAGCAAAAGAATGATGCGAGCTTAGCTAAATTACATGACACAGCTAAAGAAGGCATTGCTAGGCGCAACGTGACGATACATGAGAGAGGAGGTTTGTTGTATCGGCACTACAGAGATCGAAAGGGTAGGATTTTAGATCAGTTAGTCGTACCTACTAAGTATAGGGAGGACCTTTTGAGTCTCTGTCATGGAAATGGGTGGTCCGGCCACCTAGGCATAAACAAATCAAAGGAAAGATTGCTTATGGAATACTACTGGCCTGGCTGTTTCAAAGACGTAGAAAACTTTGTAAGATCATGCGACGCCTGCCAGCGTTCGGGTAAACCAGGATAGACATGGAAAGCTCCACTGAAGGTAGTGCCCTTAATAACAGAGCCTTTCAGACGACTTGTAATAGACACGGTAGGGCCTCTTCCAAAAACAAAATCGGGCTACAGGTACTTGTTTACCATGCTGTGTCCGGCTACCAAGTTTCCAGAAGCAATCCCTTTGAGAGAGCTCAGTTCCACCGAAGTAGTAGACGCGCTTTTAACAGTGTTTGCACGAGTTGGGTTTCCAGCCGAAATTCAGGCAGATCAAGGGTGAGTATTCACGAGCGCACTGACTTCCACATTCTTGCAAAAGTGCGGGGTAAAGTTAATACACAGTTCTGTCTATCACCCTCAGTCAAACAGTGTAGAGAGGTGGCATTTGGTGCTTAAGCGAGTTTTGCGTGCGCTCTGTTACGAGCATAAGGAGGACTGGGAGAACTGTCTGCCGGCAACTTTGTTTGCTTTGCGAACGGTTCCACATGAAGCGACAGGGTTCTCACCAGCAGAACTGGTGTATGGGAGGACACTCCGTTCTCCACTGAGAATGTTAAGAGAGATGTGGCAGGAAAGAGGTGAGAGTCCAACAGTGGTTGAATACGTGCTAAATTTACTGGAACGGCTAAGCGCAACCCAAGAACTAGTCGGAAAGAACATGGGAGTAGCTCAAAAGAACGCCAAATTCTATTACGACAAGAATGCGAGGCTTCGTACGTTTAACGCCGGAGACCAGGTAATGATCCTCAAACCTTCAAGAAAGAACAAGCTCGAAGTTCACTGGGACGGGCCCGTTAAAGTGTTGCACAAACTGTCAGACACTAACTATGCTTTGAGAATCCCCGGTCGCAGGAAGGAAGTGAGGATATATCACTGTAATTTGATGAAGCCGTATGTAGAGCGGAGCGGAGTCGTTAACTATACCATCAAAGAGCCGGATGGCATTGGTACCAAGTTTAAGGAGTATAGGGCGACCTCCAACTCTGAAATCGGCCTAGAAGAAGTAGTCGAGCACTCGGTAAGCTCGCACGCTCTAAGACCCGAGCAGCTAGATGAGCTAAAAGAGGTGTTAGGGGAATATCTCGACAGAATCAGCGATCGGCCGGGTAGAACCGAACTGATAACGCATGAAATTGAGCTGACATCAACCGATCCAGTAAGATCAAAGCCTTACAGGGTGTCTCCAAGACAGAGAGAGATTATGGAGGCAGAGATACAGCGCATGCTAGAGTTGGGAGTTATTCAGCCCGCTGAGAGTGACTACACGTCACCGCTAATACTGGTAGAAACCCCTAACAAGGACCCTCGTCCGTGTGTTGACTACAGAAAGTTAAATGCCATCACTAGGGATCAGCTGTACCCGATACCCAACATTGAGGAACGAATTGAAAGAGTTAGCGCTGCTAAATACATTTCAACTATAGATCTCGTGCGGGGGTACTGGCAAGTTCCTCTTTCAGAAAGTGCCAGCCGCTATGCCGCATTCATCTCGCCTGTAGGCACTTTTCGCCCTCTCGCACTCAGCTTCGGGCTGAAGAACGCGCCGTTTAGCTTCTCTAAGTTAATGGATATTGTCCTAAAAGACTTGCAGGAGTTCGCCTTGCCCTATCTTGATGATGTGGCAATTTTTTCGGACAGCTGGGAACAACACGTATCGCACCTCAAACAGGTGTTCTCACGGTTGAGGTAAGCCGGCTTGACGATGAAAGCGGAAAAGTGTAGGTTTGGTTGTTCGCAGGTTACTTATCTGGGCCATGTTGTCGGTCAGGGCATGGGACGGCCGGCGGAGCTGAAAATAGCTACGATTGGAGGATTTTCTCAGCCGCGCACGAAAACGGACCTTCGTTCATTTTTGGGACTTGTGGGGTACTATCAACGGTACATTCCGAATTACTCGCAAACGGCAAGTCCATTAACAGACGCCCTCCGAAAGGGAGCACCGAGTAACGTACACTGGGATAAGGACAAAGAGAACGCTTTCCAAAGTTTGAAAACGCTATTGGTTTCTCGCCCTGTGCTTCGCGCGCCAGTCTACACAAAGGAATTCATAGTTCAATGCGACGCAAGCGACAGAGGTATGGGCGTGGTACTTAGTCAGGTCGGCGACGATAACGAGGAGCATCCTATCCTCTATGCCAGCCGTAAACTAAATGTAAGAGAGGAAGCCTACAGCGCTTCAGAGAAGGAATGTGCTTGTTTAGTTTGGGCCGCACAGAAGCTGTCGTGTTACTTGTACGGAGCGAAGTTCATCTTCGAGACCGACCACTGTCCTCTGACGTGGCTCAATCAAATGTCACACAAAAATGGCCGCTTGCTCCGATGGAGCCTCACTCTCCAAGAGTACTTCTCCGTTAGATATAAGAAGGGAAAGTTGCATAGCAATGCGGATGGTTTGAGCAGGCCAATTTGAATTCTGCGTTTGAGGGTCCCGCCTAAATTTTAGGATTACTAGTGCTAATGTTATTAAGCGAAGAAGATCCCCTCTCATTTAGCAGGATTCCCTCCATGATTGCTGAATTCGTCAGCAGGAATTTGCTTCAGAAATTGACATAGCGAAGTGCAGCATTTTTTGTTTCTGCACTTCTGTTGTTTTTTTTTTTTTTTTTGAAGCCTAGCGAGTCTAAAGTGAGAGCCAATGCACGTCATCTCGGCGCAGAGCCGTGTTGTGGGGTTCATTTTGCAGTTGCCTGTCCTTGTTGGATGTTTTGGGGCGGTGACATCAATACACAAGTGGTCGCTGCGAGCCAAGACATCAATCCCCCCCTGACCACCTGCCGTTCTCTTCCTGCCTAGCGGTTGTCAGCGCTAGACAGTCGAGATTTTTCGGGCCATGGAGGCGCTGTTAAGAATGGCGAGCTGCAAGGAAAAACTGCCACCCAATTACGACTGGGGGACAAGGCGCGCATCCCCCACTCTCCGTCGCTGCAGCAAGACTGCGTTCGAAGAAGCGGGCTTTGTGCTGAAAACCGCCCCCATCCACGAGCCCCATCTCCGTTGTGACGAAACGGGTTCGACTGACGAACTATTGTACCCGAGGCTCCCGGCGCGAACCTGATTTCGCTACGCATGAGGAAGCCGCGGCGGGACAACGAGCTACTCAGGATGTCTCCGAGCTTCCCGGAACGACTCACCTCTGTCGTCGGCTTCAGTCCTTCGCACCTGTGTGTTTGCGTGTGTGTGTGCGTCAACTTGTCGCAGGAGGCGGCTAGTTTTGCGATGACGAAACGAACATTCGCTGCCTTGTATCGCCGAAGGACCGAGCGTTTAAAAACGGCTGTTGGGCGGAGGCTCGACACACTTCTCTCGTGCAGTCAGGTTGGACTGACACACTTTCTCTTGAGCAGTCATGTTGGACTGACACTCTTTTTTTCTTAAGAAGTCATGTTAGACTGATTTAATTTCTGTAAATAAACCCATTTTCCTCATTCTCGATGAGAAGCAGTTCTTCCCTTCATCAACGTCCTCAGCGTGTTTAAGTTGGACGACGGCATGGGCCACCTACCTTCGAATTCATGCCGGACTCCAATCTTGGCAACGGATCTCGAGCGATGGGATTGAGCCCCCAATCCTGACAGCATGGAAACAGCATGGTTCGATCGTCTCATAACCGCGTCGCCATCACCCGGGTTTCACGCCGTTGACGCCAACGTGTGAGGGCTCCATGGTATTCATTGCGTCGCCAGCATGACGCTGGTATTCAACAGTCTTCAGTACAACCTATACATTAACATAGGCCCAAACGTAAGCAAGAAGAATGCCCTGCGGATTCATTGAAATCGGCGAGGTAAGCCTTCATTGTAGGTGTGTTCACATTATTTGTGTGTTTGTCCCTGAAAATGTGTCCCAAGATGTCTCACAAGCCACATTCTTTGAGAACCCTATCCTCTGCAGAGCAAGATAGCAGTCAACACACACTTAGTTCCAGAAGCCAGCGTACAACTTGGGTCAATACGCATGTGAATGGGACTACATGCACAGAGGAAGGTGGCTGAAAATGTCACACAATGCCAATAACATTGAAAAAAAAACAGCCTGAGCCATAAACCATTTTTGAGTGGGCTTATGCCATTGGGTAGATTGGTCAGAATTGGCAACTTGGGAATTGTGAGGCGCCCAACTTCTGAGGTCTTCGCATGGAATCAGCATCGTTCGATCGTCCCGTAACAGCGTCACCATCACCCGCGTTTCACGCCATTGACGTGAGCATGTGGTGGCTGCATGGTATTCATTGCGTCGTCAGCATGACGCTGGTATTCAACAGTCTTCAGTACAACCTATACATTAATATAGGCCAAAACGTAAGCAAGAAGGATGCCCTGCGGATCCATTGAAATTGGCGAAGTAAGCCTTCATTGTAGGTGGATTCACATTAATTGTGGGTTTCTCCCTTAAAATGTTTCCCCAGATGTCTCACAAGCCACATTCTCTGAGAACCCTATCGTCTGCAGAGCAAGATAGCAGTCAACACACACTTAGTTCCAGAAGCCAGCGGACAACTTGATCCAACACGCATGTGAATGGGACTACATGCACAGATGAAGGTGGCTGAAAATGTCACACAATGCCAATAACGTTGAAAAAAAAAGAAACGGCAGCGACAAAAACAATGCTGCCACCGAAATTTCGCAATCCGTCAAAAAGGGTGAGTACTTTTCAAAGCAGTTCCGGGCTCTGACCCGACCTGCGCGCTTTTTCACAAGCGCGCGGGTACACTAGCTGGTCCCCGCCAACCGCCGGCAGCAGGCTGGTGCCTCTACCTTTCTGATCGATTCCTGCCGATTGTCCTAGACACAAGGCCACGGATCAGGTGATGTTCACTAGGTCGTTGGGCGTATATGTGTTTATCGAGAACAGCCACGCATGACACGTCGCCACATTGACAAATGCGGCACGGCGTGCAACGTAAACTGGGTTCAAACGAAGAAACGTCAGAAAGATAAGCGGCGCAGAAGGGCGGCAATTGAACACGGCGTGGCACGCGGTCGTACAAACAGCCTGAGCCATAAACCATTTTTGAGTGGGCTTATGCCATTGGGTAGATTGGTCAGAATTGGCAACTTGGGAATTGTGAGGCGCCCAACTTCTGAGGTCTTCGCATGGAATCAGCATCGTTCGATCGTCCCGTAACAGCGTCACCATCACCCGCGTTTCACGCCATTGACGTGAGCATGTGGTGGCTGCATGGTATTCATTGCGTCGTCAGCATGACGCTGGTATTCAACAGTCTTCAGTACAACCTATACATTAATATAGGCCAAAACGTAAGCAAGAAGGATGCCCTGCGGATCCATTGAAATCGGCGACGTAAGCCTTCATTGTAGGTGAATTCACATTAATTGTGGGTTTGTCCCTTAAAATGTTTCCCCAGATGCCTCACAAGCCACATTCTCTGAGAACCCTATCGTCTGCAGAGCAAGATAGCAGTCAACACACCCTTAGTTCCAGAAGCCCGCGGACAACTTGGGTCAACACGCACGTGAATGGGACTACATGCACTGAGGAAGGTGGCTGAAAATCTCCCACAATGCCAATAACATAAAAAAAAAGAAGACGGCAGCGACAAAAATAATGCTGCCACCGAAATTTCGCAATCCGTCAAAAAGGGTGAGTACTTTTCAAAGCAGTTCGGGCTCTGACCCGACCTGCGCGCCCTTTCACAAGCGCACGGGTACACTAGCTGGTCCCCGCCAACCGCCGGCAGCAGGCTGACTCCTCTACCTCCCTGATCGATTCCTGCCGAGTGTCCTAGACACAAGGCCACGGATCAGATGATGTTCACTAGGTCGTTGGGCGTATATGTGTTTATCGAGAACAGCAGCGCATGACACGTCGCCACACTGACAATTGCGGAACGGCTGGCAACGTACACTCTGGTACAAACGAAGAAACGTCAGAAAGATAAGCGGCACAGGAGGCCGGCAATCGAACACGGCGTGGCACGCGGTCGTACAAACAGCCTAGGCCACAAACCATTTCCGATTGGGCTTGTGCCATGGGGTACCTGGGTCAGAATTGGCAACTTTGGAATTTTGACGAGCCCAACTTCTTCGGTTTTCGCATGGAAACAGCATGGTTCGATCGTCTCATAACAGCGTCGCCGTCACCCGCGTTTCACGCCGTTGACGTCAACGTGTGGTGGCTCCATGGTATTCATTGCGTCGTCAGCATGACGGCTGGTATTCAACAGTCTTCAGAACAACCTACACATTAATATCGGCCAAAACGTAAGCAAGAAGAAAGCGCCGCGGATCCATTGAAATCGGCGTGGTAAGCCTTCATTGTAGGTGGGTTCACATTATTTGTGGGTTTGTCCCTGAAAATGTTTCCCAAGATGTCTCACAAGCCACATTCTCTGAGAACCCTATCGTCTGCAGAGCAAGATAGCAGTCAACACGCACTTAGTTTCAGAAGCCAGCGGACAACTTGGGTCAACACGCATGTGAATGGGACTACATGCACAGAGGAAGGTGGCTGAAAATGTCACACAATGCCAATAACATTGAAAAAAAAAAAGAAGACGGCAGCCACAAAAACAATGCTGCCACCGAAATTTCGCAATCCGTCAAAAAGAGTGAGTACTTTTCAAAGCAGTTCCGGGCTCTCACCCGAGCTGCGCGTCCTTTCACAAGCGCACGGGTACACTAGCTGGTCCCCGCCAACCACCGGCAGCAGGTTGACGCCTCTACCTCCCTGATCGTTTCCTGCCGAGTGTCCTAGACACAAGACCACGGATCAGGTGATGTTTAATAGACGCCCAGCACCCACCGTGCTGCCCAGCATCCACCGTGCCCAGCAACCACCATGCAGCCCAGCACCCACCGTGCCACCCGTCACCCACCATGTCACCCAGCACCCACCGTGTCACCCGTCACCCAGCATGCTACCCATCACCCTAATCCACCATGATAATGGATGATGGATTCCACTATGCCCAGCATCGGGCAAATTTTCAATAGGGACCTACAATAAAGGCTTACCTCGCCGATTTCAATGGATCCGCAGCGCTTTTTTCTTGCTTACATTTTGGCCTGTGTTAATGTATAGGTTGTACTCAAGACTGTTGAATACCAGCGTCATGCTGACGACGCAATGAATACTATGGAGCCACCACACGTTGGCGTCAACGGCGTGAAACCCGGGTGATGACGACGCTGTTATCAGGCGATCGAACCATGCTGTTTCCATGCGAAGACCGAAGAAGTTGGGCACGTCAAAATTCCCAAGTTGCCAATTCTGACCAATGTGCCCAATGGCACAAGCCCAATCGGAAATGGTTGATGGCTCAGGCTGTTTGTACGACCGCGTGCCACGCCGTGTTCGATTGCCGGCCTCCTGTGCCGCTTATCTTTCTCACGTTTCTTCGTTTGTTCCACAGTTTACGTTGCCCGCCCTGCCTCAATTGTCAGTGTGGCGACGTGTCATGGGTGGCTGGTCTCGATATACAAATATATGCCCAGCGACCTAGTGAAAATCACCTGATCCGTGGCCTTGTGCCTAGGACACTCGGCAGGAATACATCAGGGAGGTAGAGGCGTGAGCCTGCTGCTGGCGTTTGGCGGGGACCAGCTTGTGTACCGGTGCGCTTGTGAAAGGGCGCGCAGGTCGGGTCAGAGCCCGGAACTGCTTTGAAAAGTACTCACCCTTTTTGACGGATTGCGAAATTTCGGTGGCAGCATTGCTTTTGTCGCTGCCGTCTTCTTTTTTTTTCAACGTCATTGGCATTGTGTGACATTTTCAGCCACCTCCATCTGTGCATCTAGTCCCATTGACATGCGCGTTGACACAAGTTTTCCGCTGGCTTCTGAAACTAAGAGTGTGTTGGCTGCTATCTTGCTCTGCAGACGATAGGGTTCTCTGACAATGTGGCTTGTGAGACATCTGTGGAAACATTTTAAGGGACAACCCCACAATTAATGTGAATCCACCTACAATGAAGGCTTACGTCGCCGATTTCAATGGATCCGCAGGGCATCCTTCTTGCTTACGTTTTGGCCTATGTTAGTGTATAGGTTGTACTGAAGACTGTTGAATAACAGCGTCATGCTGACGACGCAATGAATACCATGGAGCCACCACACGTTGGTGTCAACGGCGTGAAACCCGGGTGATGGCGACGCGGTTATGAGAAGATCGAACCATGCTGTTTCTATGCGAAGACTGAATAAGTTGGGCACGTCAAAATTCCCAAGCTGCCAATTCCGACCAATGTACCCAATGGCACAAGCCCAATCAGAAATGGTTGATGGCTCACGCTGTTTGTACGACTGCATGCCACGCCGTGTTCCATTGCCGGCCTCCTGTGCCGCTTATCTTTCTGACGTTTCTTCGTTTGTACCAGAGTTTACGTTGCCCGCCGTGCCGCAATTGTCAGTGTGGCGACGTGTCATGCGCTGCTGTTCTCGATAAACACATATAGGCCCAACGACCTAGTGAACATCACCTGATCCGTGGCCTTGTGTCTAGGACACTCGGCAGGAGTCGATCAGGGAGGTAGAGGCGTCAGCCTGCTGCCGGCGGTTGGCGGGGACCAGCTAGTGTACCCGTGCGCTTGTGAAAGGGCGCGTAGGCCGGGTCAGAGCCCGAACTGCTTTGAAAAGTACTCACCCTTTTTGACGGATTGCGAAATTTCGGTGGCAGCATTATTTTTGTCGCTGACGTCTTCTTTTTCTTTCAATGTTATTGGCATTGTGTGACATTTTCAGCCACCTTCCTCTGTGCATGTAGCCCCATTCACATGCGTGTTGACCCAAGTTCTCCGCTGGCTTCTGGAACTAAGTGTGTGTTGACTGCTATCTTGCTCTGCAGACGATAGGGTTCTCAGGGAATGTTGATTGTGAGTCATCTGGGGAAATACTTTAAGGGACAAACCCACAATTAATGTGAACATACCTACAATAAAGGCTTACCTCGCCGATTTCAATGGATCCGCGGCGCTTTCTTCTTGCTTACGTCTGGGCCTATGTTAATGTCTAGGTTGTACTGAAGACTGTTGAATACCAGCGTCATGCTAACGACGCAATGAATACCATGGAGCCACCACACGTTGGCGTCAACGGCGTGAAACCCGGGTGATGGCGACGCGGTTATGAGAAGATCGAACCATGCTGTTTCCATGCGAAGACTGAATAAGTTGGGCACGTCAAAATTCCCTAGTTGCCAATTCTGACCAATGTACCCAATGGCACAAGCGCAATCAGAAATGGTTGATGGCTCACGCTGTTTGTACGACTGCATGCCACGCCGTGTTCCATTGCCGGCCTCCTGTGCCGCTTATCTTTCTGACGTTTCTTCGTTTGTACCAGAGTGTACGTTGCCAGCCGTTCCGCAATTCTCAGTGTGGCGACGTGTCATGCGCTGCTGTTCTCGATAAACACATATACGCCCAACGACCTAGTGAACATCGCCTGATCCGTGGCCTTGGGTGTAGGACACTCGGCAGGAATCGATCAGGGAGGTAGAGGCGTCAGCCTGCTGCCGGCGGTTGGCGGGGACCAGCTAGTGTACCCGTGCGCTTGTGAAAGGGCGCGCAGGTCGGGTCAGAGCCCGAACTGCTTTGAAAGGTACTCACACTTATTGACGGATTGCGAAATTTCGGTGGCAGCATTATTTTTGTCGCTGCCGTCTTCTTTCTTTTTCAATGGTATTGGCATTGTGGGAGATTTTCAGCCACCTTCCTCTGTGCATGTAGCCCCATTCACATGCGTGTTGACCCAACTTGTCCGCTGGCTTCTGGAACTAAGGGTGTGTTGACTGCTATCTTGCTCTGCATACGATAGGGTTCTCAGAGAATGTGGCTTGTGAGGCATCTGGGGAAACATTTTAAGGGACAAACCCACAAATTATGTGAATCCACCTACAATGAAGGCGTACGTCGCCGATTTCAATGGATCCGCAGGGCATCCTTCTTGCTTACGTTTTGGCCTATGTTAATGTATAGGTTGTACTGAAGACTGTTGAATACCAGCGTCATGCTGACGACAGAATGAATACCACGCAGCCACCACATGCTGACGTCAATGGCGTGAAACGCGGGTGATGGTGACGCTGTTACGAGACGATCGAACGATGCTGATTCCATGCGAAGACCTCAGAAGTTGGGCGCCTCACAATTCCCAAGTTGCCAATTCTAACCAATCTACCCAATGGCACAACAAGCCCACTCAAAAATGGTTTATGGCTCAGGCTGTTTGTACGACCGCGTGCTACGCCGTGTTCGATTGCCGCCCTTCTGTGCCGCTTATCTTTCTGATGTTTCTTCGTTTGAACCACAGTTTACGTTGCACGCCGTGCCGCAATCATCAGTGTGGCGACGTGTCATGCGCTGCTGTTCTCGATAAACACATATACGCCCAACGACCTAGTGAACATCACCTGATCCGTGGCCTTGTGTCTAGGACACTTGGCAGGAATCCATCAGGGAGGTAGAGGCGTCAGCCTGCTGCCAGCGGTTGGCGGGGACGAGCTAGTGTACCCGTGCGCTTGTGAAAGGGCGCGCAGGTTGGGTCAGAGCCCGGAACTGCTTTGAAACGTACTCACCCTTTTTGACGGATAGCGAAATTTCGGTGGCAGCATTGTTTTTGTCGCTGCCGTTTCTTTTTTTTTCAACGTTATTGGCATTGTGTGACATTTTCAGCCACCTTCATCTGTGCATGTAGTCCCATTCACATGCGTGTTGGATCAAGTTGTCCGCTGGCTTCTGGAACTAAGTGTGTGTTGACTGCTATCTTGCTCTGCAGACGATAGGGTTCTCAGAGAATGTGGCTTGTGAGACATCTGGGGAAACATTTTAAGGGAGAAACTTACAATTAATGTGAATCCACCTACAATGAAGGCTTACGTCGCCAATTTCAATGGATCCGCAGGGCATCCTTCTTGCTTACGTTTTGGCCTATGTTAATGTATAGGTTGTACTGAAGAGTGTTGAATACCAGCGTCATGCTGACGACGCAATGAATACCATGCAGCCACCACATGCTGACGTCAATGGCGTGAAACGCGGGTGATGGTGACGCTGTTACGAGACGATCGAACGATGCTGATTCCATGCGAAGACCTCAGAAGTTGGGCGCCTCACAATTCCCAAGTTGCCAATTCTGACCAATCTACCCAATGGCATAAGCCCACTCAAAAATGGTTTATGGCTCAGCTTGTTTGTACGACCGCGTGCCACGCCGTGTTCGATTGCCGCCCTTCTGTGCCGCTTATCTTTCTGATGTTTCTTCGTTTCAACCACAGTTTACGTTGCACGCTGTGCCGCATTTGTCAATGTGGCGACGTGTCATGCGTGGCTGTTCTCGATAAACACATATACGCCCAACGACCTAGTGAACATCACCTGATCCGTGGCCTTGTGTCTGGGACACTCGGCAGGAATCGATGAGGGAGCTAGAGGCGTCAGCCTGCTGCCTGGGGTTGGCAGGGACCAGCTAGTGTACCCGTGCGCTTGTGAAAGGGCGCGCAGGTTAGGTCAGAGCCCGGGACTGCTTTGAAACGTACTCACCCTTTTTGACGGATTGCGAAATTTCGGTGGCAGCATTGTTTTCGTCACTGCCGTCATCTTTTTTTTTCCATGTTATTGGTATTGTGTGACATTTTCAGCCACCTTTCTCTTTGCATGTAGTCCCATTCACATGCGTATTGACCCAAGTTGTCCGCTGGCTTCTGGAACTAAGTGTGTGTTGACTGCTATCTTGCTCTGCAGAGGATAGGGTTCTCAAAGAATGTGGCTTGTGAGACATCTTGGGACACATTTTCTGCCTGCAATTTCGAGCCGAGTATACTAGCGCCTCAGGTACTCGGCTACCCCGAGTGGTGACAGAGTAAGGTTATACAGGCATATGAATGTCATGAGTCCAGGTAGGTGTGCAGCGTTTCTCCAGCACTGCGGGTTTAAAGTGTATTTGGCCCAGGTTTTAGAGCTATTAGCTGAATATCTGGGGTCGTCACGAAAGCGGCGGTTTGACATCATTAGGGCAGTTCGTGGATTTTCTCTGCTTTCTCGCCTACATGTACCATCGGGCTGTTTGCTATCTCCTCACTATATCAATAATGAAGGGCTGTTTTCATGGCGAAACGGCATTACTAGCCTATAGGTGGAACAGGTTGTGTCCTAGGTATGTGACATTGCATATGCGCCTCTCTTAAGCTGACCCATATATAACGGCAATCAGTGTGACTGAAAAGGATACAGTCTTCATGTGCTTTCCTTAAAAAAACGGGCTCCGCCAGACTTGCATCACTGAATGGGTGAAAGCAGGCTAGTGCCAGATTCATTGTACGCCTTTGACGTAAATGTCGGTCACCGCATAGGTGTCTTTGCCATGTGCATTCCTTCAACCAACCTAGCTCATTTCCACTTGCATAACTGGGTATACAAAACTAGGTGTGTGCGAAGCTACAATGAAGTTCCGTGACGAGCGTTTGCGCAACTGGAGATGGGCCTCGAGGTATGTGCCCCTCTTCAATAAAGCTTGTTGACCCCAACATGTAGAGCTACGTATGAGCCGCACTTCAATGTAGTGAAATTGGAGGATTCGTCAAGTAGTCTATAATACAAAAAGAAAGGTGGTCGTGCAACCTTGATTTGACCATTCCGTCTACTCTCACTGGTACGTAAGGTCATTGTTAGCCACATGGGCCGATCGCTGTGGCAAAATATAGGCGTTTTTTTACCAAGCTCGAGAAAAGAATAGTTTCGGAAAAAACGGGGTAGAGTAACGATAGTTTTATAGCCAATAGGGGGGGGGGGTGGTTTTACGTCACGCGGACGCCGTAGTGGAGGTCTACGGAGAATTTTGCCCAATTGGGGATCTTTAACGTGCGCTACGATGCACACGGGCGGCTTCGCAGTGTGCCTCCATACAAACTGCAATCTCCGGAGCCGGGGATTAGCCCGCAATTTCGAGCCGAGTATTCTAGCGCCTCAGGTACTCGGCTATCCCGAAGGGTGACAGAGTAAGGTTATACAGGCATATGAATGTCAAGAGCCCAGGTAGGTGTGCAGCGTTTCTCCAGCACTGCGGGTTTAAAGTTTATTTGGCCCAGGTTGTAGAGCTATTAGCTGAATATCGAGGGGTCGTCATAAAAGCGACGGTTTGACGTCATTAGGGCAGTTCGTGGACTTTCTCTGCTTTCTCGCCTACATGTAACATCGGGCCGTTTACTATCTCCTCACTATATCAATAATGAAGGGCTGTTTCATGGCGAAACGGCATTACTAGCCTATAGGTGGAACAGGTTGTGGTTAGGTATGTGACATTGCATATGCGCCTCTCTTAAGCGGAAACATTTGACGCGAACGTGTTTTACTGGCTATATTTCGATGATTACATGTAGATCTTTCATAAAGTCGATGTAACCTCATTTAAATGCGTTGCCGAGACTGGGTACGTGCCACAATTCAGTGGACATATATAACGGCAATCAGTGTAACTGAAAGGGAGACAGTCTTCATGTGCTTTCCTTGAAAAAAACGGGCTCCGCCAGACTTGCATCACTGAATGGGTGAAAGCAGGCTAGTGCCAGATTCATTGTACGCCTTTGACGCAAATGTCGGTCACCGCATAGGTGTCTTTGCCATGTGCTTTCCTTCAACCAACCTAGCTCATTTCCACTTGCATAACTGGGTATCTAAAACTAGGTGTGTGCGAAGCTGCAATGAAGTTCCGTGACGAGCGTTTGCGCAACTGGAGATGGGCCTCGAGGTATGCGCCCCTCTTCAATAAAGCTTGTTGACCCCAACATGTAGAGCTACGTATGAGCCGCACTTCAATGTAGTGAAGTTGGAAGATTCGTCAAGTAGTCTATAATACAAAAAGAAAGGTGGTCGTGCAACCTTGATTTGACCATTCCGTCTACTCTCACTGGTACGTAAGGTCATTGTTAGCCACATGGGCCGATCGTTGTGGCAAAAAAATAGGCGTTTTTTAACAAGCTTGAGAAAAGAACAGTTTCGGAAAAAACGGGATAGAGTAACGATACTTTTATAGCCAATAGGGGGGGGGTGGTTTTACGTCACACGGACGCCCTAGCGGAGGTCTACGGAGAATTTTGCCCAACTGGGGATCTTTAACGTGCGCTAAGATGCACACGGGCGTCTTCGCAGTGTGCCTCCATTCAAACTGCAATCTCCGGAGCCGGGGATTAGCCCGCAATTTCGAGCCGAGTATTCTAGCGCCTTAGGTACTCGGCTACCCCGAACGGTGACAGAGTAAGGTTATACAGGCATATGAATGTCATGAGTCCAGGTAGGTGTGCAGCGTTTCTCCAGCACTGCGGGTTTAAAGTGTATTTGGCCCAGGTATTAGTGCTATTAGCTGAATATCAGGGGGTCGTCATGAAAGCGATGGTTTGACGTCATTAGGGCAGTTCGTGGACTTTCTCTGCTTTCTCGCCTACATGTAACATCGGGCCGTTTACTATCTCCTCACTATATCAATAATGAAGGGCTGTTTCATGGCGAAGCGGCATTACTAGCCTATAGGTGGAACAGGTTGTGGTTAGGTATGTGACAATGCATATGCGCATCTCTTAAGCGGACACATTTGACGCGAACGTGTTTTACTGGCTATATTTCGATGATTACATGTAGATCTTTCATAAAGTCAATGTAACCTCATTTAACTGCGTTGCCGAGACTGGGTACGTGCCACAATTCAGTGGACGTATATAACGGCAATCAGTGTAACTGAAAAGGAGACAGTCTTCATCTGCTTTCCTTCAAAAAACGGGCTCCGCCAGACTTGCATCACTGAATGGGTGAAAGCAGGCTAGTGCCAGATTCATTGTACGCCTTTGACGTAAGTGTCGGTCACCGCATATGTGTGTTTGCCATGTGCTTTCCTTCAACCAACCAAGCTCATTTCCACTTGCATAACTGGGTATCCAAAACTAGGTGTGTGCGAAGCTGCAATGAAGTTCCGTGACGAGCGTTTGCGCAACTGGAGATGGGCCTCGAGGTAAGCGCCCCTCTTCAATAAAGCTTGTTGACCCCAACATGTAGAGCTACGTATGAGCCGCACTTCAATGTAGTGAAATTGGAAGATTCGTCAAGTAGTCTATAATACAAAAAGAAAGGTGGTCGTGCAACCTTGATTTGACCATTCCGTCTACTCTCACTAGTACGTAAGGTCATTGTTAGCCACATGGGCCGATCGCTGTGGCAAAAAAATAGGCGTTTTTTTACCAAGCTCGAGAAAAGAATAGTTTCGGAAAAAACGGGGTAGAGAACGATAGTTTTATAGCCAATAGGGGGGGGTGGTTTTACGTCACACGGACGCCGTAGTGGAGGTCTACGGAGAATTTTGCCCAACTGGGGATCTTTAACGTGCGCTACGATGCACACGGGCGGCTTCGCAGTGTGCCTCCATTCAAACTGCAATCTCCGGAGCCGGGGATTAGCCTGCAATTTCGAGCCGAGTATTCTAGCGCCTTAGGTACTCGGCTACCCCGAAGGGTGACAGAGTAAGGTTATACAGGCATATGAATGTCATGAGTCCAGGTAGGTGTGCAGCGTTTCTCCAGCACTGCGAGTTTAAAGTTTATTTGGCCCAGGTTGTAGAGCTATTAGCTGAATATCGAGGGGTCGTCATAAAAGCGACGGTTTGACGTCATTAGGGCAGTTCGTGGACTTTCCCTGCTTTCTCGCCTACATGTAACATCGGGCCGTTTACTATCTCCTCACTATATCAATAATGAAGGGCTGTTTCATGGCGAAACGGCATTACTAGCCTATAGGTGGAACAGGTTGTGTCCTAGGTATGTGACATTGCATATGCGCCTCTCTTAAGCGGACACATTTGACGCGAACGTGTTTTACTGGCTATATTTCGATGATTACATGTAGATCTTTCATAAAGTCAATGTAACCTCATTTAACTGCGTTGCCGAGACTGGGTACGTGCCACAATTCAGTGGACGTATATAACGGCAATCAGTGTAACTGAAAAGGAGACAGTCTTCATCTGCTTTCCTTCAAAAAACGGGCTCCGCCAGACTTGCATCACTGAATGGGTGAAAGCAGGCTAGTGCCAGATTCATTGTACGCCTTTGACGTAAGTGTCGGTCACCGCATATGTGTGTTTGCCATGTGCTTTCCTTCAACCAACCAAGCTCATTTCCACTTGCATAACTGGGTATCCAAAACTAGGTGTGTGCGAAGCTGCAATGAAGTTCCGTGACGAGCGTTTGCGCAACTGGAGATGGGCCTCGAGGTAAGCGCCCCTCTTCAATAAAGCTTGTTGACCCCAACATGTAGAGCTACGTATGAGCCGCACTTCAATGTAGTGAAATTGGAAGATTCGTCAAGTAGTCTATAATACAAAAAGAAAGGTGGTCGTGCAACCTTGATTTGACCATTCCGTCTACTCTCACTAGTACGTAAGGTCATTGTTAGCCACATGGGCCGATCGCTGTGGCAAAAAAATAGGCGTTTTTTTACCAAGCTCGAGAAAAGAATAGTTTCGGAAAAAACGGGGTAGAGTAACGATAGTTTTATAGCGAATAGGGGGGGGGGGGGGGGGTTACGTCACAGGGACGCCGTAGTGGAGGTCTACGGAGAATTTTGCCCATTTGGGGATCTTTAACGTGCGCTACGATGCACATGGGCGTTTTCGCAGTGTGCCTCCATTCAAACTGCAATCTCCGGAGCCGGGGATTAGCCCGCAATTTCGAGCCGAGTATTCTAGCGCCTTAGGTACTCGGCTACCCTGAAGGGTGACAGAGTAAGGTTATACAGGCATATGAATGTCATGAGTCCAGGTAGGTGTGCAGCGTTTCTCCAGCACTGCGGGTTTAAAGTGTATTTAACCCAGGTTGTAGAGCTATTAGCTGAATATCGGGGGGTCGTTATGAAAGCGACGGTTTGACGTCATTAGGGCAGTTCGTGGACTTTCTCTGCTTTCTCGCCTACATGTAACATCGGGCCGTTTACTATCTCCTCACTATATCAATAATGAAGGGCTGTTTCATGGCGAAACGGCATTACTAGCCTATAGGTGGAACAGGTTGTGGTTAGGTATGTGACACTCATATGCGCCTCTCTTAAGCGGACACATTTGACGCGAACGTGTTTTACTGGCTATATTTCGATGATTACATGTAGATCTTTCATAAAGTCAATGTAACCTCATTTAAATGCGTTGCCGAGACTGGGTACGTGCCACAATTCAGTGGACGTATATAACGGCAATCAGTGTAACTGAAAAGGAGACAGTCTTCATCTGCTTTCCTTCAAAAAACGGGCTCCGCCAGACTTGCATCACTGAATGGGTGAAAGCAGGCTAGTGCCAGATTCATTGTACACCTTTGACGTAAATGTCGGTCACCGCATATGTGTGTTTGCCATGTGCTTTCCTTCAACCAACCTAGCTCATTTCCACTTGCATAACTGGGTATCCAAAACTAGGTGTGTGCGAAGCTGCAATGAAGTTCCGTGACGAGCGTTTGCGCAACTGGAGATGGGCCTCGAGGTATGCGCCCCTCTTCAATAAAGCTTGTTGACCCCAACATGTAGAGCTACGTATGAGCCGCACTTCAATGTAGTGAAATTGGAAGATTCGTCAAGTAGTCTATAATACAAAAAGAAAGGTGGTAGTGCAACCTTGATTTGACCATTCCGTCTACTCTCACTGGTACGTAAGGTCATTGTTAGCCACATGGGCCGATCGTTGTGGCAAAAAATAGGCGTTTTTTAACAAGCTCGAGAAAAGAATAGTTTCGGAAAAAACGGGGTAGAGTAACGATAGTTTTATAGCCAATAGGGGGGGGGGGTTACGTCACACGGACGCCGTAGCGGAGGTCTACGGAGAATTTTGCCCAACTGGGGATCTTTAACGTGCTCTACGATGCACACGGGCGTCTTCGCAGTGTGCCTCCATTCAAACTGCAATCTCCGGAGCCGGGGATTAGCCCGCAATTTCGAGCCGAGTATTCTAGCGCCTTAGGTACTCGGCTACCCCGAAGGGTGACAGAGTAAGGTTATACAGGCATATGAATGTCATGAGTCTAGGTAGGTGTGCAGCGTTTCTCCAGCACTGCGGGTTTAAAGTGTATTTGGCCCAGGTTGTAGAGCTATTAGCTGAATATCGGGGGGTCGTCATGAAAGCGACGGTTTGACGTCATTAGGGCAGTTCGTGGACTTTCTCTGCTTTCTCGCCTACATGTAACATCGGGCCGTTTACTATCTCCTCACTATATCAATAATGAAGGGCTGTTTCATGGCGAAACGGCATTACTAGCCTATAGGTGGAACAGGTTGTGTGTTAGGTATGTGATATTGCATATGCGCCTCTCTTAAGCGGACACATTTGACGCGAACGTGTTTTACTGGCTATATTTCGAAGATTACATGTAGATCTTTCATAAAGTCAATGTAATCTCATTTAAATGCGTTGCCGAGACTGGGTACGTGCCACAATTCATTGGACGTATATAAGGGTAATCAGTGTAACTAAGAAGGAGACAGTCTTCAAGTGCTTTCCTTCAAAAAACGGGCTCCGCCAGACTTGCATCAGTGAATAGATGAACGCAGGCTAGTTCCAAATTATTGTACGTCTTTGACATAAATCTCGGTCACCGCATAGGTGTCACAGCCATGTGCTTCTCTTCAACCAACCAAGCTCATTTCCACTTGCATAACTGGGTATACAAAACTATGTGTGTGCGAAGCTGCAATGAAGTTCCGTGACGAGCGTTTGCGCAACTGGAGATGGGCCTCGAGGTATGTGCCCCTCTTCAATAAAGCTTGTTGACCCCAACATGTAGAGCTACGTATGAGCCGCACTTCAATGTAGTGAAATTGGAAGATTCGGCAAGTAGTCTATAATACAAAAAGAAAGGTGGTCGTGCAACCTTGATTTGACCATTCCGTCTACTCTCACTGGTACGTAAGGTCATTGTTAGCCACATGGGCCGATCGCTGTGGCAAAACAATAGGCGTTTTTTTTTACCAAGCTCGAGAAAAGAATAGTTTCGAAAAAAACGGGGTAGAGTAACGATAGTAGGGGTGGTTTTACGTCACACGGACGCCGTAGTGGAGGTCTACGGAGAATGTTGCCCAACTGGAGATCTTTAACGTGCGCTACGCTGCACACGGGCGTCTTCGCAGTGTGCCTCCATTCAAACTGCAATCTCCGGAGCCGGGGATTAGCCCGCAATTTCGAGCCGAGTATTCTAGCGCCTTAGGTACTCAGCTACCCCGAAGGGTGACAGAGTAAGGTTATACAGGCATATGAATGTCATGAGTCTAGGTAGGTGTGCAGCGTTTCTCCAGCACTGCGGGTTTAAAGTGTATTTGGCCCAGGTTGTAGAGCTATTAGCTGAATATCGGGGGGTCGTCATGAAAGCGACGGTTTGACGTCATTAGGGCAGTTCGTGGACTTTCTCTGCTTTCTCGCCTACATGTAACATCGGGCCGTTTACTATCTCCTCACTATATCAATAATGAAGGGCTGTTTCATGGCGAAACGGCATTACTAGCCTATAGGTGGAACAGGTTGTGTGTGAGGTATGTGATATTGCATATGCGCCTCTCTTAAGCGGACACATCTGACGCGAACGTGTTTTACTGGCTATATTTCGATGATTACATGTAGATCTTTCATAAAGTCAGTGTGACCTCATTTAAATGCGTTGCCGAGACGGTACGTGCCACAATTTAGTGAACGTGTGTAACGGCAATCAGTGTAACTGAAAAGGAGACAGTTTTCATGTGCTTTTCTTCAAAAAACGGGCTCCGCCAGACTTGCATCAGTGAATAGATGAAAGCAGGCTAGTTCCAGATTATTGTACGTCTTTGACGTAAATCTCGGTCACCGCATAGGTGTCACAGCCATGTGCTTCTCCTCAACCAACCAAGCTCATTTCCACTTGCATAACTGGGTATACAAAACTAAGTGTGTGCGAAGCTGCAATGAAGTTCCGTGACGAGCGTTTGCGCAACTGGAGATGGGCCTCGAGGTATGTGCCCCTCTTCAATAAAGCTTGTTGACCCCAACATGTAGAGCTACGTATGAGCCGCACTTCAATGTAGTGAAATTGGAAGATTCGTCAAGTAGTCTACAATACAAAAAGAAAGGTGGTCGTGCAACCTTGATTTGACCATTCCGTCTACTCTCACTGGTACGTAAGGTCATTGTTAGCCACATGGGCCGATCGGTGTGGCAAAAAAAGAGGCGTTTTTTTTACCAAGCTCGAGAAAAGAATAGCTTCGGAAAAAACATGGTAGAGTAACGATAGTTTTATAGCCAATAGGGGGGGGGGGTTTACGTCACACGGACGCCGTAGTGGAGGTCTACGGAGAATTTTGCCCAACTGGGGATCTTTAACGTGCGCTACGATGCACACGGGCGTCTTCGCAGTGTGCCTCCATTTAAACTGCAATCTCCGGAGCCGGGGATTAGCCCGCAATTTCGAGCCGAGTATTCTAGCGCCTTAGGTACTCGGCTACCCCGAAGGGTGACAGAGTAAGGTTATACAGGCATATGAATGTCATGAGTCCAGGTAGGTGTGCAGCGTTTCTCCAGCACTGCGGGCTTAAAGTGTATTTGGCCCAGGCTGTAGAGCTCTTAGCTGAATATCTGGGGGTCGTCACGAAAGCGACGGTTTGACATCATTAGGGCAGTTCGGGGATTTTCTCTGCTTTCTCGCCTACATGTACCATCGGGCCATCCACTATCCCCTCACTATATCAATAATTAGGGGCTGTTTTCATGGCGAAACGGCATTACTAGCCTATAGGTGAAACAGCTTGTGTCCTAGGTATGTGACATTGCATATGCGCCTCTCTTAAGCGGACAAATTTGACGCGAACGTGTTTTACTGACTATATTTCGATGATTACATGTAGATCTTTCATAAAGTCAATGTAACCTCATTTAAATGCGTTGCCGAGACCGGGTACGTGCCACAATTCATTGGACGTATATAACGGCAATCAGTGTAACTGAAAAGGAAACAGTCTTCATGTGCTTTCCTTCAAGAAACAGGCTCCGCCAGACTTGCATCACTGAATGGGTGAAAGCAGGCTAGTGCCAGATTCATTGTACGCCTTTGACGTAAATGTCGGTCACCGCATAGGTGTCTTTGCCATGTGCTTTCCTTCAACCAACCTAGCTCATTTCCACTTGCATAACTGGGTATCCAAAACTAGGTGTGTGCGAAGCTGCAATGAAGTTCCGTGACGAGCGTTTGCGCAACTGGAGATGGGCCTCGAGGTATGCGCCCCTTTTCAATAAAGCTTGTTGACCCCAACATGTAGAGCTACGTATGAGCCGCACTTCAATGTAGTGAAATTGGAAGATTCGTCAAGTAGTCTATAATACAAAAAGAAAGGTGGTTGGGCAACCTTGATTTGACCATTCCGTCTACTCTCACTGGTACGTAAGGTCATTGCTAGCCACATGGGCCGATCGCTGTGGCAAAAAATAGGCATTTTTTTAACAAGCTCGAGAAAAGAATAGTTTCGGAAAAAACGGGGTAGAGTAAGTATAGTTTTATAGCCAATAGGAGGGGTGGTGGTTTTACGTCACACGGACGCCGTAGTGGAGGTCTACGGAGAATTTTGCCCAACTGGGGATCTTTAACGTGCGCTACGATGTACACGGGCGTCTTCGCAGTGTGCCTCCATTCAAACTGCAATCTCCGGTGCCGGGGATTAGCCCGCAATTTCGAGCCGAGTATTCTAGCGCCTTAGGTACTCGGCTACCCCGAAGGGTGACAGATTAAGGTTATACAGGCATATGAATGTCATGAGTCCAGGTAGGTGTGCAGCGTTTCTCCAGCACTGCGGGTTTAAAGTGTATTTGGCCCTGGTTGTAGAGCTATTAGATGAATATCGGGGGCTCGTCATGAAAGCGACGGTTTGACGTCATTAGGGCAGTTCGTGGACTTTCTCTGCTTTCTCGCCTACATGTAACATCGGGCCGTTTACTATCTCCTCACTATATCAATAATGAAGGGCTGTTTCATGGCGAAACGGCATTACTAGCCTATAGGTGGAACTGGTTGTGGTTAGGTATGTGACATTGCATATGCGCCTCTCTTAAGCTGACACATTTGACGCGAACGTGTTTTACAGGCTATATTTCGATGATTACATGTAGATCTTTCATAAAGTCAATGTAACCTCATTTAAATGCGTTGCCGAGACTGGGTACGTGCCACAATTCATTGGACGTATATAAGGCCAATCAGTGTAACTAAGAAGGAGACAGTCTTCATGTGCTTTCCTTCAAAAAACGGGCTCCGCCAGACTTGCATCAGTGAATAGATGAACGCAGGCTAGTTCCAAATTATTGTACGTCTTTGACATAAATCTCGGTCACCGCATAGGTGTCACAGCCATGTGCTTCTCTTCAACCAACCAAGCTCATTTCCACTTGCATAACTGGGTATACAAAACTATGTGTGTGCGAAGCTGCAATGAAGTTCCGTGACGAGCGTTTGCGCAACTGGAGATGGGCCTCGAGGTATGTGCCCCTCTTCAATAAAGCTTGTTGACCCCAACATGTAGAGCTACGTATGAGCCGCACTTCAATGTAGTGAAATTGGAAGATTCGGCAAGTAGTCTATAATACAAAAAGAAAGGTGGTCGTGCAACCTTGATTTGACCATTCCGTCTACTCTCACTGGTACGTAAGGTCATTGTTAGCCACATGGGCCGATCGCTGTGGAAAAACAATAGGCGTTTTTTTTACCAAGCTCGAGAAAAGAATAGTTTCGAAAAAAACGGGGTAGAGTAACTATAGTAGGGGTGGTTTTACGTCACACGGACGCCGTAGTGGAGGTCTACGGAGAATTTTGCCCAACTGGGGATCTTTAACGTGCTCTACGATGCACACGGGCGTCTTCGCAGTGTGCCTCCATTCAAACTGCAATCTCCGGAGCCGGGGATTAGCCCGCAATTTCGAGCCGAGTATTCTAGCGCCTTAGGTACTCGGCTACCCCGAAGGGTGACAGAGTAAGGTTATACAGGCATATGAATGTCATGAGTCTAGGTAGGTGTGCAGCGTTTCTCCAGCACTGCGGGTTTAAAGTGTATTTGGCCCAGGTTGTAGAGCTATTAGCTGAATATCGGGGGGTCGTCATGAAAGCGACGGTTTGACGTCATTAGGGCAGTTCGTGGACTTTCTCTGCTTTCTCGCCTACATGTAACATCGGGCCGTTTACTATCTCCTCACTATATCAATAATGAAGGGCTGTTTCATGGCGAAACGGCATTACTAGCCTATAGGTGGAACAGGTTGTGTGTTAGGTATGTGATATTGCATATGCGCCTCTCTTAAGCGGACACATTTGACGCGAACGTGTTTTACTGGCTATATTTCGATGATTAGATGTAGATCTTTCATTAGGTCAGTGTGACCTCATTTAAATGCGTTGCCGAGACGGTACGTGCCACAATTTAGTGAACGTATGTAACGGCAATCAGTGTAACTGAAAAGGAGACAGTTTTCATGTGCTTTTCTTCAAAAAACGGGCTCCGCCAGACTTGCATCAGTGAATAGATGAAAGCAGGCTAGTTCCAGATTATTGTACGTCTTTGACGTAAATCTCGGTCACCGCATAGGTGTCACAGCCATGTGCTTCTCTTCAACCAACCAAGCTCATTTCCACTTGCATAACTGGGTATACAAAACTAAGTGTGTGCGAAGCTGCAATGAAGTTCCGTGACGAGCGTTTGCGCAACTGGAGATGGGCCTCGAGGTATGTGCCCCTCTTCAATAAAGCTTGTTGACCCCAACATGTAGAGCTACGTATGAGCCGCACTTCAATGTAGTGAAATTGGAAGATTCGTCAAGTAGTCTATAATACAAAAAGAAAGGTGGTCGTGCAACCTTGATTTGAGCATTCCGTCTACTCTCACTGGTACGTAAGGTCATTGTTAGCCACATGGGCCGATCGTTGTGGCAAAAAAATAGGCGTTTTTTTTACCAAGCTCGAGAAAAGAATAGTTTCGGAAAAAACATGGTAGAGTAACGATAGTTTTATAGCCAATAGGGGGGGGGGGGGGGGGGTTACGTCACACGGACGCCGTAGTGGAGGTCTACGGAGAATTTTGCCCAACTGGGGATCTTTAACGTGCGCTACGATGCACACGGGCGTCTTCGCAGTGTGCCTCCATTTAAACTGCAATCTCCGGAGCCGGGGATTAGCCCGCAATTTCGAGCCGAGTATTCTAGCGCCTTAGGTACTCGGCTACCCCGAAGGGTGACAGAGTAAGGTTATACAGGCATATGAATGTCATGAGTCCAGGTAGGTGTGCAGCGTTTCTCCAGCACTGCGGGCTTAAAGTGTATTTGGCCCAGGTTGTAGAGCTCTTAGCTGAATATCTGGGGGTCGCCACGAAAGCGACGGTTTGACATCATTAGGGCAGTTCGGGGATTTTCTCTGCTTTCTCGCCTACATGTACCATCGGGCCATCCACTATCCCCTCACTATATCAATAATTAGGGGCTGTTTTCATGGCGAAACGGTATTACTAGCCTATAGGTGAAACAGCTTGTGTCCTAGGTATGTGACATTGCATATGCGCCTCTCTTAAGCGGACACATTTGACGCGAACGTGTTTTACTGGCTATATTTCGATGATTACATGTAGATCTTTCATAAAGTCAATGTAACCTCATTTAAATGCGTTGCCGAGACTGGGTACGTGCCACAATTCATTGGACGTATGTAACGGCAATCAGTGTAACTGAAAAGGAGACAGTCTTCATGTGCTTTCCTTCAAGAAACGGGCTCCGCCAGACTTGCATCACTGAATGGGTGAAAGCAGGCTAGTGCCAGATTCATTGTACGCCTTTGACGTAAATGTCGGTCACCGCATAGGTGTCTTTGCCATGTGCTTTCCTTCAACCAACCTAGCTCATTTCCACTTGCATAACTGGGTATCCAAAACTAGGTGTGTGCGAAGCTGCAATGAAGTTCCGTGACGAGCGTTTGCGCAACTGGAGATGGGCCTCGAGGTATGCGCCCCTCTTCAATAAAGCTTGTTGACCCCAACATGTAGAGCTACGTATGAGCCGCACTTCAATGTAGTGAAATTGGAAGATTCGTCAAGTAGTCTATAATACAAAAAGAAAGGTGGTCGTGCAACCTTGATTTGAGCATTCCGTCTACTCTCACTGGTACGTAAGGTCATTGTTAGCCACATGGGCCGATCGTTGTGGCAAAAAAATAGGCGTTTTTTTTTACCAAGCTCGAGAAAAGAATAGTTTCGGAAAAAACATGGTAGAGTAACGATAGTTTTATAGCCAATAGGGGGGGGGGTTTACGTCACACGGACGCCGTAGTGGAGGTCTACGGAGAATTTTGCCCAACTGGGGATCTTTAACGTGCGCTACGATGCACACGGGCGTCTTCGCAGTGTGCCTCCATTCAAACTGCAATCTCCGGAGCCGGGGATTAGCCCGCAATTTCGAGCCGAGTATTCTAGCGCCTTAGGTACTCGCCTACCCCGAAGGGTGACAGAGTAAGGTTAGGCAGGCATATAAATGTCATGAGTCCAGGTAGGTGTGCAGCGTTTCTCCAGCACTGCGGGTTTAAAGTGTATTTGGCCCAGGTTGTAGAGCTATTAGCTGAATATCGGGCGGTCGTCATGAAAGCGACGGTTTGACGTCATTAGGGCATTTCGTGGACTTTCTCTGCTTTCTCGCCTACATGTAACATCGGGCCGTTTACTATCTCCTCACTATATCAATAATGAAGGGCTGTTTCATGGCGAAGCGGCATTACTAGCCTATAGGTGGAACAGGTTGTGGTTAGGTATGTGACATTGCATATGCGCCTCTCTTAAGCGGACACATTTGACGCGAACGAGTTTTACTGGCTATATTTCGATGATTACACGTAGCTCTTTCATAAAATCAATGTAACCTCATTTAAATGCGTTGCCGAGACTGGGTACGTGCCACAATTTAGTGAACGGATGTAACGGCAATCAGTGTAACTGAAAAGGAGACAGTTTTCATGTGCTTTTCTTCAAAAAACGGGCTCCGCCAGACTTGCATCAGTGAATAGATGAAAGCAGGCTAGTTCCAGATTATTGTACGTCTTTGACATAAATCTCGGTCACCGCATAGGTGTCACAGCCATGTGCTTCTCTTCAACCAACCAAGCTCATTTCCACTTGCATAACTGGGTATACAACTCTGTGTGTGCGAAGCTGCAATGAAGTTCCGTGACGAGCGTTTGCGCAACTGGAGATGGGCCTCGAGGTATGCGCCCCTCTTCAATAAAGCTTGTTGACCCCAACATGTAGAGTTACGTATAAGCCGCACTTCAATGTAGTGAAATTGGAAGATTCGTCAAGTAGTCTATAATACAAAAAGAAAGGTGGTCGTGCAACCTTGATTTGACCATTCCGTCTACTCTCACTGGTACGTAAGGTCATTGTTAGCCACATGGGCCGATCGCTGTGGCAAAAAATAGGCGTTTTTTTAACAAGCTCGAGAAAAGAATAGTTTCGGAAAAAACGGGGTAGATTAAGGATAGTTCTATAGCCAATAGGGGGGGTGGTGGTTTTACGTCACACGGACGCCGTAGTGGAGGTCTACGGAGAATTTTGCCCAACTGGGGATCTTTAACGTGCGCTACGATGCACACGGGCGTCTTCGCAGTGTGCCTCCATTCAAACTGCAATCTCCGGAGCCGGGGATTAGCCCGCAATTTCGAGCCGAGTATTCTAGCGCCTTAGGTACTCGGCTACCCCGAAGGGTGACAGATTAAGGTTATACAGGCATATGAATGTCATGAGTCCAGGTAGGTGTGCAGCGTTTCTCCAGCACTGCGGGTTTAAAGTGTATTTGGCCCTGGTTGTAGAGCTATTAGATGAATATCGGGGGCTCGTCATGAAAGCGACGGTTTGACGTCTTTAGGGCAGTTCGTGGACTTTCTCTGCTTTCTCGCCTACATGTAACATCGGGCCGTTTACTATCTCCTCACTATATCAATAATGAAGGGCTGTTTCATGGCGAAACGGCATTACTAGCCTATAGGTGGAACTGGTTGTGGTTAGGTATGTGACATTGCATATGCGCCTTTCTTAAGCTGACACATTTGACGCGAAAGTGTTTTACAGGCTATATTTCGATGAATACATGTAGATCTTTCATAAAGTCAATGTAACCTCATTTAAATGCGTTGCCGAGACTGGGTACGTGCCACAATTCATTGGACGTATATAAGGGCGATCAGTGTAACTAAGAAGGAGACAGTCTTCATGTGCTTTCCTTCAAAAAACGGGCTCCGCCAGACTTGCATCAGTGAATAGATGAACGCAGGCTAGTTCCAGATTATTGTACGTCTTTGACATAAATCTCGGTCACCGCATAGGTGTCACAGCCATGCGCTTCTCTTCAACCAACCAAGCTCATTTCCACTTGCATAACTGGGTATACAAAACTATGTGTGTGCGAAGCTGCAATGAAGTTCCGTGATGAGCGTTTGTGCAACTGGAGATGGGCCTCGAGGTATGTGCCCCTCTTCAATAAAGCTTGTTGACCCCAACATGTAGAGCTACGTATGAGCCGCACTTCAATGTAGTGAAATTGGAAGATTCGGCAAGTAGTCTATAATACAAAAAGAAAGGTGGTCGTGCAACCTTGATTTGACCATTCCGTCTACTCTCACTGGTACGTAAGGTCATTGTTAGCCACATGGGCCGATCGTTGTGGCAAAAAAATAGGCGTTTTTTTGACCAAGCTCGAGAAAAGAATAGTTTCGGAAAAAACATGGTAGAGTAACGATAGTTTTATAGCCAATAGGGGGGGGGGGGGGGGGGGTTTACGTCACACGGACGCCATAGTGGAGGTCTACGGAGAATTTTGCCCAACTGGGGATCTTTAACGTGCGCTACGATGCACACGGGCGTCTTCGCAGTGTGCCTCCATTCAAACTGCAATCTCCGGAGCCGGGGATTAGCCCGCAATTTCGAGCCGAGTATTCTGGCGCCTTAGGTACTCGGCTACCCCGAAGGGTGACAGATTAAGGTTATACAGGCATATGAATGTCATGAGTCCAGGTAGGTGTGCAGCGTTTCTCCAGCACTGCGGACTTAAAGTGTATTTGGCCTAGGTTGTAGAGCTCTTAGCTGAATATCTGGGGGTCGTCACGAAAGCGACGGTTTGACATCATTAGGGCAGTTCGGGGATTTTCTCTGCTTTCTCGCCTACATGTACCATCGGGCCATCCACTATCCCCTCACTATATCAATAATGAAGGGCTGTTTCATGGCGAAACGGCATTACTAGCCTATAGGTGGAACAGGTTGTGTGTTAGGTATGTGATATTGCATATGCGCCTCTCTTAAGCGGACACATTTGACGCGAACGTGTTTTACTGGCTATATTTCGATGATTACATGTAGATCTTTCATAAAGTCAGTGTAACCTCATTTAAATGCGTTGCCGAGACGGTACGTGCCACAATTTAGTGAACGTATGTAACGGCAATCAGTGTAACTGAAAAGGAGACAGTTTTCATGTGCTTTTCTTCAAAAAACGGGCTCCGCCAGACTTGCATCAGTGAATAGATGAAAGCAGGCTAGTTCCAGATTATTGTACGTCTTTGACGTAAATCTCGGTCACCGCATAGGTGTCACAGCCATGTGCTTCTCTTCAACCAACCAAGCTCATTTCCACTTGCATAACTGGGTATACAAAACTAAGTGTGTGCGAAGCTGCAATGAAGTTCCGTGACGAGCGTTTGCCCAACTGGAGATGGGCCTCGAGGTATGTGCCCCTCTTCAATAAAGCTTGTTGACCCCAACATGTAGAGCTACGTATGAGCCGCACTTCAATGCAGTGAAATTGGAAGATTCGTCAAGTAGTCTATAATACAAAAAGAAAGGTGGTCGTGCAACCTTGATTTGACCATTCCATCTACTCTCACTGGTACGTAAGGTCATTGTTAGCCACATGGGCCGATCGTTGTGGCAAAAAAATAGGCGTTTTTTTGACCAAGCTCGAGAAAAGAATAGTTTCGGAAAAAACATGGTAGAGTAACGATAGTTTTATAGCCAATAGGGGGGGGGGGGGGGGGGGTTTACGTCACACGGACGCCATAGTGGAGGTCTACGGAGAATTTTGCCCAACTGGGGATCTTTAACGTGCGCTACGATGCACACGGGCGTCTTCGCAGTGTGCCTCCATTTAAACTGCAATCTCCGGAGCCGGGGATTAGCCCGCAATTTCGAGCCGAGTATTCTAGCGCCTTAGGTACTCGGCTACCCCGAAGGGTGACAGAGTAAGGTTATACAGGCATATGAATGTCATGAGTCCAGGTAGGTGTGCAGCGTTTCTCCAGCACTGCGGGCTTAAAGTGTATTTGGCCCAGGTTGTAGAGCTCTTAGCTGAATATCTGGGGGTCGTCACGAAAGCGACGGTTTGACATCATTAGGGCAGTTCGGGGATTTTCTCTGCTTTCTCGCCTACATGTACCATCGGGCCATCCACTATCCCCTCACTATATCAATAATTAGGGGCTGTTTTCATGGCGAAACGGCATTACTAGCCTATAGATGAAACAGGTTGTGTCCTAGGTATGTGACATTGCATATGCGCCTCTCTTAAGCGGACACATTTGACGCGAACGTGTTTTACTGGCTATATTTCGATGATTACATGTAGATCTTTCATAAAGTCAATGTAACCTCATTTAAATGCGTTGCCGAGACTGGGTACATGCCAGAATTCAGTGGACCTATATAACGGCAATCAGTGTAACTGAAAAGGAGACAGTCTTCATGTGCTTTCCTTCAAAAAACGGGCTCCGCCAGACTTGCATCACTGAATGGGTGAAAGCAGGCTAGTGCCAGATTCATTGTACGCCTTTGACGTAAATGTCGGTCACCGCATAGGTGTCTTTGCCATATGCTTTCCTTCACCCAACCTAGCTCATTTCCACTTGCATAACTGGGTATACAAAACTAGGTGTGTGCGAAGCTGCAATGAAGTTCCGTGACGAGCGTTTTCGCAACTAGAGATGGGCCTCGAGGTATGTGCCCCTCTTCAATAAAGCTTGTTGACCCCAACTTGTAGAGCTACGTATGAGCCGCACTTCAATGTAGTGAAATTGGAAGATTCGTCAAGTAGTCTATAATACAAAAAGAAAGGTGGTCGTGCAACCTTGATTTGACCATTCCGTCTACTCTCACTGGTACGTAAGGTCATTGTTAGCCACATGGGCCGATCGTTGTGGCAAAAAAATAGGCGTGTTTTTAACAAGCTCGAGAAAAGAATAGTTTCGGAAAAAACGGGGTAGAGTAACGATAGTTTTATAGCCAATAGGGGGGGGGGGTGGTTTTACGTCACACGGACGCCGTAGTGGAGGTCTACGGAGAATTTTGCCCAACTGGGGATCTTTAACGTGCGCTACGATGCACACGGGCGTCTTCGCAGTGTGCCTCCATTCAAACTGCAATCTCCGGAGCCGGGGATTAGCCCGCAATTTCGAGCCGAGTATTCTAGCGCCTTAGGTACTCGGCTACCCCGAAGGGTGACAGATTAAGGTTATACAGGCATATGAATGTCATGAGTCCAGGTAGGTGTGCAGCGTTTCTCCAGCACTGCGGGTTTAAAGTGTATTTGCCCCTGGTTGTAGAGCTATTAGATGAATATCGGGGGCTCGTCATGAAAGCGACGGTTTGACGTCATTAGGGCAGTTCGTGGACTTTCTCTGCTTTCTCGCCTACATATAACATCGGGCCGTTTACTATCTCCTCACTATATCATAATGAAGGGCTGTTTCATGGCGAAACGGCATTACTAGCCTATAGGTGGAACTGGTTGTGGTTAGGTATGTGACATTGCATATGCGCCTCTCTTAAGCTGACACATTTGACGCGAACGTGTTTTACAGGCTATATTTCGATGATTACATGTAGATCTTTCATAAAGTCAATGTAACCTCATTTAAATGCGTTGCCGAGACTGGGTACGTGCCACAATTCATTGGACGTATATAAGGGCAATCAGTGTAACTAAGAAGGAGACAGTCTTCATGTGCTTTCCTTCAAAAAACGGGCTCCGCCAGACTTGCATCAGTGAATAGATGAACGCAGGCTAGTTCCAAATTATTGTACGTCTTTGACATAAATCTCGGTCACCGCATAGGTGTCACAGCCATGTGCTTCTCTTCAACCAACCAAGCTCATTTCCACTTGCATAACTGGGTATACAAAACTATGTGTGTGCGAAGCTGCAATGAAGTTCCGTGATGAGCGTTTGCGCAACTGGAGATGGGCCTCGAGGTATGTGCCCCTCTTCAATAAAGCTTGTTGACCCCAACATGTAGAGCTACGTATGAGAAGCACTTCAATGTAGTGAAATTGGAAGATTCGGCAAGTAGTCTATAATACAAAAAGAAAGGTGGTCGTGCAACCTTGATTTGACCATTCCGTCTACTCTCACTGGTACGTAAGGTCATTGTTAGCCACATGGGCCGATCGCTGTGGCAAAACAATAGGCGTTTTTTTTTTTACCAAGCTCGAGAAAAGAATAGTTTCGAAAAAAACGGGGTAGAGTAACGATAGTAGGGGTGGTTTTACGTCACACGGACGCCGTAGTGGAGGTCTACGGAGAATTTTGCCCAACTGGGGATCTTTAACTTGCGCTACGATGCACACGGGCGTCTTCGCAGTGTGCCTCCATTCAAACTGCAATCTCCGGAGCCGGGGATTAGCCCGCAATTTCGAGCCGAGTATTCTAGCGCCTTAGGTACTCGGCTACCCCGAAGGGTGACAGATTAAGGTTATACAGGCATATGAATGTCATGAGTCCAGGTAGGTGTGCAGCGTTTCTCCAGCACTGCGGACTTAAAGTGTATTTGGCCTAGGTTGTAGAGCTCTTAGCTGAATATCTGGGGGTCGTCACGAAAGCGACGGTTTGACATCATTAGGGCAGTTCGGGGATTTTCTCTGCTTTCTCGCCTACATGTACCATCGGGCCATCCACTATCCCCTCAGTATATCAATAATGAAGGGCTGTTTCATGGCGAAACGGCATTACTAGCCTATAGGTGGAACAGGTTGTGTGTTAGGTATGTGATATTGCATATGCGCCTCTCTTAAGCGGACACATTTGACGCGAACGTGTTTTACTGGCTATATTTCGATGATTACATGTAGATCTTTCATAAAGTCAGTGTAACCTCATTTAAATGCGTTGCCGAGACGGTACGTGCCACAATTTAGTGAACGTATGTAACGGCAATCAGTGTAACTGAAAAGGAGACAGTTTTCATGTGCTTTTCTTCAAAAAACGGGCTCCGCCAGACTTGCATCAGTGAATAGATGAAAGCAGGCTAGTTCCAGATTATTGTACGTCTTTGACGTAAATCTCGGTCACCGCATAGGTGTCACAGCCATGTGCTTCTCTTCAACCAACCAAGCTCATTTCCACTTGCATAACTGGGTACACAAAACTAAGTGTGTGCGAAGCTGCAATGAAGTTCCGTGACGAGCGTTTGCCCAACTGGAGATGGGCCTCGAGGTATGTGCCCCTCTTCAATAAAGCTTGTTGACCCCAACATGTAGAGCTACGTATGAGCCGCACTTCAATGTAGTGAAATTGGAAGATTCGTCAAGTAGTCTATAATACAAAAAGAAAGGTGGTCGTGCAACCTTGATTTGACCATTCCATCTACTCTCACTGGTACGTAAGGTCATTGTTAGCCACATGGGCCGATCGTTGTGGCAAAAAAATAGGCGTTTTTTTGACCAAGCTCGAGAAAAGAATAGTTTCGGAAAAAACATGGTAGAGTAACGATAGTTTTATAGCCAATAGGGGGGGGGGGTTACGTCACACGGACGCCATAGTGGAGGTCTACGGAGAATTTTGCCCAACTGGGGATCTTTAACGTGCGCTACGATGCACACGGGCGTCTTCGCAGTGTGCCTCCATTTAAACTGCAATCTCCGGAGCCGGGGATTAGCCCGCAATTTCGAGCCGAGTATTCTAGCGCCTTAGGTACTCGGCTACCCCGAAGGGTGACAGAGTAAGGTTATACAGGCATATGAATGTCATGAGTCCAGGTAGGTGTGCAGCGTTTCTCCAGCACTGCGGGCTTAAAGTGTATTTGGCCCAGGTTGTAGAGCTCTTAGCTGAATATCTGGGGGTCGTCACGAAAGCGACGGTTTGACATCATTAGGGCAGTTCGGGGATTTTCTCTGCTTTCTCGCCTACATGTACCATCGGGCCATCCACTATCCCCTCACTATATCAATAATTAGGGGCTGTTTTCATGGCGAAACGGCATTACTAGCCTATAGGTGAAACAGGTTGTGTCCTAGGTATGTGACATTGCATATGCGCCTCTCTTAAGCGGACACATTTGACGCGAACGTGTTTTACTGGCTATATTTCGATGATTACATGTAGATCTTTCATAAAGTCAATGTAACCTCATTTAAATGCGTTGCTGAGACTGGGTACATGCCAGAATTCAGTGGACGTATATAACGGCAATCAGTGTAACTGAAAAGGAGACAGTCTTCATGTGCTTTCCTTCAAAAAACGGGCTCCGCCAGACTTGCATCACTGAATGGTTGAAAGCAGGCTAGTGCCAGATTCATTGTACGCCTTTGACGTAAATGTCGGTCACCGCATAGGTGTCTTTGCCATATGCTTTCCTTCAACCAACCTAGCTCATTTCCACTTGCATAACTGGGTATACAAAACTAGGTGTGTGCGAAGCTGCAATGAAGTTCCGTGACGAGCGTTTTCGCAACTAGAGATGGGCCTCGAGGTATGTGCCCCTCTTCAATAAAGCTTGTTGACCCCAACTTGTAGAGCTACGTATGAGCCGCACTTCAATGTAGTGAAATTGGAAGATTCGTCAAGTAGTCTATAATACAAAAAGAAAGGTGGTCGTGCAACCTTGATTTGACCATGCCGTCTACTCTCACTGGTACGTAAGGTCATTGTTAGCCACATGGGCCGATCGTTGTGGCAAAAAAATAGGCGTGTTTTTAACAAGCTCGAGAAAAGAATAGTTTCGGAAAAAACGGGGTAGAGTAACGATAGTTTTATAGCCAATAGGGGGGGGGTGGTTTTACGTCACACGGACGCCGTAGTGGAGGTCTACGGAGAATTTTGCCCAACTGGGGATCTTTAACGTGCGCTACGATGCACACGGGCGTCTTCGCAGTGTGCCTCCATTCAAGCTGCAATCTCCGGAGCCGGGGAATAGCCCGCAATTTCGAGCCGAGTATTCTAGCGCCTTTGGTACTCGGCTACCCCGAAGGGTGACAGAGTAGGGTTATACAGGCATATGAATGTCATGAGTCCAGGTAGGTGCGCAGCGTTTCTCCAGCACTGCGGGTTTAAAGTGTATTTGGCCAAGGTTGTAGAGCTATTAGCTGAATATCGGGGGGTCGTCATGAAAGCGACGGTTTGACGTCATTAGGGCAGTTCGTGGACTTTCTCTGCTTTCTCGCCTACATGTAACATCGGGCCGTTTACTATCTCCTCACTATATCAATAATGAAGGGCTGTTTCATGGCGAAACGGCATTACTAGCCTATAGGTGGAACAGGTTGTGGTTAGGTATGTGACATTGCATATGCGCCTCTCTTAAGCGGACACATTTGACGCGAACGTGTTTTAATGGCTATATTTCGATGATTACATGTAGATCTTTCATAAAGTCAATGTAACCTCATTTAAATGCGTTGCCGAGACTGGGTACGTGCCACAATTCAGTGGACGTATATAACGGCAATCAGTGTAACTGAAAAGGAGACAGTCTTCATCTGCTTTCCTTCAAAAAACGGGCTCCGCCAGACTTGCATCACTGAATGGGTGAAAGCAGGCTAGTGCCAGATTCATTGTACGCCTTTGACGTAAACGTCGGTCACCGCATAGGTGTCTTTGCCATGTGCTTTCCTTCAACCAACCTAGCTCATTTCCACTTGCATAACTGGGTATCCAAAACTAGGTGTGTGCGAAGCTGCAATGAAGTTCCGTGACGAGCGTTTGCGCAACTGGAGATGGGCCTCGAGGTATGCGCCCCTCTTCAATAAAGCTTGTTGACCCCAACATGTAGAGCTACGTATGAGCCGCACTTCAATGTAGTGAAATTGGAAGATTCGTCAAGTAGTCTATAATACAAAAAAAGAAAGGTGGTCGTGCAACCTTGATTTGACCATTCCGTCTACTCTCACTGGTACGTAAGGTCATTGTTAGCCACATGGGCCGACCGCTGTGGCAAAAAATATGCGTTTTTTTTTACCAAGCTCGAGAAAAGAATAGTTTCGGAAAAAACGGGGTAGAGTAACCATAGTTTTATGCCCAATAGGGGGGGGGGTGGTTTTACGTCACACGGACGCCGTAGTGGAGGTCTACGGAGAATTTTGCCCAACTGGGGATCTTTAACGTGCGCTACGATGCACACGGGCGTCTTCGCAGTGTGCCTCCATTCAAACTGCAATCTCCGGAGCCGGGGATTAGCCCGCAATTTCGAGCCGAGTATTCTAGCGCCTTAGGTACTCGGCTACCCCGAAGGGTGACAGAGTAAGGTTATACAGGCATATGAATGTCATGAGTCCAGGTAGGTGTGCAGCGTTTCTCCAGCACTGCGGGTTTAAAGTGTATTTGGCCCAGGTTGTAGAGCTATTAGCTGAATATCGGGGGGTCGTAATGAAAGCGACGGTTTGACGTCATTAGGGCAGTTCGTGGACTTTCTCTGCTTTCTCGCCTACATGTAACATCGGGCCGTTTACTATCTCCTCACTATATCAATAATGAAGGGCTGTTTCATGGCGAAACGGCATTACTAGCCTATAGGTGGAACAGGTTGTGTCCTAGGTATGTGACATTGCATATGCGCCTCTCTTAAGCGGACACATTTGACGCGAACGTGTTTTACTGGCTATATTTCGATGATTACATGTAGATCTTTCATAAAGTCAATGTAACCTCATTTAAATGCGTTGCCGAGACTGGGTACGTGCCAGAATTCAGTGGACGTATATAACGGCAATCAGTGTAACTGAAAAGGAGACAGTCTTCGTCTGCTTTCCTTCAGAAAACGGGCTCCGCCAGACTTGCATCACTGAATGGGTGAAAGCAGGCTAGTGCCAGATTCATTGTACGCCTTTGACGTAAATGTCGGTCACCGCATAGGTGTCTTTGCCATGTGCTTTACTTCAACCAACCTAGCTCATTTCCACTTGCATAACTGGGTATGCAAAACTAGGTGTGTGCGAAGCTGCAATGAAGTTCCGTGACGAGCGTTTGCGCAACTGGAGATGGGCCTCGAGGTATGTGCCCCTCTTCAATAAAGCTTGTTGACCCCAACATGTAGAGCTACGTATGAGCCGTACTTCAATGTAGTGAAATTGGAAGATTCGTCAAGTAGTCTATAATACAAAAAGAAAGGTGGTCGTGCAACCTTGATTTGACCATTCCGTCTACTCTCACTGGTACGTAAGGTCATTGTTAGCCACATGGGCCGATCGCTGTGGCAAAAAAATAGGCGTTTTTTTACCAAGCTCGAGAAAAGAATAGTTTCGGAAAAAACGGGGTAGAGTAACGATAGTTTTATAGCCAATAGTGGGGAGGGTGGTTTTACGTCACACGGACGCCGTAGTGGAGGTCTACGGAGAATTTCGCCCAAGTGGGGATCTTTAACGTGCGCTACGATGCACACGGGCGTCTTCGCAGTGTGCCTCCATTCAAACTGCAATCTCCGGAGCCGGGGATTAGGCCGCAATTTCGAGCCGAGTATTCTAGCGCCTTAGGTACTCGGCTACCCCGAAGGGTGACAGAGTAAGGTTATACAGGCATGTGAATGTCATGAGTCCAGGTAGGTGTGCAGCGTTTCTCCAGCACTGCGGGTTTAAAGTTTATTTGGCCCAGGTTGTAGAGCTATTAGCTGAATATCGAGGGGTCGTCATAAAAGCGACGGTTTGACGTCATTAGGGCAGTTCGTGGACTTTCTCTGCTTTCTCGCCTACATGTAACAACGGGCCGTTTACTATCTCCTCACTATATCAATAATGAAGGGCTGTTTCATGGCGAAACGGCATAACTAGCCTACAGGTGGAACAGGTTGTGTCCTAGGTATGTGACATTGCATATGCGCCTCTCTTAAGCGGACACATTTGACGCGAACGTGTTTTACTGGCTATATTTCGATGATTACATGTAGATCTTTCATAAAGTCAATGTAACCTCATTTAAATGCGTTGCCGAGACTGGGTAGTGCCACAATTCAGTGGACACATATAACGGCAATCAGTGTAACTGAAAAGGAGACAGTCTTCATCTGCTTTCCTTCAAAAAACGGGCTCCGCCAGACTTGCATCACTGAATGGGTGAAAGCAGGCTAGCGCCAGATTCATTGTACGCCTTTGACGTAAACGTCGGTCACCGCATAGGTGTCTTTGCCATGTGCTTTCCTTCAACCAACCTAGCTCATTTCCACTTGCATAACTGGGTATCCAAAACTAGGTGTGTGCGAAGCTGCAATGAAGTTCCGTGACGAGCGTTTGCGCAACTGGAGATGGGCCTCGAGGTATGCGCCCCTCTTCAATAAAGCTTGTTGACCCCAACATGTAGAGCTACGTATGAGCCGCACTTCAATGTAGTGAAATTGGAAGATTCGTCAAGTAGTCTATAATACAAAAAAAGAAAGGTGGTCGTGCAACCTTGATTTGACCATTCCGTCTACTCTCACTGGTACGTAAGGTCATTGTTAGCCACATGGGCCGATCGCTGTGGCAAAAAATATGCGTTTTTTTTTTACCAAGCTCGAGAAAAGAATAGTTTCGGAAAAAACGGGGTAGAGTAACCATAGTTTTATGCCCAATAGGGGGGGGGTGGTTTTACGTCACACGGACGCCGTAGTGGAGGTCTACGGAGAATTTTGCCCAACTGGGGATCTTTAACGTGCGCTACGATGCACACGGGCGTCTTCGCAGTGTGCCTCCATTCAAACTGCAATCTCCGGAGAAGGGGATTAGCCCGCAATTTCGAGCCGAGTATTCTAGCGCCTTAGGTACTCGGCTACCCCGAAGGGTGACAGAGTAAGGTTATACAGGCATATGAATGTCATGAGTCCAGGTAGGTGTGCAGCGTTTCTCCAGCACTGCGGGTTTAAAGTGTATTTGGCCCAGGTTGTAGAGCTATTAGCTGAATATCGGGGGGTCGTAATGAAAGTGACGGTTTGACGTCATTAGGGCAGTTCGTGGACTTTCTCTGCTTTCTCGCCTACATGTAACATCGGGCCGTTTACTATCTCCTCACTATATCAATAATGAAGGGCTGTTTCATGGCGAAACGGCATTACTAGCCTATAGGTGGAACAGGTTGTGTCCTAGGTATGTGACATTGCATATGCGCCTCTCTTAAGCGGACACATTTGACGCGAACGTGTTTTACTGGCTATATTTCGATGATTACATGTAGATCTTTCATAAAGTCAATGTAACCTCATTTAAATGCGTTGCCGAGACTGGGTACGTGCCAGAATTCAGTGGACGTATATAACGGCAATCAGTGTAACTGAAAAGGAGACAGTCTTCGTGTGCTTTCCTTCAGAAAACGGGCTCCGCCAGACTTGCATCACTGAATGGGTGAAAGCAGGCTAGTGCCAGATTCATTGTACGCCTTTGACGTAAATGTCGGTCACCGCATAGGTGTCTTTGCCATGTGCTTTCCTTCAACCAACCTAGCTCATTTCCACTTGCATAACTGGGTATGCAAAACTAGGTGTGTGCGAAGCTGCAATGAAGTTCCGTGACGAGCGTTTGCGCAACTGGAGATGGGCCTCGAGGTATGTGCCCCTCTTCAATAAAGCTTGTTGACCCCAACATGTAGAGCTACGTATGAGCCGCACTTCAATGTAGTGAAATTGGAAGATTCGTCAAGTAGTCCATAATACAGAAAGAAATGTGGTCGTGCAACCTTGATTTGACCATTCCGTCTACTCTCACTGGTACGTAAGGTCATTGTTAGCCACATGGGCCGATCGTTGTGGCAAAAAAATAGGCGTTTTTTTAACAAGCTCGAGAAAAGAATAGTTTCGGAAAAAACGGGGTAGAGTAACGATAGTTTTATAGCCAATAGGGGGGTGGTTTTACGTCACACGGACGCCGTAGTGGAGGTCTACGGAGAATTTTGCCCAACTGGGGATCTTTAACGTGCGCTACGATGCACACGGGCGTCTTCGCAGTGTGCCTCCATTCAAACTGCAATCTCCGGAGCCGGGGATTAGCCCGCAATTTCGAGCCGAGTATTCTAGCGCCTTAGGTACTCGGCTACCCCGAAGGGTGACAGAGTAAGGTTATACAGGCATATGAATGTCATGAGTCCAGGTAGGTGTGCAGCGTTTCTCCAGCACTGCGGGTTTAAAGTGTATTTGGCCCAGGTTGTAGAGCTATTAGCTGAATATCGGGGGGTCGTAATGAAAGCGACGGTTTGACGTCATTAGGGCAGTTCGTGGACTTTCTCTGCTTTCTCGCCTACATGTAACATCGGGCCGTTTACTATCTCCTCACTATATCAATAATGAAGGGCTGTTTCATGGCGAAACGGCATTACTAGCCTATAGGTGGAACAGGTTGTGTCCTAGGTATGTGACATTGCATATGCGCCTCTCTTAAGCGGACACATTTGACGCGAACGTGTTTTACTGGCTATATTTCGATGATTACATGTAGATCTTTCATAAAGTCAATGTAACCTCATTTAAATGCGTTGCCGAGACTGGGTACGTGCCAGAATTCAGTGGACGTATATAACGGCAATCAGTGTAACTGAAAAGGAGACAGTCTTCGTCTGCTTTCCTTCAGAAAACGGGCTCCGCCAGACTTGCATCACTGAATGGGTGAAAGCAGGCTAGTGCCAGATTCATTGTACGCCTTTGACGTAAATGTCGGTCACCGCATAGGTGTCTTTGCCATGTGCTTTACTTCAACCAACCTAGCTCATTTCCACTTGCATAACTGGGTATGCAAAACTAGGTGTGTGCGAAGCTGCAATGAAGTTCCGTGACGAGCGTTTGCGCAACTGGAGATGGGCCTCGAGGTATGTGCCCCTCTTCAATAAAGCTTGTTGACCCCAACATGTAGAGCTACGTATGAGCCGCACTTCAATGTAGTGAAATTGGAAGATTCGTCAAGTAGTCCATAATACAGAAAGAAATGTGGTCGTGCAACCTTGATTTGACCATTCCGTCTACTCTCACTGGTACGTAAGGTCATTGTTAGCCACATGGGCCGATCGTTGTGGCAAAAAAATAGGCGTTTTTTTAACAAGCTCGAGAAAAGAATAGTTTCGGAAAAAACGGGGTAGAGTAACGATAGTTTTATAGCCAATAGGGGGGTGGTTTTACGTCACACGGACGCCGTAGTGGAGGTCTACGGAGAATTTTGCCCAACTGGCGATCTTTAACGTGCGCTACGATGCACACGGGCGTCTTCGCAGTGTGCCTCCTTTCAAACTGCAATCTCCGGAGCCGGGGATTAGCCCGCAATTTCGAGCCGAGTATTCTAGCGCCTTAGGTACTCGGCTACCCCAAAGGGTGACAGAGTAAGGTTATACAGGCATATGAATGTCATGAGTCCAGGTAGGTGTGCAGCGTTCCTCCAGCACTGCGGGTTTAAAGTGTATTTGGCCCAGGTTGTAGAGCTATTAGTTGAATATCGGGGGGTCGTCATGAAAGCGACGGTTTGACGTCATTAGGGCAGTTCGTGGACTTTCTCTGCTTTCTCGCCTACATGTAACATCGGGCCGTTTACTATCTCCTCACTATATCAATAATGAAGGGCTGTTTCATGGCGAAACGGCATAACTAGCCTACAGGTGGAACAGGTTGTGTCCTAGGTATGTGACATTGCATATGCGCCTCTCTTAAGCGGACACATTTGACGCGAACGTGTTTTACTGGCTATATTTCGATGAGAACATGTAGATCTTTCACAAAGTCAATGTAACCTCATTTAAATGCGTTGCCGAGACTGGGTACGTGCCACAATTCAGTGGACGTATATAACGGCAATCAGTGTAACTGAAAAGCAGACAGTCTTCATCTGCTTTCCTTCAAAAAACGGGCTCCGCCAGACTTGCATCACTGAATGGGTGAAAGCAGGCTAGTGCCAGATTCATTGTACGCCTTTGACGTAAATGTCGGTCATCGCATAGGTGTCTTTGCCATGTGCTTTCCTTCAACCAACCTAGCTCATTTCCACTTGCATAGCTGGGTATCCAAAACTAGGTGTGTGCGAAGCTGCAATGAAGTTCCGTGACGAGCGTTTGCGCAACTGGAGATGGGCCTCGAGGTATGCGCCGCTCTTCAATAAAGCTTGTTGACCCCAACATGTAGAGCTACGTATGAGCCGTACTTCAATGTAGTGAAATTGGAAGATTCGTCAAGTAGTCTATAATACAAAAAGAAAGGTGGTCGTGCAACCTTGATTTGACCATTCCGTCTACTCTCACTGGTACGTAAGGTCATTGTTAGCCACATGGGCCGATCGCTGTGGCAAAAAAATAGGCGTTTTTTTACCAAGCTCGAGAAAAGAATAGTTTCGGAAAAAACGGGGTAGAGTAACGATAGTTTTATAGCCAATAGTGGGGAGGGTGGTTTTACGTCACACGGACGCCGTAGTGGAGGTCTACGGAGAATTTCGCCCAAGTGGGGATCTTTAACGTGCGCTACGATGCACACGGGCGTCTTCGCAGTGTGCCTCCATTCAAACTGCAATCTCCGGAGCCGGGGATTAGGCCGCAATTTCGAGCCGAGTATTCTAGCGCCTTAGGTACTCGGCTACCCCGAAGGGTGACAGAGTAAGGTTATACAGGCATGTGAATGTCATGAGTCCAGGTAGGTGTGCAGCGTTTCTCCAGCACTGCGGGTTTAAAGTTTATTTGGCCCAGGTTGTAGAGCTATTAGCTGAATATCGAGGGGTCGTCATAAAAGCGACGGTTTGACGTCATTAGGGCAGTTCGTGGACTTTCTCTGCTTTCTCGCCTACATGTAACAACGGGCCGTTTACTATCTCCTCACTATATCAATAATGAAGGGCTGTTTCATGGCGAAACGGCATAACTAGCCTACAGGTGGAACAGGTTGTGTCCTAGGTATGTGACATTGCATATGCGCCTCTCTTAAGCGGACACATTTGACGCGAACGTGTTTTACTGGCTATATTTCGATGATTACATGTAGATCTTTCATAAAGTCAATGTAACCTCATTTAAATGCGTTGCCGAGACTGGGTAGTGCCACAATTCAGTGGACACATATAACGGCAATCAGTGTAACTGAAAAGGAGACAGTCTTCATCTGCTTTCCTTCAAAAAACGGGCTCCGCCAGACTTGCATCACTGAATGGGTGAAAGCAGGCTAGCGCCAGATTCATTGTACGCCTTTGACGTAAACGTCGGTCACCGCATAGGTGTCTTTGCCATGTGCTTTCCTTCAACCAACCTAGCTCATTTCCACTTGCATAACTGGGTATCCAAAACTAGGTGTGTGCGAAGCTGCAATGAAGTTCCGTGACGAGCGTTTGCGCAACTGGAGATGGGCCTCGAGGTATGCGCCCCTCTTCAATAAAGCTTGTTGACCCCAACATGTAGAGCTACGTATGAGCCGCACTTCAATGTAGTGAAATTGGAAGATTCGTCAAGTAGTCTATAATACAAAAAAAGAAAGGTGGTCGTGCAACCTTGATTTGACCATTCCGTCTACTCTCACTGGTACGTAAGGTCATTGTTAGCCACATGGGCCGATCGCTGTGGCAAAAAATATGCGTTTTTTTTTTACCAAGCTCGAGAAAAGAATAGTTTCGGAAAAAACGGGGTAGAGTAACCATAGTTTTATGCCCAATAGGGGGGGGGTGGTTTTACGTCACACGGACGCCGTAGTGGAGGTCTACGGAGAATTTTGCCCAACTGGGGATCTTTAACGTGCGCTACGATGCACACGGGCGTCTTCGCAGTGTGCCTCCATTCAAACTGCAATCTCCGGAGAAGGGGATTAGCCCGCAATTTCGAGCCGAGTATTCTAGCGCCTTAGGTACTCGGCTACCCCGAAGGGTGACAGAGTAAGGTTATACAGGCATATGAATGTCATGAGTCCAGGTAGGTGTGCAGCGTTTCTCCAGCACTGCGGGTTTAAAGTGTATTTGGCCCAGGTTGTAGAGCTATTAGCTGAATATCGGGGGGTCGTAATGAAAGTGACGGTTTGACGTCATTAGGGCAGTTCGTGGACTTTCTCTGCTTTCTCGCCTACATGTAACATCGGGCCGTTTACTATCTCCTCACTATATCAATAATGAAGGGCTGTTTCATGGCGAAACGGCATTACTAGCCTATAGGTGGAACAGGTTGTGTCCTAGGTATGTGACATTGCATATGCGCCTCTCTTAAGCGGACACATTTGACGCGAACGTGTTTTACTGGCTATATTTCGATGATTACATGTAGATCTTTCATAAAGTCAATGTAACCTCATTTAAATGCGTTGCCGAGACTGGGTACGTGCCAGAATTCAGTGGACGTATATAACGGCAATCAGTGTAACTGAAAAGGAGACAGTCTTCGTGTGCTTTCCTTCAGAAAACGGGCTCCGCCAGACTTGCATCACTGAATGGGTGAAAGCAGGCTAGTGCCAGATTCATTGTACGCCTTTGACGTAAATGTCGGTCACCGCATAGGTGTCTTTGCCATGTGCTTTCCTTCAACCAACCTAGCTCATTTCCACTTGCATAACTGGGTATGCAAAACTAGGTGTGTGCGAAGCTGCAATGAAGTTCCGTGACGAGCGTTTGCGCAACTGGAGATGGGCCTCGAGGTATGTGCCCCTCTTCAATAAAGCTTGTTGACCCCAACATGTAGAGCTACGTATGAGCCGCACTTCAATGTAGTGAAATTGGAAGATTCGTCAAGTAGTCCATAATACAGAAAGAAATGTGGTCGTGCAACCTTGATTTGACCATTCCGTCTACTCTCACTGGTACGTAAGGTCATTGTTAGCCACATGGGCCGATCGTTGTGGCAAAAAAATAGGCGTTTTTTTAACAAGCTCGAGAAAAGAATAGTTTCGGAAAAAACGGGGTAGAGTAACGATAGTTTTATAGCCAATAGGGGGGTGGTTTTACGTCACACGGACGCCGTAGTGGAGGTCTACGGAGAATTTTGCCCAACTGGGGATCTTTAACGTGCGCTACGATGCACACGGGCGTCTTCGCAGTGTGCCTCCTTTCAAACTGCAATCTCCGGAGCCGGGGATTAGCCCGCAATTTCGAGCCGAGTATTCTAGCGCCTTAGGTACTCGGCTACCCCAAAGGGTGACAGAGTAAGGTTATACAGGCATATGAATGTCATGAGTCCAGGTAGGTGTGCAGCGTTCCTCCAGCACTGCGGGTTTAAAGTGTATTTGGCCCAGGTTGTAGAGCTATTAGTTGAATATCGGGGGGTCGTCATGAAAGCGACGGTTTGACGTCATTAGGGCAGTTCGTGGACTTTCTCTGCTTTCTCGCCTACATGTAACATCGGGCCGTTTACTATCTCCTCACTATATCAATAATGAAGGGCTGTTTCATGGCGAAACGGCATAACTAGCCTACAGGTGGAACAGGTTGTGTCCTAGGTATGTGACATTGCATATGCGCCTCTCTTAAGCGGACACATTTGACGCGAACGTGTTTTACTGGCTATATTTCGATGAGAACATGTAGATCTTTCACAAAGTCAATGTAACCTCATTTAAATGCGTTGCCGAGACTGGGTACGTGCCACAATTCAGTGGACGTATATAACGGCAATCAGTGTAACTGAAAAGCAGACAGTCTTCATCTGCTTTCCTTCAAAAAACGGGCTCCGCCAGACTTGCATCACTGAATGGGTGAAAGCAGGCTAGTGCCAGATTCATTGTACGCCTTTGACGTAAATGTCGGTCATCGCATAGGTGTCTTTGCCATGTGCTTTCCTTCAACCAACCTAGCTCATTTCCACTTGCATAGCTGGGTATCCAAAACTAGGTGTGTGCGAAGCTGCAATGAAGTTCCGTGACGAGCGTTTGCGCAACTGGAGATGGGCCTCGAGGTATGCGCCGCTCTTCAATAAAGCTTGTTGACCCCAACATGTAGAGCTACGTATGAGCCGTACTTCAATGTAGTGAAATTGGAAGATTCGTCAAGTAGTCTATAATACAAAAAGAAAGGTGGTCGTGCAACCTTGATTTGACCATTCCGTCTACTCTCACTGGTACGTAAGGTCATTGTTAGCCACATGGGCCGATCGCTGTGGCAAAAAAATAGGCGTTTTTTTACCAAGCTCGAGAAAAGAATAGTTTCGGAAAAAACGGGGTAGAGTAACGATAGTTTTATAGCCGATAGTGGGGAGGGTGGTTTTACGTCACACGGACGCCGTAGTGGAGGTCTACGGAGAATTTCGCCCAAGTGGGGATCTTTAACGTGCGCTACGATGCACACGGGCGTCTTCGCAGTGTGCCTCCATTCAAACTGCAATCTCCGGAGCCGGGGATTAGGCCGCAATTTCGAGCCGAGTATTCTAGCGCCTTAGGTACTCGGCTACCCCGAAGGGTGACAGAGTAAGGTTATACAGGCATGTGAATGTCATGAGTCCAGGTAGGTGTGCAGCGTTTCTCCAGCACTGCGGGTTTAAAGTTTATTTGGCCCAGGTTGTAGAGCTATAAGCTGAATATCGAGGGGTCGTCATAAAAGCGACGGTTTGACGTCATTAGGGCAGTTCGTGGACTTTCTCTGCTTTCTCGCCTACATGTAACAACGGGCCGTTTACTATCTCCTCACTATATCAATAATGAAGGGCTGTTTCATGGCGAAACGGCATAACTAGCCTACAGGTGGAACAGGTTGTGTCCTAGGTATGTGACATTGCATATGCGCCTCTCTTAAGCGGACACATTTGACGCGAACGTGTTTTACTGGCTATATTTCGATGATTACATGTAGATCTTTCATAAAGTCAATGTAACCTCATTTAAATGCGTTGCCGAGACTGGGTACGTGCCACAATTCAGTGGACACATATAACGGCAATCAGTGTAACTGAAAAGGAGACAGTCTTCATGTGCTTTCCTTCAGAAAACGGGCTCCGCCAGACTTGCATCACTGAATGGGTGAAAGCAGGCTAGTGCCAGATTCATTGTACGCCTTTGACGTAAATGTAGGTCACCGCATAGGTGTCTTTGCCATGTGCTTTCCTTCAACCAACCTAGCTCATTTCCACTTGCATAACTGGGTATACAAAACTAGGTGTGTGCGAAGGTGCAATGAAGTTCCGTGACGAGCGTTTGCGCAACTGGAGATGGGCCTCGAGGTATGTGCCCCTCTTCAATAAAGCTTGTTGACCCTAACATGTAGAGCTACGTATGAGCCGCACTTCAATGTAGTGAAATTGGAAGATTCGTCAAGTAGTCCATAATACAGAAAGAAATGTGGTCGTGCAACCTTGATTTGACCATTCCGTCTACTCTCACTGGTACGTAAGGTCATTGTTAGCCACATGGGCCGATCGTTGCGGCAAAAAATAGGCGTTTTTTTAACAAGCTCGAGAAAAGAATAGTTTCGGAAAAAACGGGGTAGAGTAACGATAGTTTTATAGCCAATAGGGGGGGGGGGGGTGGTTTTACGTCACACGGACGCCGTAGTGGAGGTCTACGGAGCATTTTGCCCAACTGGGGATCTTTAACGTGCGCTACGATGCACACGGGCGTCTTCGCAGTGTGCCTCCTTTCAAACTGCAATCTCCGGAGCCGGGGATTAGCCCGCAATTTCGAGCCGAGTATTCTAGCGCCTTAGGTACTCGGCTACCCCAAAGGGTGACAGAGTAAGGTTATACAGGCATATGAATGTCATGAGTCCAGGTAGGTGTGCAGCGTTCCTCCAGCACTGCGGGTTTAAAGTGTATTTGGCCCAGGTTGTAGAGCTATTAGTTGAATATCGGGGGGTCGTCATGAAAGCGACGGTTTGACGTCATTAGGGCAGTTCGTGGACTTTCTCTGCTTTCTCGCCTACATGTAACATCGGGCCGTTTACTATCTCCTCACTATATCAATAATGAAGGGCTGTTTCATGGCGAAACGGCATTACTAGCCTATAGGTGGAACAGGTTGTGGTTAGGTATGTGACATTGCATATGCGCCCCTCTTAAGCGGACACATTTGACGCGAACGTGTTTTAATGGCTATATTTCGATGATTACATGTAGATCTTTCATAAAGTCAATGTAACCTCATTTAAATGCGTTGCCGAGACTGGGTACGTGCCACAATTCAGTGGACGTATATAACGGCAATCAGTGTAACTGAAAAGGAGACAGTCTTCATCTGCTTTCCTTCAAAAAACGGGCTCCGCCAGACTTGCATCACTGAATGGGTGAAAGCAGGCTAGTGCCAGATTCATTGTACGCCTTTGACGTAAACGTCGGTCACCGCATAGGTGTCTTTGCCATGTGCTTTCCTTCAACCAACCTAGCTCATTTCCACTTGCATAACTGGGTATCCAAAACTAGGTGTGTGCGAAGCTGCAATGAAGTTCCGTGACGAGCGTTTGCGCAACTGGAGATGGGCCTCGAGGTATGCGCCCCTCTTCAATAAAGCTTGTTGACCCCAACATGTAGAGCTACGTATGAGCCGCACTTCAATGTAGTGAAATTGGAAGATTCGTCAAGTAGTCTATAATACAAAAAAAGAAAGGTGGTCGTGCAACCTTGATTTGACCATTCCGTCTACTCTCACTGGTACGTAAGGTCATTGTTAGCCACATGGGCCGATCGCTGTGGCAAAAAATATGCGTTTTTTTTTTACCAAGCTCGAGAAAAGAATAGTTTCGGAAAAAACGGGGTAGAGTAACCATAGTTTTATGCCCAATAGTAGGGGGGGTGGTTTTACGTCACACGGACGCCGTAGTGGAGGTCTACGGAGAATTTTGCCCAACTGGGGATCTTTAACGTGCGCTACGATGCACACGGGCGTCTTCGCAGTGTGCCTCCATTCAAACTGCAATCTCCGGAGAAGGGGATTAGCCCGCAATTTCGAGCCGAGTATTCTAGCGCCTTAGGTACTCGGCTACCCCGAAGGGTGACAGAGTAAGGTTATACAGGCATATGAATGTCATGAGTCCAGGTAGGTGTGCAGCGTTTCTCCAGCACTGCGGGTTTAAAGTGTATTTGGCCCAGGTTGTAGAGCTATTAGCTGAATATCGGGGGGTCGTAATGAAAGTGACGGTTTGACGTCATTAGGGCAGTTCGTGGACTTTCTCTGCTTTCTCGCCTACATGTAACATCGGGCCGTTTACTATCTCCTCACTATATCAATAATGAAGGGCTGTTTCATGGCGAAACGGCATTACTAGCCTATAGGTGGAACAGGTTGTGTCCTAGGTATGTGACATTGCATATGCGCCTCTCTTGAGCGGACACATTTGACGCGAACGTGTTTTACTGGCTATATTTCGATGATTACATGTAGATCTTTCATAAAGTCAATGTAACCTCATTTAAATGCGTTGCCGAGACTGGTTACGTGCCAGAATTCAGTGGACGTATATAACGGCAATCAGTGTAACTGAAAAGGAGACAGTCTTCGTGTGCTTTCCTTCAGAAAACGGGCTCCGCCAGACTTGCATCACTGAATGGGTGAAAGCAGGCTAGTGCCAGATTCATTGTACGCCTTTGACGTAAATGTCGGTCACCGCATAGGTGTCTTTGCCATGTGCTTTCCTTCAACCAACCTAGCTCATTTCCACTTGCATAACTGGGTATGCAAAACTAGGTGTGTGCGAAGCTGCAATGAAGTTCCGTGACGAGCGTTTGCGCAACTGGAGATGGGCCTCGAGGTATGTGCCCCTCTTCAATAAAGCTTGTTGACCCCAACATGTAGAGCTACGTATGAGCCGCACTTCAATGTAGTGAAATTGGAAGATTCGTCAAGTAGTCCATAATACAGAAAGAAATGTGGTCGTGCAACCTTGATTTGACCATTCCGTCTACTCTCACTGGTACGTAAGGTCATTGTTAGCCACATGGGCCGATCGTTGTGGCAAAAAAATAGGCGTTTTTTTAACAAGCTCGAGAAAAGAATAGTTTCGGAAAAAACGGGGTAGAGTAACGATAGTTTTATAGCCAATAGGGGGGTGGTTTTACGTCACACGGACGCCGTAGTGGAGGTCTACGGAGAATTTTGCCCAACTGGGGATCTTTAACGTGCGCTACGATGCACACGGGCGTCTTCGCAGTGTGCCTCCTTTCAAACTGCAATCTCCGGAGCCGGGGATTAGCCCGCAATTTCGAGCCGAGTATTCTAGCGCCTTAGGTACTCGGCTACCCCAAAGGGTGACAGAGTAAGGTTATACAGGCATATGAATGTCATGAGTCCAGGTAGGTGTGCAGCGTTCCTCCAGCACTGCGGGTTTAAAGTGTATTTGGCCCAGGTTGTAGAGCTATTAGTTGAATATCGGGGGGTCGTCATGAAAGCGACGGTTTGACGTCATTAGGGCAGTTCGTGGACTTTCTCTGCTTTCTCGCCTACATGTAACATCGGGCCGTTTACTATCTCCTCACTATATCAATAATGAAGGGCTGTTTCATGGCGAAACGGCATTACTAGCCTATAGGTGGAACAGGTTGTGGTTAGGTATGTGACATTGCATATGCGCCCCTCTTAAGCGGACACATTTGACGCGAACGTGTTTTAATGGCTATATTTCGATGATTACATGTAGATCTTTCATAAAGTCAATGTAACCTCATTTAAATGCGTTGCCGAGACTGGGTACGTGCCACAATTCAGTGGACGTATATAACGGCAATCAGTGTAACTGAAAAGGAGACAGTCTTCATCTGCTTTCCTTCAAAAAACGGGCTCCGCCAGACTTGCATCACTGAATGGGTGAAAGCAGGCTAGTGCCAGATTCATTGTACGCCTTTGACGTAAACGTCGGTCACCGCATAGGTGTCTTTGCCATGTGCTTTCCTTCAACCAACCTAGCTCATTTCCACTTGCATAACTGGGTATCCAAAACTAGGTGTGTGCGAAGCTGCAATGAAGTTCCGTGACGAGCGTTTGCGCAACTGGAGATGGGCCTCGAGGTATGCGCCCCTCTTCAATAAAGCTTGTTGACCCCAACATGTAGAGCTACGTATGAGCCGCACTTCAATGTAGTGAAATTGGAAGATTCGTCAAGTAGTCTATAATACAAAAAAAGAAAGGTGGTCGTGCAACCTTGATTTGACCATTCCGTCTACTCTCACTGGTACGTAAGGTCATTGTTAGCCACATGGGCCGATCGCTGTGGCAAAAAATATGCGTTTTTTTTTTACCAAGCTCGAGAAAAGAATAGTTTCGGAAAAAACGGGGTAGAGTAACCATAGTTTTATGCCCAATAGTAGGGGGGGTGGTTTTACGTCACACGGACGCCGTAGTGGAGGTCTACGGAGAATTTTGCCCAACTGGGGATCTTTAACGTGCGCTACGATGCACACGGGCGTCTTCGCAGTGTGCCTCCATTCAAACTGCAATCTCCGGAGAAGGGGATTAGCCCGCAATTTCGAGCCGAGTATTCTAGCGCCTTAGGTACTCGGCTACCCCGAAGGGTGACAGAGTAAGGTTATACAGGCATATGAATGTCATGAGTCCAGGTAGGTGTGCAGCGTTTCTCCAGCACTGCGGGTTTAAAGTGTATTTGGCCCAGGTTGTAGAGCTATTAGCTGAATATCGGGGGGTCGTAATGAAAGTGACGGTTTGACGTCATTAGGGCAGTTCGTGGACTTTCTCTGCTTTCTCGCCTACATGTAACATCGGGCCGTTTACTATCTCCTCACTATATCAATAATGAAGGGCTGTTTCATGGCGAAACGGCATTACTAGCCTATAGGTGGAACAGGTTGTGTCCTAGGTATGTGACATTGCATATGCGCCTCTCTTGAGCGGACACATTTGACGCGAACGTGTTTTACTGGCTATATTTCGATGATTACATGTAGATCTTTCATAAAGTCAATGTAACCTCATTTAAATGCGTTGCCGAGACTGGTTACGTGCCAGAATTCAGTGGACGTATATAACGGCAATCAGTGTAACTGAAAAGGAGACAGTCTTCGTGTGCTTTCCTTCAGAAAACGGGCTCCGCCAGACTTGCATCACTGAATGGGTGAAAGCAGGCTAGTGCCAGATTCATTGTACGCCTTTGACGTAAATGTCGGTCACCGCATAGGTGTCTTTGCCATGTGCTTTCCTTCAACCAACCTAGCTCATTTCCACTTGCATAACTGGGTATGCAAAACTAGGTGTGTGCGAAGCTGCAATGAAGTTCCGTGACGAGCGTTTGCGCAACTGGAGATGGGCCTCGAGGTATGTGCCCCTCTTCAATAAAGCTTGTTGACCCCAACATGTAGAGCTACGTATGAGCCGCACTTCAATGTAGTGAAATTGGAAGATTCGTCAAGTAGTCCATAATACAGAAAGAAATGTGGTCGTGCAACCTTGATTTGACCATTCCGTCTACTCTCACTGGTACGTAAGGTCATTGTTAGCCACATGGGCCGATCGTTGTGGCAAAAAAATAGGCGTTTTTTTAACAAGCTCGAGAAAAGAATAGTTTCGGAAAAAACGGGGTAGAGTAACGATAGTTTTATAGCCAATAGGGGGGTGGTTTTACGTCACACGGACGCCGTAGTGGAGGTCTACGGAGAATTTTGCCCAACTGGGGATCTTTAACGTGCGCTACGATGCACACGGGCGTCTTCGCAGTGTGCCTCCTTTCAAACTGCAATCTCCGGAGCCGGGGATTAGCCCGCAATTTCGAGCCGAGTATTCTAGCGCCTTAGGTACTCGGCTACCCCAAAGGGTGACAGAGTAAGGTTATACAGGCATATGAATGTCATGAGTCCAGGTAGGTGTGCAGCGTTCCTCCAGCACTGCGGGTTTAAAGTGTATTTGGCCCAGGTTGTAGAGCTATTAGTTGAATATCGGGGGGTCGTCATGAAGGCGACGGTTTGACGTCATTAGGGCAGTTCGTGGACTTTCTCTGCTTTCTCGCCTACATGTAACATCGGGCCGTTTACTATCTCCTCACTATATCAATAATGAAGGGCTGTTTCATGGCGAAACGGCATAACTAGCCTACAGGTGGAACATGTTGTGTCCTAGGTATGTGACATTGCATATGCGCCTCTCTTAAGCGGACACATTTGACGCGAACGTGTTTTACTGGCTATATTTCGATGAGAACATGTAGATCTTTCACAAAGTCAATGTAACCTCATTTAAATGCGTTGCCGAGACTGGGTACGTGCCACAATTCAGTGGACGTATATAACGGCAATCAGTGTAACTGAAAAGCAGACAGTCTTCATCTGCTTTCCTTCAAAAAACGGGCTCCGCCAGACTTGCATCACTGAATGGGTGAAAGCAGGCTAGTGCCAGATTCATTGTACGCCTTTGACGTAAATGTCGGTCATCGCATAGGTGTCTTTGCCATGTGCTTTCCTTCAACCAACCTAGCTCATTTCCACTTGCATAGCTGGGTATCCAAAACTAGGTGTGTGCGAAGCTGCAATGAAGTTCCGTGACGAGCGTTTGCGCAACTGGAGATGGGCCTCGAGGTATGCGCCGCTCTTCAATAAAGCTTGTTGACCCCAACATGTAGAGCTACGTATGAGCCGTACTTCAATGTAGTGAAATTGGAAGATTCGTCAAGTAGTCTATAATACAAAAAGAAAGGTGGTCGTGCAACCTTGATTTGACCATTCCGTCTACTCTCACTGGTACGTAAGGTCATTGTTAGCCACATGGGCCGATCGCTGTGGCAAAAAAATAGGCGTTTTTTTACCAAGCTCGAGAAAAGAATAGTTTCTGAAAAAACGGGGTAGAATAACGATAGTTTTATAGCCAATAGTGGGGAGGGTGGTTTTACGTCACACGGACGCCGTAGTGGAGGTCTACGGAGAATTTCGCCCAAGTGGGGATCTTTAACGTGCGCTACGATGCACACGGGCGTCTTCGCAGTGTGCCTCCATTCAAACTGCAATCTCCGGAGCCGGGGATTAGGCCGCAATTTCGAGCCTAGTATTCTAGCGCCTTAGGTACTCGGCTACCCCGAAGGGTGACAGAGTAAGGTTATACAGGCATGTGAATGTCATGAGTCCAGGTAGGTGTGCAGCGTTTCTCCAGCACTGCGGGTTTAAAGTTTATTTGGCCCAGGTTGTAGAGCTATTAGCTGAATATCGAGGGGTCGTCATAAAAGCGACGGTTTGACGTCATTAGGACAGTTCGTGGACTTTCTCTGCTTTCTCGCCTACATGTAACAACGGGCCGTTTACTATCTCCTCACTATATCAATAATGAAGGGCTGTTTCATGGCGAAACGGCATAACTAGCCTACAGGTGGAACAGGTTGTGTCCTAGGTATGTGACATTGCATATGCGCCTCTCTTAAGCGGACACATTTGACGCGAACGTGTTTTACTGGCTATATTTCGATGATTACATGTAGATCTTTCATAAAGTCAATGTAACCTCATTTAAATGCGTTGCCGAGACTGGGTACGTGCCACAATTCAGTGGACACATATAACGGCAATCAGTGTAACTGAAAAGGAGACAGTCTTCATGTGCTTTCCTTCAGAAAACGGGCTCTGCCAGACTTGCATCACTGAATGGGTGAAAGCAGGCTAGTGCCAGATTCATTGTACGCCTTTGACGTAAATGTAGGTCACCGCATAGGCGTCTTTGCCATGTGCTTTCCTTCAACCAACCTAGCTCATTTCCACTTGCATAACTGGGTATACAAAACTAGGTGTGTGCGAAGGTGCAATGAAGTTCCGTGACGAGCGTTTGCGCAACTGGAGATGGGCCTCGAGGTATGTGCCCCTCTTCAATAAAACTTGTTGACCCCAACATGTAGAGCTACGTATGAGCCGCACTTCAATGTAGTGAAATTGGAAGATTCGTCAAGTAGTCCATAATACAGAAAGAAATGTGGTCGTGCAACCTTGATTTGACCATTCCGTCTACTCTCACTGGTACGTAAGGTCATTGTTAGCCACATGGGCCGATCGTTGCGGCAAAAAATAGGCGTTTTTTTAACAAGCTCGAGAAAAGAATAGTTTCGGAAAAAACGGGGTAGAGTAACGATAGTTTTATAGCCAATAGGGGGGGGGGGGGTGGTTTTACGTCACACGGACGCCGTAGTGGAGGTCTACGGAGCATTTTGCCCAACTGGGGATCTTTAACGTGCGCTACGATGCACACGGGCGTCTTCGCAGTGTGCCTCCTTTCAAACTGCAATCTCCGGAGCCGGGGATTAGCCCGCAATTTCGAGCCGAGTATTCTAGCGCCTTAGGTACTCGGCTACCCCAAAGGGTGACAGAGTAAGGTTATACAGGCATATGAATGTCATGAGTCCAGGTAGGTGTGCAGCGTTCCTCCAGCACTGCGGGTTTAAAGTGTATTTGGCCCAGGTTGTAGAGCTATTAGTTGAATATCGGGGGGTCGTCATGAAAGCGACGGTTTGACGTCATTAGGGCAGTTCGTGGACTTTCTCTGCTTTCTCGCCTACATGTAACATCGGGCCGTTTACTATCTCCTCACTATATCAATAATGAAGGGCTGTTCCATGGCGAAACGGCATTACTAGCCTATAGGTGGAACAGGTTGTGGTTAGGTATGTGACATTGCATATGCGCCTCTCTTAAGCGGACACATTTGACGCGAACGTGTTTTACTGGCTATATTTCGATGATTACATGTAGATCTTTCATAAAGTCAATGTAACCTCATTTAAATGCGTTGCCGAGACTGGGTACGTGCCACAATTCAGTGGACGTATATAACGGCAATCAGTGTAACTGAAAAGGAGACAGTCTTCATCTTCTTTCCTTCAAAAAACGGGCTCAGCCAGACTTGCATCACTGAATCGGTGAAAGCAGGCTAGTGCCAGATTCATTGTACGCCTTTGACGTAAATATCGGTCATCGCATAGGTGTCTTTGCCATGTGCTTTCCTTCAACCAACCTAGCTCATTTCCACTTGCATAACTGGGTATCCAAAACTAGGTATGTGCGAAGCTGCAATGAAGTTCCGTGACGAGCGTTTGCGCAACTGGAGATGGGCCTCGAGGTATGTGCCCCTCTTCAATAAAGCTTGTTGACCCCAACATGTAGAGCTACGTAGGAGCCGCACTTCAATGTAGTGAAATTGGAAGATTCGTCAAGTAGTCCATAATACAAAAAGAAAGGTGGTCGTGCAACCTTGATTTGACCATTCCGTCTACTCTCACTGGTACGTAATGTCATTGTTAGCCACATGGGCCGATCGTTGTGGCAAAAAATAGGCGTTTTTTTTTAACAAGCTCGAGAAAAGAATAGTTTCGGAAAAAACGGGGTAGAGTAACGATAGTTTTATAGCCAATAGGGCGGGTGCTTTTACGTCACCCGGACGCCGTTGTGGAGGTCTACGGAGAATTTTGCCCAACTGGGGATCTTTAACGTGCGCTACGATGCACACGGGCGTCTTCGCAGTGTGCCTCCATTCAAACTGCAATCTCCGGAGCCGGGGATTAGCCCGCAATTTCGAGCCGAGTATTCTAGCGCCTTAGGTACTCGGATACCCCGAAGGGTGCAGAGTAAGGTTATACAGGCATATGAATGCCATGAGTCCAGGTAGGTGTGCAGCGTTCCTCCAGCACTGCGGGTTTAAAGTGTATTTGGCCCAGGTTGTAGAGCTATTAGTTGAATATCGGGGGGTCGTCATGAAAGCGACGGTATGACGTCATTAGTGCAGTTCGTGGACTTTCTCTGCTTTCTCGCCTACATATAACATGGGGCCGTTTACTATCTCCTCACTATATCAATAATGAAGGGCTGTTTCATGGCGAAACGGCATTACTAGCCTATAGGTGGAACAGGTTGTGGTTAGGTATGTGACATTGCATATGCGCCTCTCTTAAGCGGACACATTTGACGCGAACGTGTTTTACTGGCTATATTTCGATGATTACATGTAGATCTTTCATAAAGTCAATGTAACCTCATTTAAATGCGTTGCCCAAACTGGGTACGTGCCACAATTCAGTGGACATATATAACGGCAATCAGTGTAACTGAAAAGGTGACAGTCTTCATGTGCTTTCCTTAAAAAAACCGGCTCCGCCAGACTTGCATCACTGAATGGGTGAAAGTAGGCTAGTGCCAGTTTCATTGTACGCCTTTGACGTAAATGTCGGTCACCGCATAGGTGTCTTTGCCATGTGCTTTCCTTCAACCAACCTAGCTCATTTCCGCTTGCATAACTGGGTATACAAAACTAGGTGTGTGCGAAGCTACAATGAAGTTCCGTGACGAGCGTTTGCGCAACTGGAGATGGGCCTCGAGGTATGTGCCCCTCTTCAATAAAGCTTGTAGATCCCAACATGTAGAGCTACGTATGAGCCGCACTTCAATGTAGTGAAATTGGAAGATTCGTCAAGTAGTCTATAATACAAAAAGAAAGGTGGTCGTGCAACCTTGATTTGACCATTCCGTCTACTCTCACTGGTACGTCAGGTCATTGTTAGCCACATGGGCCGATCGCTGTGGCAATAAAATAGGCGTTTTTTTTACCAAGCTCGAGAAAAGAATAGTTTCGGAAAAAACGGGGTAGAGTAACGATAGTTTTATAGCCAATAGGGGGGGGGGGGGGGTTTACGTCACACGGACGCCGTAGTGGAGGTCTACGGAGAATTTTGCCCAACTGGGGATCTTTAACGTGCGCTACTATGCACACGGGCGTCTTCGCAGTGTGCCTCCATTCAAACTGCAATCTCCGGAGCCGGGGCTTAGCCCGCAATTTCGAGCCGAGTATTCTAGCGCCTTAGGTACTCGGCTACCCCGAAGGGTGACAGAGTAAGGTTATACAGGCATATGAATGTCATGAGTCCAGGTAGGTGTGCAGCGTTTCTCCAGCACTGCGGGTTTAAGGTGTATTTGACCCAGGTTGTAGAGCTATTAGCTGAATATCGGGGGGTCGTCATGAAAGCGACGGTTTGACGTCATTAGGGCAGTGCGTGGACTTTCTCTGCTTTCTCGCCTACATGTAACATCGGGCCGTTTACTATCTCCTCACTATATCAATAATGAAGGGCTGTTTCATGGCGAAACGGCATTACTAGGCTATAGGTGGAACAGGTTGTGGTTAGGTATGGGACATTGCATATGCGCCTCTCTTAAGCGGACACATTTAACGCGAACGTGTTTTACTGGCTATATTTCGATGATTACATGTAGATCTTTCATAGTCAATGTAACCTCATTTATATGCGTTGCCGAGACTGGGAACGTGCCACAACTCAGTGGACGTATATAACGGCAATCAGTGTAACTGAAAAGGAGACAGTCTTCATCTGCTTTGCTTCAAAAAACGGGCTCCGCCAGACTTGCATCACAGAATGGGTGAAAGCAGGCTAGTGCCAGATTCATTGTACGTCTTTGACGTAAATGTCGGTCACCGTATAGGTGTCTTTTCCATGTGCTTTCCTTCAACCAACCTAGCTCATTTCCACTTGCATAACTGGGTATCCAAAACTAGGTGTGTGCGAAGCTGCAATGAAGTTCCGTGACGAGCGTTTGCGCAACTGGAGATGGGCCTCGAGGTATGCGCCCCTCTTCAATAAAACTTGTGGACCCTAACATGTAGAGCTACGTATGAGCCGCACTTCAATGTAGTGAAATTGGAAGATTCGTCAAGTAGTCTATAATACAAAAAGAAAGGTGGTCGTGCAACCTTGATTTGACCATTCCGTCTACTCTCACTAGTACGTAAGGTCATTGTTAGCCACATGGGCCGATCGCTGTGGCGAAAAAATAGGCGTTTTTTTACCAAGCTCGAGTAAAGAATAGTTTCGGAAAAAACGGGGTAGAGTAACGATAGTTTTATAGCGAATAGGGGGTGGGGGTGGTTTTACGTCACAGGGACGCCGTAGTGGAGGTCTACGGAGAATTTTGCCCAACTTGGGATCTTTAACGTGCGCTACGATGCACACGGGCGTCTTCGCAGTCTGCCTCCATTCAAACTGCAATCTCCGGAGCCGGGGATTAGCCCGCAATTTCGAGCCGAGTATTCTAGCGCCTTAGGTACTCGGCTACCCCGAAGGGTGACAGAGTAAGGTTATACAGGCATATGAATGTCATGAGTCCAGGTAGGTGTGCAGCGTTTCTCCAGCACTGCGGGCTTAAAGTGTATTTGGCCCAGGTTGTAGAGCTCTTAGCTGAATATCTGGGGGTCGTCACGAAAGCGACGGTTTGACATCATTAGGGCAGTTCGGGGATTTTCTCTGCTTTCTCGCCTACATGTACCATCGGGCCATCCACTATCCCGTCACTATATCAATAATGAGGGGCTGTTTTCATGGCGAAACGGCATTACTAGCCTATAGGCGGAACACGTTGTGTCCTAGGTATGTGACATGCATATGAGCCTCTCTTAGCTGACCCATTTGACACGAACGTGTTTTATGGCTATATTTCGCTGATTACATGTAGATCTTTCATAAAGTCAATGTAGCCTCATTTAAATGCGTTGCCGAGACTGGGTACGTGCCATAATTCAGTGGACGTATATAACGGCAATCAGTGTAACTGAAAAGGAGACAGTCTTCATGTGCTTTCCTTCAAAAAACGGGCTCCGCCAGACTTGCATCACTGAATGGGGGAAAGCAGGCTAGTGCCAGATTCATTGTACGCCTTTGACGTAAAAGTCGGTCACCGCATAGGTGTCTTTGCCATGTGCTTTCCTTCAACCAACCTAGCTCATTTCCACTTGCATAACTGGGTATACAAAACTAGGTGTGTGCGAAGCTGCAATGAAGTTCCGTGACGAGCGTTTGCGCAACTGGAGATGGGCCTCGAGGTATGTGCCCCTCTTCAATAAAGCTTGTTGACCCCAACACGTAGAGCTACGTATGAGCCGCACTTCAATGTAGTGAAATTGGAAGATTCGTCAAGTAGTCTATAATACAAAAAGAAAGGTGGTCGTGCAACCTTGATTTGACCATTCCGTCTACTCTCACTGGTACGTAAGGTCATTGTTAGCCACATGGGCCGATCGTTGTCGCAAAAAATAGGCGTTTTTTTAACAAGCTCGAGAAAAGAATAGTTTCGGAAAAAACGCGGTAGAGTAACGATAGTTTTATAGCCAATAGGGGGGGGGGGTTTACGTCACACGGACGCCGTAGTGGAGGTCTACGGAGAATTTTGCCCAACTGGGGATCTTTAACGTGCGCTACGATGCACACGGGCGTCTTCGCAGTGTGCCTCCATTCAAACTGCAATCTCCGGAGCCGGGGATTAGCCCGCAATTTCGAGCCGAGTATTCTAGTGCCTTAGGTACTCGGCTACCCCGAAGGGTGACAGAGTAAGTTTATACAGGCATATGAATGTCATGAGTCCAGGTAGGTGTGCAGCGTTTCTCCAGCACTGCGGGTTTAAAGTGTATTTGGCCCAGGTTGTAGAGCAATTAGCTGAATATCGGGGGGTCGTAATGAAAGCGACGGTTTGACGTCATTAGGACAGTTCGTGGACTTTCTCTGATTTCTCGCCTACATGTAACATCAGGCCGTTTACTATCTCCTCACTATATCAATGATGAAGCGCTGTTTCATGGCGAAACGGCATTACTAGCCTATAGGTGGAACAGGTTGTGTCCTAGGTATGTGACATTGCATATGCGCCTCTCTTAAGCGGACACATTTGACGCGAACGTGTTTTACTGGCTATATTTCGATGATTACATGTAGATCTTTCATAAAGTCAATGTAACCTCATTTAAATGCGTTACCGAGACTGGGTACGTGCCAGAATTCAGTGGACGTATATAACGGCAATCAGTGTAACTGAAAAGGAGACAGTCTTAATGTGCTTTCCTTCAAAAAACGGGCTCCGCCAGACTTGCATCACTGAATGGGTGAAAGCAGGCTAGTGCCAGATTCATTGTACGCCTTTGACGTAAATGTCGGTCACCGCATATGTGTCTTTGCCATGTGCTTTCCTTCAACCAACCTAGCTCATTTCCACTTGCATAACTGGGTATACAAAACTAGGTGTGTGCGAAGCTGCAATGAAGTTCCGTGACGAGCGTTTGCGCAACTGGAGATGGGCCTCGAAGTATGTGCCCCTCTTCAATAAAGCTTGTTGACCCCAACATTTAGAGCTACGTATGAGCCGCACTTCAATGTAGTGAAATTGGAAGATTCGTCAAGTAGTCTATAATACAAAAAGAAAGGTGGTCGTGCAACCTTGATTTGACCATTCCGTCTACTCTCACTGGTACGTAAGGTCATTGTTAGCCACATGGGCCGATCGTTGTGGCAAAAAATAGGCGTTTTTTTAACAAGCTCGAGAAAAGAATAGTTTCGGAAAAAACGCGGTAGAGTAACGATAGTTTTATAGCCAATAGGGGGGGGGGTGGTTTTACGTCACACGGACGCCGTAGTGGAGGTCTACGGAGAATTTTGCCCAACTGGGGATCTTTAACGTGCGCTACGATGCACACGGGCGTCTTCGCAGTGTGCCTCCATTCAAACTGCAATCTCCGGAGCCGGGGATTAGCCCGCAATTTCGAGCCGAGTATTCTAGCGCCTTAGGTACTCGGCTACCCCGAAGGGTGACAGAGTAAGGTTATACAGGCATATGAATGTCATGAGTCCAGGTAGGTGCGCAGCGTTTCTCCAGCACTGCGGGTTTAAAGTGTATTTGACCCAGGTTGTAGAGCTATTAGCTGAATATCGGGGGGTCGTCATGAAAGCGACGGTTTGACGTCATTAGGGCAGTTCGTGGACTTTCTCTGCTTTCTCGCCTACATGTAACATCGGGCCGTTTACTATCTCCTCACTATATCAATAATGAAGGGCTGTTTCATGGCGAAACGGCATTACTAGCCTATAGGTGGAACAGGTTGTGTCCTAGGTATGTGACATTGCATATGCGCCTCTCTTAAGCGGACACATTTGACGCGAACGTGTTTTACTGGCTATATTTCGATGATTACATGTAGATCTTTCATAAAGTCAATGTAACCTCATTTAAATGCGTTGCCGAGACTGGGTACGTGCCAGAATTCAGTGGACGTATATAACGGCAATCAGTGTAACTGAAAAGGAGACAGTCTTCATGTGCTTTCCTTCAAAAAACGGGCTCCGCCAGACTTGCATCACTGAATGGGTGAAAGCAGGCTAGTGCCAGATTCATTGTACGCCTTTGACGTAAATGTCGGTCACCGCATATGTGTCTTTGCCATGTGCTTTCCTTCAACCAACCTAGCTCATTTCCACTTGCATAACTGGGTATACAAAACAAGGTGTGCGCGAAGCTGCAATGAAGTTCCGTGACGAGCGCTTGCGCAGCTGGAGATGGGCCTCGAGGTATGTGCCCCTCTTCAATAAAGCTTGTTGACCCCAACATGTAGCGCTACGTATGAGCCGCACTTCAATGTAGTGAAATTGGAAGATTCGTCAAGTAGTCTATAATACAAAAAGAAAGGTGGTCGTGCAACCTTGATTTGACCATTCCGTCTACTCTCACTGGTACGTAAGGTCATTGTTAGCCACATGGGCCGATCGTTGTGGCAAAAAAATAGGCGTTTTTTAACAAGCTCGAGAAAAGAACAGTTTCGGAAAAAACGGGGTAGAGTAACGATACTTTTATAGCCAATAGGGGGGGGGGGTGGTTTTACGTCACACGGACGCCGTAGCGGAGGTCTACGGAGAATTGTGCCCAACTGGGGATCTTTAACGTGCGCTACGATGCACACGGGCGTCTTCGCAGTGTGCCTCCATTCAAACTGCAATCTCCGGAGCCGGGGATTAGCCCGCAATTTCGAGCCGAGTATTCTAGCGCCTTAGGTACTCGGCTACCCCGAAGGGTGACAGAGTAAGGTTATACAGGCATATGAATGTCATGAGTCCAGGTAGGTGTGCAGCGTTTCTCCAACACTGCGGGTTTAAAGTGTATTTGGCCCAGGTATTAGTGCTATTAGCTGAATATCGGGGGGTCGTCATGAAAGCGACGGTTTGACGTCATTAGGGCAGTTCGTGGACTTTCTCTGCTTTCTCGCCTACATGTAACATCGGGCCGTTTACTATCTCCTCACTATATCAATAATGAAGGGCTGTTTCATGGCGAAACGGCATTACTAGCCTATAGGTGGAACAGGTTGTGGTTAGGTATGTGACACTCATATGCGCCTCTCTTAAGCGGACACATTTGACGCGAACGTGTTTTACTGGCTATATTTCGATGATTACATGTAGATCTTTCATAAAGTCAATGTAACCTCATTTAAATGCGTTGCCGAGACTGGGTACGTGCCACAATTCAGTGGACGTATATAACGGCAATCAGTGTAACTGAAAAGGAGACAGTCTTCATCTGCTTTCCTTCAAAAAACGGGCTCCGCCAGACTTGCATCACTGAATGGGTGAAAGCAGGCTAGTGCCAGATTCATTGTACGCCTTTGACGTAAATGTCGGTCACCGCATATGTGTGTTTGCCATGTGCTTTCCTTCAACCAACCTAGCTCATTTCCACTTGCATAACTGGGTATCCAAAACTAGGTGTGTGCGAAGCTGCAATGAAGTTCCGTGACGAGCGTTTGCGCAACTGGAGATGGGCCTCGAGGTATGCGCCCCTCTTCAATAAAACTTGTGGACCCTAACATGTAGAGCTACGTATGAGCCGCACTTCAATGTAGTGAAATTGGAAGATTCGTCAAGTAGTCTATAATACAAAAAGAAAGGTGGTCGTGCAACCTTGATTTGACCATTCCGTCTACTCTCACTAGTACGTAAGGTCATTGTTAGCCACATGGGCCGATCGCTGTGGCGAAAAAATAGGCGTTTTTTTACCAAGCTCGAGTAAAGAATAGTTTCGGAAAAAACGGGGTAGAGTAACGATAGTTTTATAGCGAATAGGGGGTGGGGGTGGTTTTACGTCACAGGGACGCCGTAGTGGAGGTCTACGGAGAATTTTGCCCAACTTGGGATCTTTAACGTGCGCTACGATGCACACGGGCGTCTTCGCAGTCTGCCTCCATTCAAACTGCAATCTCCGGAGCCGGGGATTAGCCCGCAATTTCGAGCCGAGTATTCTAGCGCCTTAGGTACTCGGCTACCCCGAAGGGTGACAGAGTAAGGTTATACAGGCATATGAATGTCATGAGTCCAGGTAGGTGTGCAGCGTTTCTCCAGCACTGCGGGCTTAAAGTGTATTTGGCCCAGGTTGTAGAGCTCTTAGCTGAATATCTGGGGGTCGTCACGAAAGCGACGGTTTGACATCATAAGGGCAGTTCGGGGATTTTCTCTGCTTTCTCGCCTACATGTACCATCGGGCCATCCACTATCCCGTCACTATATTGTAACGGACAGTTAAGGAAACCCAGATACAACTATTTATTGTGGGCGAACTTGTGCCCTGGGGTAAATAAAAAACACTGCCACGTTCTAAACGGGAGATCAGGAAGGCCTTCTTCTTCTCTCTCGAGCGTCGCTTCACCTCGTCTTCTTCTTGTAGACGCCGACAACGGCCACCTGCGATGCGAGTGCGTGCGGCGAAAACACGTGCCATTACTTCGTCCTTTTCCTTCAATACTCCGTTGTCGTCTTGAGGGGGCGCACGAACCTGCGCGCGTTGTTTAAATGTTTCTGCCTTGTATCATTATCCCCCCTCCAAAACGCATCGTCCCGATGCGTAAAGCGACGAAATTGTTCACAAGCAGTTGTCCACACTAAAGTGGTATATGGCACAGAAAAGATGTTTGGTCGAATAATCACTGCCTGTCATAATATGGCTTCAGTCTGACCACATGTACAGTTTCTGTGCGACGCCGGCATCGTGATGAGCTCACTTGTCCTTCTGGCGTAACTTCGTAGTTCAGGGGACTGATGCGGCGAAGTACTCGGTAAGGGCCGAAGTAACGGCGCAAAAGCTTTTCGGACAGGCCGCGCGTCCGCACGGGGGTCCACACCCATACTCTGTCACCTGGTGCATACTCGACTTCCCTTCGTCGCAGGTTGTAACGGTCCGCGTCGATGCGCTGCCTTTGTTGAATGCGATGTCGCGCCAGCTGACGTGCTTCTTCGGCCCTCTGTGTAAAGTCACTGATGTCAGGGTTCTGTTCTGTACTGTCGCTGACAGGCAGCATTGCATCCAAGGGTGTGGTAACTGTTCGACCAAAAACAAGTTGGAATGGCGTTACTTGAGTGGTTTCTTGCAATGCGGTATTGTAGGCGAATGTCGCATAGGGTAGGATCTTGTCCCATGTACGGTGCTCTAAGTCTACGTAAATTGACAACATATCGGTCAGCGTCCTGTTCAATCGCTCGGTTAACCCATTTGTTTGAGGATGATAGGCAGTTGTTTTCCTGTGGCTGGTATGAGTCAATTTCATGATGGATTGCGTCAAATCGGCTGTGAACGAAGTTCCTCGGTCCGTGATAATAATTGCAGGGGCACCGTGTCGTAATACTATCTTGGTGACAAAGAATTCAGCCACTTCAACGGCCGTTGCACTGATTAGAGAGGATGTCTCGGCATATCGCGTTAGGTAATCAGTCGCTACTACAATCCATCGTTTCCCCGATGACGATGTCGGAAACGGACCAAGCAAGTCCATTCCTACTTGTTCGAACGGGGCTCCTGGGGGTTCTATTGGTTGAAGGAGGCCTGCGGGTTTTAATGGAGGCGTTTTGCGTCTTTGGCAATCCCGACATGTTCGTACATAATGCTGCACTGAATTCAATAGCTTTGGCCAGTAGTATTTAGCATGAATTCGGGCGAAGGTTCTGCTCACTCCGAGGTGTCCTGCTGATGGGTCATCGTGACAGGCTTCTAAGATTTCCGATCGCAAAGCTGAAGGAACAACGAGTAGAAATTTCTCTGTGCTGTGCTCAAAATTTCTTTTGTACAGGACGCCATTTCTCATCACATACGATGACAATCCCCGGCAGAAAACTCGCGGAACATGGACGTGGTGTCCCTCGAGGTGCCTGATGAGTAGAAGCAACTCAGCGTCAGACTGCTGGTGTTTGGCCATCTCAGATGTGGTCACGGCTCCAAGAAACGAAAATTCGTCTCCATCTTTCACAGGAGCAGATTCGACCGGAGCACGTGATAAACAATCAGCGTCACTGTGCTTGCGACCTGACTTGTACACGACCGTTATGTCGTATTCCTGCAGCCTCAGACTCCATCTAGCAAGTCGTCCAGACGGATCTTTCAGGTTTGCAAGCCAGCACAATGAGTGATGGTCACTGATTGCTCGGAACGGTCTACCGTATAAGTATGGTCGGAATTTTCCTATGGCCCATATTACTGCGAGGCATTCTTTTTCGGTGGCTGAATAGTTGGTTTCAGCCCTCGAAAGAGTGCGGCTAGCGTATGCAATCACTCTTTCCTCTCCGTTTTGCCATTGAACGAGGACGGCACCAAGTCCTAAATTGCTGGCGTCTGTGTGGATGTCTGTTTCCGCTTCCTCATCAAAGTGCGCAAGGACCGGGTGGTTTTGAAGTCGCCGTCGCAGCTCATTGAACGCATCTTCTTGTTCACTGTGCCATACGAAAGGCATATCTTCTTTCGTTAATCGCGTTAACGGCTCGGCAATCTTCGAAAAGTTTTTGACGAAACGTCTGTAATAGGCACAAAGTCCTAGGAATCGCCTAATGGCCTTTTTGTTGGTTGGTCTAGGAAACTTTTCTACTGCTGCGGTCTTCTCAGGGTCAGGACGGATGCCTTCGGAGCTAATCACATGGCCGAGGAAAAGGAGCTCATGGAAGCCGAAGTGACATTTTTGTGGCTTTATCGTCAGCCCTGCTGAACTAATAGCTTTGAGCACAGTCCTTAGTCGTTCCACATGCTGAGCAAAGGTAGTAGAAAAAATCACGACATCGTCGAGATAAACCAGACAGGACTGCCACTTTAACCCGGAGAGCACAGTGTCCATCATCCGCTGAAAGGTGGCAGGTGCGGAACAGAGGCCGAACGGAAGTACCTTGAATTCGTATAGTCCGTCTGGTGTCACGAATGCTGTCTTCTCACGATCCCGTTCGTCCACTTCTATTTGCCAGTATCCGCTTTTGAGGTCGAGAGAGGAAAAGAATTTCGCATCCCGTAGTCTATCGAGGGTGTCATCGATCCTCGGAAGTGGATAGACATCCCGCTTTGTGACGACGTTTAGCTTCCGATAATCAACGCAGAAGCGCAAGGTCTGATCCTTTTTCTTTACCAGCACTACAGGCGAAGCCCATGGGCTGGTCGATGGTTGAATTACGTCGTCTCGAAGCATTTCTTCGACTTGTTTGCTGATGACCTCTCTCTCCTTCGGTGACACTCGGTAGGGATGCTGGCAAATGGGCCTCACAGCTTCGTCGACAATGATGCGGTGTCTGGCGATGGATGTTCTCTGGACTTTCGATGTCGTTGAGAAACATGAGGCGAATTCTCGTACAAGGTTCTCTATTTGCTGCTTCTGGCTCGGTGATAGTGCTTCTTCGATGTGGACGGATGCGAGTATGGAGTCTACGTTGTCAGACTCCAGTAGTGCACCATCGGAAGAGCTCAAATCCGTAATTTGTTCATAATCGTTAAGGCGGGCAATGACGGTTCCCTTCGCAACATGCTGAACTTCATTTCCAAAATTAGTCAGGAAGACATTTGAACACCCGTCACGCAGCCGAACAAGGCCCCTTGCCATACAGATCCCTTTTTCGAGTAAGAGCCCAGTGTTACTGTCGGCTATTCCTTCATAGTCGCTGAATACGGTGCTTCTTACGGCGACAGCTATGCTGGATCTTGGGGGTATCGTGACGTCGTCGTCTATAATCTGAAGCGCATCGAATCGTTCTTCACTCTCGAACGTCGCGATGGCGTGCTTCGTTGAGAACGACACACAGGATTCCTGCAAGTTGATAACTGCACCGTTCGCCTGCAAAAAGTCCATTCCAATAATTACATCCCTTGAGCATTCTGATAGCACAATGAAACTGGCGACGTATGTAAAGCCGCGTATTCCGATTCTAGAAGTGCACCTGCCCACCGGGTTGATAAGGTGTCCACCGGCGGTTCGAATTTGCGGTCCTCTCCAAGGAGTCAGCACTTTTTTCAGTCTTCTGGCAAGTACTTTGCTCATAACGGAATGGTCTGCGCCTGTGTCTACTAAAGCAGTAATGTCGCAGCCGTCTATAAACACACATAAATCGGAAGCTACGTCACTCTTTTCGCAACTGCTCTCGCGTCCGTCGTTATATTTCAGAATCAGCGCTGGAGGCTCCGTTCGTGCGTCGACAGCGGCCTCACCTCCACAGGTCGCCGGCATTAGTTTTCCCGACGTGGGCTTTGGGGGCGTCGCCTTGGGGAGCTTGAGGATGGACGCGGGCTCGGTGATCGATACCTCAGCGGCACTGTTGACCGAGGTTGGTGTTGCTGTGAAGTCTGCGGGCTTTGGCGCGTTGACAAATACTCCTGGATCTCGAAAGGGCGTTCACCGTTTCTTGGGCAAGGAGCGTTTATGGAAAACCCCCGAAGTCCCGCTCTGCGGTATTCGCACATCCTGTAGAGATGACCAGCTTCGCCGCAGTGGTAGCACAGCGGGATTCTATCAGGAGTGCGCCATATGTCAGCTTTCCGGTATCTCGTCTCCGGCGGAGACGGCAAGAACCGAGGTTCAGGTACCTGCGCAGTTGCCGCGACGAAGGTACGTCCTGGAGATCCTCTGAGTACCTCGGCGTACGATACCGTCGGCCGTACCGGTGACGACGCTTGCGGCTGTGCTGGTGGGTGCTGTTCGCGGACGGCTTGTCTCACTTCTTCGCGAACCACTTCTGCTAACGAAGAGACCTCTGTGGGGCCGTTGTTCCGCTGTTGCCTCTGGAGCTCTTCTCGAACCACAGACCTTATGAGTTCTCGTAAGACCTCGACGCTGTTCCCGAACATTGCCGGCATCGCATCCACAGAGGCGATGTTCATATCGCGGTTGTAGAGTCTCGCACGCTGTTGAAGAGTCCTTTCCATAGTTGTCGCCTCGGAGCGGAATTCGGCGACGGTGCGTGGAGGGCTGCGAACCAGACCAGCAAAAAGCTCCTGCTTCACGCCGCGCATCAGGTGCCGAAGCTTCTTGTCCTCGCTCATGCTCGGGTCGGCTCGGCGGAATAAGCGGGACATATCTTCGAGATACATTGCCACGCTTTCGTTGTTTCGCTGGCTTCTTGCTTGCAAAGCGGCTTCAGCTCTTTCCCGGCGGTCTGTGCTCGGATACGTGGCCAACAGCTCCCGTCGGAAGTCATCCCACGACCGGAGGACAGCTTCGTGGTTTTCAAACCACGTTCGCGCACAGTCTTGCAACGCGAAGTAAACGTTGCGGAGCTTCCGGTTTTCGTCCCATCCGTTGTAGTCAGCGACGCGCTCGAAGCCTTCCAACCAGTCCTCGGCGTCTTCGAAGGTGTCGCCGTGAAAAGGCTCGGGCGTTCGCGGCTGATCAACCACGATGCGGGTTGAGGCTGTCTGAGATGTCATTTCTGTATTGTCTGCTGCTGCTATTATAGTCTGCTCCGGCAAAAGAGGAAACTCGGGCGGCTCACCACGTAGGCGACGGCTCGTGCGCTGGTGGACGGGCGTAAGCTCGTTGGGTCTGAGATGGCGTGGTTCCGGGCTGCTTTCTCCAACTCGAATTGGGCTGGAAATCATTACCCAGCACCTCCACCAGAATTGTAACGGACAGTTAAGGAAACCCAGATACAACTATTTATTGTGGGCGAACTTGTGCCCTGGGGTAAATAAAAAACACTGCCACGTTCTAAACGGGAGATCAGGAAGGCCTTCTTCTTCTCTCTCGAGCGTCGCTTCACCTCGTCTTCTTCTTGTAGACGCCGACAACGGCCACCTGCGATGCGAGTGCGTGCGGCGAAAACACGTGCCATTACTTCGTCCTTTTCCTTCAATACTCCGTTGTCGTCTTGAGGGGGCGCACGAACCTGCGCGCGTTGTTTAAATGTTTCTGCCTTGTATCAATATCAATAATGAGGGGCTGTTTTCATGGCGAAACGGCATTACTAGCCTATAGGCGGAACACGTTGTGTCCTAGGTATGTGACATGCATATGAGCCTCTCTTAGCTGACCCATTTGACACGAACGTGTTTTATGGCTATATTTCGCTGATTACATGTAGATCTTTCATAAAGTCAATGTAGCCTCATTTAAATGCGTTGCCGAGACTGGGTACGTGCCATAATTCAGTGGACGTATATAACGGCAATCAGTGTAACTGAAAAGGAGACAGTCTTCATGTGCTTTCCTTCAAAAAACGGGCTCCGCCAGACTTGCATCACTGAATGGGGGAAAGCAGGCTAGTGCCAGATTCATTGTACGCCTTTGACGTAAAAGTCGGTCACCGCATAGGTGTCTTTGCCATGTGCTTTCGTTCAACCAACCTAGCTCATTTCCACTTGCATAACTGGGTATACAAAACTAGGTGTGTGCGAAGCTGCAATGAAGTTCCGTGACGAGCGTTTGCGCAACTGGAGATGGGCCTCGAGGTATGTGCCCCTCTTCAATAAAGCTTGTTGACCCCAACACGTAGAGCTACGTATGAGCCGCACTTCAATGTAGTGAAATTGGAAGATTCGTCAAGTAGTCTATAATACAAAAAGAAAGGTGGTCGTGCAACCTTGATTTGACCATTCCGTCTACTCTCACTGGTACGTAAGGTCATTGTTAGCCACATGGGCCGATCGTTGTCGCAAAAAATAGGCGTTTTTTTAACAAGCTCGAGAAAAGAATAGTTTCGGAAAAAACGCGGTAGAGTAACGATAGTTTTATAGCCAATAGGGGGGGGGGGGTTTACGTCACACGGACGCCGTAGTGGAGGTCTACGGAGAATTTTGCCCAACTGGGGATCTTTAACGTGCGCTACGATGCACACGGGCGTCTTCGCAGTGTGCCTCCATTCAAACTGCAATCTCCGGAGCCGGGGATTAGCCCGCAATTTCGAGCCGAGTATTCTAGTGCCTTAGGTACTCGGCTACCCCGAAGGGTGACAGAGTAAGTTTATACAGGCATATGAATGTCATGAGTCCAGGTAGGTGTGCAGCGTTTCTCCAGCACTGCGGGTTTAAAGTGTATTTGGCCCAGGTTGTAGAGCAATTAGCTGAATATCGGGGGGTCGTAATGAAAGCGACGGTTTGACGTCATTAGGACAGTTCGTGGACTTTCTCTGATTTCTCGCCTACATGTAACATCAGGCCGTTTACTATCTCCTCACTATATCAATGATGAAGCGCTGTTTCATGGCGAAACGGCATTACTAGCCTATAGGTGGAACAGGTTGTGTCCTAGGTATGTGACATTGCATATGCGCCTCTCTTAAGCGGACACATTTGACGCGAACGTGTTTTACTGGCTATATTTCGATGATTACATGTAGATCTTTCATAAAGTCAATGTAACCTCATTTAAATGCGTTACCGAGACTGGGTACGTGCCAGAATTCAGTGGACGTATATAACGGCAATCAGTGTAACTGAAAAGGAGACAGTCTTAATGTGCTTTCCTTCAAAAAACGGGCTCCGCCAGACTTGCATCACTGAATGGGTGAAAGCAGGCTAGTGCCAGATTCATTGTACGCCTTTGACGTAAATGTCGGTCACCGCATATGTGTCTTTGCCATGTGCTTTCCTTCAACCAACCTAGCTCATTTCCACTTGCATAACTGGGTATACAAAACTAGGTGTGTGCGAAGCTGCAATGAAGTTCCGTGACGAGCGTTTGCGCAACTGGAGATGGGCCTCGAAGTATGTGCCCCTCTTCAATAAAGCTTGTTGACCCCAACATTTAGAGCTACGTATGAGCCGCACTTCAATGTAGTGAAATTGGAAGATTCGTCAAGTAGTCTATAATACAAAAAGAAAGGTGGTCGTGCAACCTTGATTTGACCATTCCGTCTACTCTCACTGGTACGTAAGGTCATTGTTAGCCACATGGGCCGATCGTTGTGGCAAAAAATAGGCGTTTTTTTAACAAGCTCGAGAAAAGAATAGTTTCGGAAAAAACGCGGTAGAGTAACGATAGTTTTATAGCCAATAGGGGGGGGGGGTGGTTTTACGTCACACGGACGCCGTAGTGGAGGTCTACGGAGAATTTTGCCCAACTGGGGATCTTTAACGTGCGCTACGATGCACACGGGCGTCTTCGCAGTGTGCCTCCATTCAAACTGCAATCTCCGGAGCCGGGGATTAGCCCGCAATTTCGAGCCGAGTATTCTAGCGCCTTAGGTACTCGGCTACCCCGAAGGGTGACAGAGTAAGGTTATACAGGCATATGAATGTCATGAGTCCAGGTAGGTGCGCAGCGTTTCTCCAGCACTGCGGGTTTAAAGTGTATTTGACCCAGGTTGTAGAGCTATTAGCTGAATATCGGGGGGTCGTCATGAAAGCGACGGTTTGACGTCATTAGGGCAGTTCGTGGACTTTCTCTGCTTTCTCGCCTACATGTAACATCGGGCCGTTTACTATCTCCTCACTATATCAATAATGAAGGGCTGTTTCATGGCGAAACGGCATTACTAGCCTATAGGTGGAACAGGTTGTGTCCTAGGTATGTGACATTGCATATGCGCCTCTCTTAAGCGGACACATTTGACGCGAACGTGTTTTACTGGCTATATTTCGATGATTACATGTAGATCTTTCATAAAGTCAATGTAACCTCATTTAAATGCGTTGCCGAGACTGGGTACGTGCCAGAATTCAGTGGACGTATATAACGGCAATCAGTGTAACTGAAAAGGAGACAGTCTTCATGTGCTTTCCTTCAAAAAACGGGCTCCGCCAGACTTGCATCACTGAATGGGTGAAAGCAGGCTAGTGCCAGATTCATTGTACGCCTTTGACGTAAATGTCGGTCACCGCATATGTGTCTTTGCCATGTGCTTTCCTTCAACCAACCTAGCTCATTTCCACTTGCATAACTGGGTATACAAAACAAGGTGTGCGCGAAGCTGCAATGAAGTTCCGTGACGAGCGCTTGCGCAGCTGGAGATGGGCCTCGAGGTATGTGCCCCTCTTCAATAAAGCTTGTTGACCCCAACATGTAGCGCTACGTATGAGCCGCACTTCAATGTAGTGAAATTGGAAGATTCGTCAAGTAGTCTATAATACAAAAAGAAAGGTGGTCGTGCAACCTTGATTTGACCATTCCGTCTACTCTCACTGGTACGTAAGGTCATTGTTAGCCACATGGGCCGATCGTTGTGGCAAAAAAATAGGCGTTTTTTAACAAGCTCGAGAAAAGAACAGTTTCGGAAAAAACGGGGTAGAGTAACGATACTTTTATAGCCAATAGGGGGGGGGGGGGTGGTTTTACGTCACACGGACGCCGTAGCGGAGGTCTACGGAGAATTGTGCCCAACTGGGGATCTTTAACGTGCGCTACGATGCACACGGGCGTCTTCGCAGTGTGCCTCCATTCAAACTGCAATCTCCGGAGCCGGGGATTAGCCCGCAATTTCGAGCCGAGTATTCTAGCGCCTTAGGTACTCGGCTACCCCGAAGGGTGACAGAGTAAGGTTATACAGGCATATGAATGTCATGAGTCCAGGTAGGTGTGCAGCGTTTCTCCAACACTGCGGGTTTAAAGTGTATTTGGCCCAGGTATTAGTGCTATTAGCTGAATATCGGGGGGTCGTCATGAAAGCGACGGTTTGACGTCATTAGGGCAGTTCGTGGACTTTCTCTGCTTTCTCGCCTACATGTAACATCGGGCCGTTTACTATCTCCTCACTATATCAATAATGAAGGGCTGTTTCATGGCGAAACGGCATTACTAGCCTATAGGTGGAACAGGTTGTGGTTAGGTATGTGACACTCATATGCGCCTCTCTTAAGCGGACACATTTGACGCGAACGTGTTTTACTGGCTATATTTCGATGATTACATGTAGATCTTTCATAAAGTCAATGTAACCTCATTTAAATGCGTTGCCGAGACTGGGTACGTGCCACAATTCAGTGGACGTATATAACGGCAATCAGTGTAACTGAAAAGGAGACAGTCTTCATCTGCTTTCCTTCAAAAAACGGGCTCCGCCAGACTTGCATCACTGAATGGGTGAAAGCAGGCTAGTGCCAGATTCATTGTACGCCTTTGACGTAAATGTCGGTCACCGCATATGTGTGTTTGCCATGTGCTTTCCTTCAACCAACCTAGCTCATTTCCACTTGCATAACTGGGTATCCAAAACTAGGTGTGTGCGAAGCTGCAATGAAGTTCCGTGACGAGCGTTTGCGCAACTGGAGATGGGCCTCGAGGTATGCGCCCCTCTTCAATAAAGCTTGTTGACCCCAACATGTAGAGCTACGTATGAGCCGCACTTCAATGTAGTGAAATTGGAAGATTCGTCAAGTAGTCTATAATACAAAAAGAAAGGTTGTCGTGCAACCTTGATTTGACCATTCCGTCTACTCTCACTAGTACGTAAGGTCATTGTTAGCCACATGGGCCGATCGCTGTGGCAAAAAAATAGGCGTTTTTTTACCAAGCTCGAGAAAAGAATAGTTTCTGAAAAAACGGGGTAGAGTAACGATAGTTTTATAGCGAATAGGGGGGGGGGGGGTGGTTTTACGTCACAGGGACGCCGTAGTGGAGGTCTACGGAGAATTTTGCCCAACTGGGCAACTTTAACGTGCGCTACTATGCACACGGGCGTCTTCGCAGTGTGCCTCCATTCAAACTGCAATCTCCGGAGCCGGCGATTAGCCCGCAATTTCGAGCCGAGTATTCTAGCACCTTAGGTACTCGGCTACCCCGAAGGGTGACAGAGTAAGGTTATACAGGCATATGAATGTCATGAGTCCAGGTAGGTGTGCAGCGTTTCTCCAGCACTGCGGGTTTAAAGTGTATTTAACCCAGGTTTAGAGCTATTAGCTGAATATCGGGGGGTCGTCATGAAAGCGATGGTTTGACGTCATTAGGGCAGTTCGTGGACTTTCTCTGCTTTCTCGCCTACATGTAACATCGGGCCGTTTACTATCTCCTCACTATATCAATAATGAAGGGCTGTTTCATGGCGAAGCGGCATTACTAGCCTATACGTGGAACAGGTTGTGGTTAGGTATGTGACATTGCATATGCGCATCTCTTAAGCGGACACATTTGACGCGAACGTGTTTTACTGGCTATATTTCGATGATTACATGTAGATCTTTCATAAAGTCAATGTAACCTCATTTAAATGCGTTGCCGAGACTGGGTACGTGCCACAATTCAGTGGACGTATATAACGGCAATCAGTGTAACTGAAAAGGAGACAGTCTTCATCTGCTTTCCTTCAAAAAACGGGCTCCGCCAGACTTGCATCACTGAATGGGTGAAAGCAGGCTAGTGCCACATTTATTGTACGCCTTTGACGTAAGTGTCGGTCACCGCATATGTGTGTTTGCCATGTGCTTTCCTTCAACCAACCAAGCTCATTTCCACTTGCATAACTGGGTATCCAAAACTAGGTGTGTGCGAAGCTGCAATGAAGTTCCGTGACGAGCGTTTGCGCAACTGGAGATGGGCCTCGAGGTAAGCGCCCCTCTTCAATAAAGCTTGTTGACCCCAACATGTAGAGATACGTATGAGCCGCACTTCAATGTATTGAAATTGGAAGATTCGTCAAGTAGTCTATAATACAAAAAGAAAGGTGGTCGTGCAACCTTGATTTGACCATTCCGTCTACTCTCACTAGTACGTAAGGTCATTGTTAGCCACATGGGCCGATCGCTGTGGCAAAAAAATAGGCGTTTTTTTACCAAGCTCGAGAAAAGAATAGCTTCGGAAAAAACGGGGTAGAGTAACGATAGTTTTATAGCGAATAGGGGGGGGGGGGGGGGTTTACGTCACAGGGACGCCGTAGTGGAGGTCTACGGAGAATTTTGCCCAACTGGGGATCTTTAACGTGCGCTACGATGCACACGGGCGTTTTCGCAGTGTGCCTCCATTCAAACTGTATTCTCCGGAGCCGGGGATTAGCCCGCAATTTCGAGCCGAGTATTCTAGCGCCTTAGGTACTCGGCTACCCCGAAGGGTGACAGAGTAAGGTTATACAGGCATATGAATGTCATGAGTCCAGGTAGGTGTGCAGCGTTTCTCCAGCACTGCGGGTTTAAAGTGTATTTAACCCAGGTTGTAGAGCTATTAGCTGAATATCGGGTGGTCGTCATGAAAGCGACGGTTTGACGTCATTAGGGCCGTTCGTGGACTTTCTCTGGTTTCTCGCCTACATGTAACATCGGGCCGTTTACTATCTCCTCACTATGTCAATAATGAAGGGCTGTTTCATGGCGAAGCGGCATTACTAGCCTATAGGTCGAACAGGTTGCGGTTAGGTATGTGACATTGCATATGCGCCTCTCTTAAGCGGACACATTTGACGCGAACGTGTTTTACTGGCTATATTTCGATGATTACATGTAGATCTTTCATAAAGTCAATGTAACCTCATTTAAATGCGTTACCGAGACTGGGTACGTGCCACAATTCAGTGGACATATATAACGGCAATCAGTGTAACTGAAAAGGAGACAGTCTTCATGTGCTTTCCTTAAAAAAACGGGCTCCGCCAGACTTGCATCACTGAATGGGTGAAAGCAGGCTAGTGCCAGATTCATTGTACGCCTTTGACGTAAGTGTCGGTCACCGCATATGTGTGTTTGCCATGTGCTTTCCTTCAACCAACCTAGCTCATTTCCACTTGCATAACTGGGTATCCAAAACTAGGTGTGTGCGAAGCTGCAATGAAGTTCCGTGACGAGCGTTTGCGAAACTGGAGATGGGCCTCGAGGTATGCGCCCCTCTTCAATAAAGCTTGTTGACCCCAACATGTAGAGCTACGTATGAGCCGCACTTCAATGTAGTGAAATTGGAAGATTCGTCAAGTATTCTATAATACAAAAAGAAAGGTGGTAGTGCAACCTTGATTTGACCATTCCGTCTACTCTCACTGGTACGTAAGGTCATTGTTAGCCACATGGGCCGATCGTTGTGGCAAAAAATAGGCGTTTTTTAACAAGCTCGAGAAAAGAATAGTTTCGGAAAAAACGGGGTAGAGTAACGATAGTTTTATAGCCAATAGGGGGGGGGGTGGTTTTACGTCACACGGACGCCGTAGCGGAGGTCTACGGAGAATTTTGCCCAACTGGGGATCTTTAACGTGCGCTACGATGCACACGGGCGTCTTCGCAGTGTGCCTCCATTCAAACTGCAATCTCCGGAGCCGGGGATTAGCCCGCAATTTCGAGCCGAGTATTCTAGCGCCTTAGGTACTCGGCTACCCCGAAGGGTGACAGAGTAAGGTTATACAGGCCTATGAATGTCATGAGTCGAGGTAGGTGTGCAGCGTTTCTCCAGCACTGCGGGTTTAAAGTGTATTTGGCCCAGGTTGTAGTGCTATTAGCTGAATATCGGGGGGTCGTCATGAAAGCGACGGTTTGACGTCATTAGGGCAGTTCGTGGACTTTCTCTGCTTTCTCGCCTACATGTAACATCGGGCCGTTTACTATCTCCTCACTATATCAATAATGAAGGGCTGTTTCATGGCGAAACGGCATTACTAGCCTATAGGTGGAACAGGTTGTGTCCTAGGTATGTGACATTGCATATGCGCCTCTCTTAAGCGGACACATTTGACGCGAACGTGTTTTACTGGCTATATTTCGATGATCACATGTAGATCTTTCATAAAGTCAATGTAACCTCATTTAAATGCGTTACCGAGACTGGGTACGTGCCACAATTCAGTGGACATATATAACGGCAATCAGTGTAACTGAAAAGGAGACAGTCTTCATGTGCTTTCCTTAAAAAAACGGGCTCCGCCAGACTTGCATCACTGAATGGGTGAAAGCAGGCTAGTGCCAGATTCATTGTACGCCTTTGACGTAAGTGTCGGTCACCGCATATGTGTGTTTGCCATGTGCTTTCCTTCAACCAACCTAGCTCATTTCCACTTGCATAACTGGGTATACAAAACTATGTGTGTGCGAAGCTGCAATGAAGTTCCGTGACGAGCGTTTGCGCAACTGGAGATGGGCCTCGAGGTATGTGCCCCTCTTCAATAAAGCTTGTTGATCCCAACATGTAGAGCTACGTATAAGCCGCACTTCAATGTAGTGAAATTGGAAGATTCGTCAAGTAGTCTATAATACAAAAAGAAAGGTGGTCGGGCAACCTTGATTTGACCATTCCGTCTACTCTCACTGGTACGTAAGGTCATTGTTAGCCACATGGGCCGATCGCTGTGGCAAAAATTAGGCGTTTTTTTAACAAGCTCGAGAAAAGAATAGTTTCGGAAAAAACGGGGTAGAGTAAGGATAGTTTTATAGCCAATAGGGGGGGTGGTGGTTTTACGTCACACGGACGCCGTAGTGGAGGTCTACGGAGAATTTTGCCCAACTGGGGATCTTTAACGTGCGCTACGATGTACACGGGCGTCTTCGTAGTGTGCCTCCATTCAAACTGCAATCTCCGGAGCCGGGGATTAGCCCGCAATTTCGAGCCGAGTATTCTAGCGCCTTAGGTACTCGGCTACCCCGAAGGGTGACAGAGTAAGGTTATGCAGGCATATGAATGTCATGAGTCCAGGTAGGTGTGCAGCGTTTCTCCAGCACTGCGGGTTTAAAGTGTATTTGGCCCAGGTTGTAGAGCTATTAGCTGAATATCGGGCGGTCGTCATGAAAGCGACGGTTTGACGTCATTAGGGCAGTTCGTGGACTTTCTCTGCTTTCTCGCCTACATGTAACATCGGGCCGTTTACTATCTCCTCACTATATCAATAATAAAGGGCTGTTTCATGGCGAAGCGGCATTACTAGCCTATAGGTGGAACAGGTTGTGGTTAGGTATGTGACATTGCATATGCGCCTCTCTTAAGCGGACACATTTGACGCGAACGAGTTTTACTGGCTATATTTCGATGATTACATGTAGATCTTTCATAAAAACAATGTAACATGATTTAAATGCGTTGCCGAGACTGGGTACGTGCCACAATTTAGTGAACGTATGTAACGGCAATCAGTGTAACTGAAAAGGAGACAGTCTTCATGTGCTTTCCTTCAAAAAACGGGCTCCGCCAGACTTGCATCACTGAATGGGTGAAAGCAGGCTAGTGCCAGATTCATTGTACGCCTTTGACTTAAATCTCGGTCACCGCATAGGTGTCACAGCCATGTGCTTCTCTTCAACCAACCAAGCTCATTTCCACTTGCATAACTGGGTATACAAAACTATGTGTGTGCGAAGCTGCAATGAAGTTCCGTGACGAGCGTTTGCGCAACTGGAGATGGGCCTCGAGGTATGTGCCCCTCTTCAATAAAGCTTGTTGACCCCAACTTGTAGAGCTACGTATGAGCCGCACTTCAATGTAGTGAAATTGGAAGATTCGTCAAGTAGTCTATAATACAAAAAGAAAGGTGGTCGTGCAACCTTGATTTGACCATTCCGTCTAGTCTCACTGGTACGTAAGGTCATTGTTAGCCACATGGGCCGATCGTTGTGGCAAAAAAATAGGCGTGTTTTTAACAAGCTCGAGAAAAGAATAGTTTCGGAAAAAACGGGGTAGAGTAACGATAGTTTTATAGCCAATAGGGGGGGGGGGGGTGGTTTTACGTCACACGGACGCCGTAGTGGAGGTCTACGGAGAATTTTGCCCAACTGGGGATCTTTAACGTGCGCTACGATGCACACGGGCGTCTTCGCAGTGTGCCTCCATTCAAGCTGCAATCTCCGGAGCCGGGGAATAGCCCGCAATTTCGAGCCGAGTATTCTAGCGCCTTTGGTACTCGGCTACCCCGAAGGGTGACAGAGTAAGGTTATACAGGCATATGAATGTCATGAGTCCAGGTAGGTGTGCAGCGTTTCTCCAGCACTGCGGGTTTAAAGTGTATTTGGCCAAGGTTGTAGAGCTATTAGCTGAATATCGGGGGGTCGTCATGAAAGCGACGGTTTGACGTCAGTAGGGCAGTTCGTGGACTTTCTCTGCTTTCTCGCCTACATGTAACATCGGGCCGTTTACTATCTCCTCACTATATCAATAATGAAGGGCTGTTTCATGGCGAAACGGCATAACTAGCCTACAGGTGGAACAGGTTGTGTCCTAGGTATGTGACATTGCATATGCGCCTCTCTTAAGCGGACACATTTGACGCGAACGTGTTTTACTGGCTATATTTCGATGATTACATGTAGATCTTTCATAAAGTCAATGTAACCTCATTTAAATGCGTTGCCGAGACTGGGTACGTGCCACAATTCAGTGGACACATATAACGGCAATCAGTGTAACTGAAAAGGAGACAGTCTTCATCTGCTTTCCTTCAAAAAACGTGCTCCGCCAGACTTGCATCAGTGAATGGGTGAAAGCAGGCTAGTGCCAGATTCATTGTACGCCTTTGACGTAAATGTCGGTCACCGCATAGGTGTCTTTGCCATGTGCTTTCCTTCAACCAACCTAGCTCATTTCCACTTGCATAACTGGGTATACAAAACTAGGTGTGTGCGAAGCTACAATGAAGTTCCGTGACGAGCGTTTGCGCAACTGGAGATGGGCCTCGAGGTATGTGCCCCTCTTCAATAAAGCTTGTTGACCCCAACATGTAGAGCTACGTATGAGCCGCACTTCAATGTAGTGAAATTGGAAGATTCGTCAAGTAGTCTATAATACAAAAAGAAATGTGGTCGTGCAACCTTGATTTGACCATTCCGTCTACTCTCACTGGTACGTAAGGTCATTGTTAGCCACATGGGCCGATCGCTGTGGCAAAAAATAGGCGTTTTTTTAACAAGCTCGAGAAAAGAATAGTTTCGGAAAAAACGGGGTAGAGTAACGATAGTTTTATAGCGAATAGGGTGGGGGGGGGTTTACGTCACACGGACGCCGTAGTGGAGGTCTACGGAGAATTTTGCCCAACTGGGCATCTTTAACGTGCGCTACGATGCACACGGGCGTCTTCGCAGTGTGCCTCCATTAAACTGCAATCTCCGGAGCCGGGGATTCGCCCGCAATTTCGAGCCGAGTATTCTAGCGCCTTAGGTACTCGGCTACCCCGAAGGGTGACAGAGTAAGGTTATACAGGCATATGAATGTCATGAGTCCAGGTAGGTGTGCAGCGTTTCTCCAGCACTGCGGGTTTATAGTGTATTTGGCCCAGGTTGTAGAGCTATTAGCTGAATATCGGGGGGTCGTAATGAAAGCGACGGTTTGACGTCATTAGGGCAGTTCGTGGACTTTCTCTGCTTTCTCGCCTGCATGTAACATCGGGCCGTTTACTATCTCCTCACTATATCAGTAATGAAGGGCTGTTTCATGGCGAAACGGCATTACTAGCCTATAGGTGGAACAGGTTGTGTCCTAGGTATGTGACATTGCATATGCGCCTCTCTTAAGCGGACACATTTGACGCGAACGTGTTTTACTGGCTATATTTCGATGATCACATGTAGATCTTTCATAAAGTCAATGTAACCTCATTTAAATGCGTTGCCGAGACTGGGTACATGCCAGAATTCAGTGGACGTATATAACTGCAATCAGTGTAACTGAAAAGGAGACAGTCTTCATGTGCTTTCCTTCAAAAAACGGGCTCCGCCAGACTTGCATCACTGAATGGGTGAAAGCAGGCTAGTGCCAGATTCATTGTACGCCTTTGACGTAAATGTCGGTCACCGCATAGGTGTCTTTGCCATGTGCTTTCCTTCAACCAACCTAGATCATTTCCACTTGCATAACTGGGTATACAAAACTAGGTGTGTGCGAAGGTGCAATGAAGTTCCGTGACGAGCGTTTGCGCAACTGGAGATGGGCCTCGAGGTATGTGCCCCTCTTCAATAAAGCTTGTTGACCCCAACATGTAGAGCTACGTAGGAGCCGCACTTCAATGTAGTGAAATTGGAAGATTCGTCAAGTAGTCCATAATAAAAAAGAAAGGTGGTCGTGCAAACTTGATTTGACCATTCCGTCTACTCTCACTGGTACGTAATATCATTGTTAGCCACATGGGCCGATCGTTGTGGCAAAAAATAGGCGTTTTTTTTAACAAGCTCGAGAAAAGGATAGTTTCGGAAAAAACGGGGTAGAGTAACGATAGTTTTATAGCCAATAGGGGGGGTGGTTTTACGTCACACGGACGCCGTAGTGGAGGTCTACGGAGAATTTTGCCCAACTGGGGATCTTTAACGTGCGCTACGATGCACACGGGCGTCTTCGCAGTGTGCCTCCATTCAAACTGCAATCTCCGGAGCCGGGGATTAGGCCGCAATTTCGAGCCGAGTATTCTAGCGCCTTAGGTACTCGGCTACCCCGAAGGGTGCAGAGTAAGGTTATACAGGCATATGAATGTCATGAGTCCAGGTAGGTGTGCCGCGTTTCTCCAGCACTGCGGGTTTAAAGTGTATTTGGCCCAGGTTGTAGAGCTATTAACTGAATATCGGGGGGTCGTAATGAAAGCGACGGTTTGACGTCATTAGGGCAGTTCGTGGACTTTCTCTGCTTTCTCGCCTACATGTAACATCGGGCCGTTTACTATCTCCTCACTATATCAATAATGAAGGGCTGTTTCATGGCGAAACGGCATTACTAGCCTATAGGTGGAACAGGTTGTGTCCTAGGTATTTGACATTGCATATGCGCCTCTCTTAAGCGGACACATTTGACGCGAACGTGTTTTACTGGCTATATTTCGATGATCACATGTAGATCTTTCATAAAGTCAATGTAACCTCATTTAAATGCGTTGCCGAGACTGGGTACATGCCAGAATTCAGTGGACGTATATAACGGCAATCAGTGTAACTTAAAAGGAGACAGCCTTCATGTGCTTTCCTTCTAAAAACGGGCTCCGCCAGACTTGCATCACTGAATGGGTGAAAGCAGGCTAGTGCCAGATTCATTGTACGCCTTTGACGTAAATGTCGGTCACCGCATAGGTGTCTTTGCCATGTGCTTTCCTTCAACCAACCTAGCTCATTTCCACTTGCATAACTGGGTATACAAAACTAGGTGTGTGCGAAGGTGCAATGAAGTTCCGTCACGAGCGTTTGCGCAACTGGAGATGGGCCTCGAAGTATGTGCCCCTCTTCAATAAAGCTTGTTGACCCCAACATGTAGAGCTACGTATGAGTCGCACTTCAATGTAGTGAAATTGGAAGATTCGTCAAGTAGTCCATAATACAAAAAGAAAGGTGGTCGTGCAACCTTGATTTGACCATTCCGTCTACTCTCACTGGTACGTAATGTCATTGTTAGCCACATGGGCCGATCGTTGTGGCAAAAAATAGGCGTTTTTTTTTAACAAGCTCGAGAAAAGAATAGTTTCGGAAAAAACGGGGTAGAGTAACGATCGTTTTATAGCCAATAGGGCGGGTGGTTTTACGTCACACGGACGCCGTAGTGGAGGTCTACGGAGAATTTTGCCCAACTGGGGATCTTTAACGTGCGCTACGATGCACACGGGCGTCTTCGCAGTGTGCCTCCATTCAAACTGCAATCTCCGGAGCCGGGGATTAGCCCGCAATTTCGAGCCGAGTATTCTAGCGCCTTAGGTACTCGGCTACCCCGAAGGGTTCAGAGTAAGGTTATACAGGCATATGAATGTCATGAGTCCAGGTAGGTGTGCCGCGTTTCTCCAGCACTGCGGGTTTAAAGTGTATTTGGCCCAGGTTGTAGAGCTATTAGCTGAATATCGGGGGGTCGTAATGAAAGCGACGGTTTGACGTCATTAGGGCAGTTCGTGGACTTTCTCTGCTTTCTCGCCTACATGTAACATCGGGCCGTTTACTATCTCCTCACTATATCAATAATGAAGGGCTGTTTCATGGCGAAACGGCATTACTAGCCTATAGGTGGAACAGGTTGTGTCCTAGGTATGTGACATTGCATATGCGCCTCTCTTAAGCGGACACATTTGACGCGAACGTGTTTTACTGGCTATATTTCGATGATTACATGTAGAACTTTCATAAAGTCAATGTAACCTCATTTAAATGCGTTGCCGAGACTGGGTACGTGCCAGAATTGAGTGGACGTATATAACGGCAATCAGTGTAACTGAAAAGGAGACAGTCTTCATGTGCTTTCCTTCAAAAAACGTGCTCCGCCAGACTTGCATCAGTGAATGGGTGAAAGCAGGCTAGTGCCAGATTCATTGTACGCCTTTGACGTAAATGTCGGTCACCGCATAGGTGTCTTTGCCATGTGCTTTCCTTCAACCAACCTAGCTCATTTCCACTTGCATAACTGGGTATACAAAACTAGGTGTGTGCGAAGCTACAATGAAGTTCCGTGACGAGCGTTTGCGCAACTGGAGATGGGCCTCGAGGTATGTGCCCCTCTTCAATAAAGCTTGTTGACCCCAACATGTAGAGCTACGTATGAGCCGCACTTCAATGTAGTGAAATTGGAAGATTCGTCAAGTAGTCTATAATACAAAAAGAAATGTGGTCGTGCAACCTTGATTTGACCATTCCGTCTACTCTCACTGGTACGTAAGGTCATTGTTAGCCACATGGGCCGATCGCTGTGGCAAAAAATAGGCGTTTTTTTAACAAGCTCGAGAAAAGAATAGTTTCGGAAAAAACGGGGTAGAGTAACGATAGTTTTATAGCGAATAGGGTGGGGGGGGTTTACGTCACACGGACGCCGTAGTGGAGGTCTACGGAGAATTTTGCCCAACTGGGCATCTTTAACGTGCGCTACGATGCACACGGGCGTCTTCGCAGTGTGCCTCCATTAAACTGCAATCTCCGGAGCCGGGGATTCGCCCGCAATTTCGAGCCGAGTATTCTAGCGCCTTAGGTACTCGGCTACCCCGAAGGGTGACAGAGTAAGGTTATACAGGCATATGAATGTCATGAGTCCAGGTAGGTGTGCAGCGTTTCTCCAGCACTGCGGGTTTATAGTGTATTTGGCCCAGGTTGTAGAGCTATTAGCTGAATATCGGGGGGTCGTAATGAAAGCGACGGTTTGACGTCATTAGGGCAGTTCGTGGACTTTCTCTGCTTTCTCGCCTGCATGTAACATCGGGCCGTTTACTATCTCCTCACTATATCAGTAATGAAGGGCTGTTTCATGGCGAAACGGCATTACTAGCCTATAGGTGGAACAGGTTGTGTCCTAGGTATGTGACATTGCATATGCGCCTCTCTTAAGCGGACACATTTGACGCGAACGTGTTTTACTGGCTATATTTCGATGATCACATGTAGATCTTTCATAAAGTCAATGTAACCTCATTTAAATGCGTTGCCGAGACTGGGTACATGCCAGAATTCAGTGGACGTATATAACGGCAATCAGTGTAACTGAAAAGGAGACAGTCTTCATGTGCTTTCCTTCAAAAAACGGGCTCCGCCAGACTTGCATCACTGAATGGGTGAAAGCAGGCTAGTGCCAGATTCATTGTACGCCTTTGACGTAAATGTCGGTCACCGCATAGGTGTCTTTGCCATGTGCTTTCCTTCAACCAACCTAGATCATTTCCACTTGCATAACTGGGTATACAAAACTAGGTGTGTGCGAAGGTGCAATGAAGTTCCGTGACGAGCGTTTGCGCAACTGGAGATGGGCCTCGAGGTATGTGCCCCTCTTCAATAAAGCTTGTTGACCCCAACATGTAGAGCAACGTAGGAGCCGCACTTCAATGTAGTGAAATTGGAAGATTCATCAAGTAGTCCATAATAAAAAAGAAAGGGGGTCGTGCAAACTTGATTTGACCATTCCGTCTACTCTCACTGGTACGTAATATCATTGTTAGCCACATGGGCCGATCGTTGTGGCAAAAAATAGGCGTTTTTTTTAACAAGCTCGAGAAAAGGATAGTTTCGGAAAAAACGGGGTAGAGTAACGATAGTTTTATAGCCAATAGGGGGGGTGGTTTTACGTCACACGGACGCCGTAGTGGAGGTCTACGGAGAATTTTGCACAACTGGGGATCTTTAACGTGCGCTACGATGCACACGGGCGTCTTCGCAGTGTGCCTCCATTCAAACTGCAATCTCCGGAGCCGGGGATTAGGCCGCAATTTCGAGCCGAGTATTCTAGCGCCTTAGGTACTCGGCTACCCCGAAGGGTGCAGAGTAAGGTTATACAGGCATATGAATGTCATGAGTCCAGGTAGGTGTGCCGCGTTTCTCCAGCACTGCGGGTTTAAAGTGTATTTGGCCCAGGTTGTAGAGCTATTAACTGAATATCGGGGGGTCGTAATGAAAGCGACGGTTTGACGTCATTAGGGCAGTTCGTGGACTTTCTCTGCTTTCTCGCCTACATGTAACATAGGGCCGTTTACTATCTCCTCACTATATCAATAATGAAGGGCTGTTTCATGGCGAAACGGCATTACTAGCCTATAGGTGGAACAGGTTGTGTCCCAGGTATTTGACATTGCATATGCGCCTCTCTTAAGCGGACACATTTGACGCGAACGTGTTTTACTGGCTATATTTCGATGATCACATGTAGATCTTTCATAAAGTCAATGTAACCTCATTTAAATGCGTTGCCGAGACTGGGTACATGCCAGAATTCAGTGGACGTATATAACGGCAATCAGTGTAACTTAAAAGGAGACAGCCTTCATGTGCTTTCCTTCTAAAAACGGGCTCCGCCAGACTTGCATCACTGAATGGGTGAAAGCAGGCTAGTGCCAGATTCATTGTACGCCTTTGACGTAAATGTCGGTCACCGCATAGGTGTCTTTGCCATGTGCTTTCCTTCAACCAACCTAGCTCATTTCCACTTGCATAACTGGGTATACAAAACTAGGTGTGTGCGAAGGTGCAATGAAGTTCCGTCACGAGCGTTTGCGCAACTGGAGATGGGCCTCGAAGTATGTGCCCCTCTTCAATAAAGCTTGTTGACCCCAACATGTAGAGCTACGTATGAGTCGCACTTCAATGTAGTGAAATTGGAAGATTCGTCAAGTAGTCCATAATACAAAAAGAAAGGTGGTCGTGCAACCTTGATTTGACCATTCCGTCTACTCTCACTGGTACGTAATGTCATTGTTAGCCACATGGGCCGATCGTTGTGGCAAAAAATAGGCGTTTTTTTTTAACAAGCTCGAGAAAAGAATAGTTTCGGAAAAAACGGGGTAGAGTAACGATAGTTTTATAGCCAATAGGGCGGGTGGTTTTACGTCACACGGACGCCGTAGTGGAGGTCTACGGAGAATTTTGCCCAACTGGGGATCTTTAACGTGCGCTACGATGCACACGGGCGTCTTCGCAGTGTGCCTCCATTCAAACTGCAATCTCCGGAGCCGGGGATTAGCCCGCAATTTCGAGCCGAGTATTCTAGCGCCTTAGGTACTCGGCTACCCCGAAGGGTGCAGAGTAAGGTTATACAGGCATATGAATGTCATGAGTCCAGGTAGGTGTGCCGCGTTTCTCCAGCACTGCGGGTTTAAAGTGTATTTGGCCCAGGTTGTAGAGCTATTAGCTGAATATCGGGGGGTCGTAATGAAAGCTACGGTTTGACGTCATTAGGGCAGTTCGTGGACTTTCTCTGCTTTCTCGCCTACATGTAACATCGGGCCGTTTACTATCTCCTCACTATATCAATAATGAAGGGCTGTTTCATGGCGAAACGGCATTACTAGCCTATAGGTGGAACAGGTTGTGTCCTAGGTATGTGACATTGCATATGCGCCTCTCTTAAGCGGACACATTTGACGCGAACGTGTTTTACTGGCTATATTTCGATGATTACATGTAGAACTTTCATAAAGTCAATGTAACCTCATTTAAATGCGTTGCCGAGACTGGGTACGTGCCAGAATTGAGTGGACGTATATAACGGCAATCAGTGTAACTGAAAAGGAGACAGTCTTCATGTGCTTTCCTTCAAAAAACGGGCTCCGCCAGACTTGCATCACTGAATGGGTGAAAGCAGGCTAGTGCCAGATTCATTGTACGCCTTTGACGTAAATGTCGGTCACCGCATATGTGTGTTTGCCATGTGCTTTCCTTCAACCAACCTAGCTCATTTCCACTTGCATAACTGGGTATCCAAAACTAGGTGTGTGCGAAGCTGCAATGAAGTTCCGTGACGAGCGTTTGCGCAACTGGAGATGGGCCTCGAGGTATGCGCCCCTCTTCAATAAAGCTTGTTGACCCCAAAATGTAGAGCTACGTATGAGCCGCACTTCAATGTAGTGAAATTGGAAGATTCGTCAAGTAGTCTATAATACAAAAAGAAAGGTGGTCGTGCAACCTTGATTTGACCATTCCGTCTACTCTCACTGGTACGTAAGGTCATTGTTAGCCACATGGGCCGATCGTTGTGGCAAAAAATAGGCGTTTTTTTAACAAGCTCGAGAAAAGAATAGTTTCGGAAAAAACGCGGTAGAGTAAAGATAGTATTATAGCCAATAGGGGGGGGGGGGGTGGTTTTACATCACACGGACGCCGTAGTGGAGGTCTACGGAGAATTTTGCACAACTGGGGATCTTTAACGTGCGCTACGATGCACACGGGCGTCTTCGCAGCGTGCCTCCATTCAAACTGCAATCTCCGGAGCCGGGGATTAGCCCGCAATTTCGAGCCGAGTATTCTAGCGCCTTAGGTACTCGGCTACCCCGAAGGGTGACAGAGTAAGGTTATACAGGCATATGAATGTCATGAGTCCAGGTAGGTGTGCAGCGTTTCTCCAGCACTGCGGGCTTAAAGTGTATTTGGCCCAGGTTGTAGAGCTCTTAGCTGAATATCTGGGGGTCGTCACGAAAGCGACGGTTTGACATCATTAGGGCAGTTCGTGGACTTTCTCTGCTTTCTCGCCTACATGTAACATCGGGCCGTTTACTATCTCCTCACTATATCAATAATGAAGGGCTGTTTCATGGCGAAACGGCATTACTAGCCTATAAGTGGAACAGGTTGTGTCCTAGGTATGTGACATTGCATATGCGCCTCTCTTAAGCGGACACATTTGACGCGAACGTGTTTTACTGGCTATATTTCGATGATTACATGTAGATCTTTCATAAAGTCAATGTAACCTCATTTAAATGCGTTGCCGAGACTGGGTGCGTGCCAGAATTCAGTGGACGTATATAAGGGCAATCAGTGTAACTGAAAAGGAGACAGTCTTCATGTGCTTTCCTTCAAAAAACGGGCTCCGCCAGACTTGCATCACTGAATGGGTGAAAGCAGGCTAGTGCCAGATTCATTGTACGCCTTTGACGTAAATGTCGGTCACCGCATAGGTGTCTTTGCCATGTGCTTTCCTTCAACCAACCTAGCTCATTTCCACTTGCATAACTGGGTATACAAAACTAGGTGTGTGCGAAGCTGCAATGAAGTTCCGTGACGAGCGTTTGCGCAACTGGAGATGGGCCTCGAGGTATGTGCCCCTCTTCAATAAAGCTTGTTGACCCCAACATGTAGAGCTACGTATGAGCCGCACTTCAATGTAGTGAAATTGGAAGATTCGTCAAGTAGTCTATAATACAAAAAGAAAGTGGTCGTGCAACCTTGATTTGACCATTCCGTCTACTCTCACTAGTACGTAAGGTCATTGTTAGCCACATGGGCCGATCGTTGTGGCAAAAAATAGGCGTTTTTTTAACAAGCTCGAGAAAAGAATAGTTTCGGAAAAAACGCGGTAGAGTAACGATAGCTTTATGGCCAATAGGGGGGGGGTGGTTTTACGTCACACGGACGCCGTAGTGGAGGTCTACGGAGAATTTTGCCCAACTGGGGATCTTTAACGTGCGCTACGATGCACACGGGCGTCTTCGCAGTGTGCCTCCATTCAAACTGCAATCTCCGGAGCCGGTGATTAGCCCGCAATTTCGAGCCAAGTATTCTAGCGCCTTAGGTACTCGGCTACCCCGAAGGGTGACAGAGTAAGGTTATACAGGCATATGAATGTCATGAGTCCAGGTAGGTGTGCAGCGTTTCTCCAGCACTGCGGGTTTAAGGTGTATTAGACCCAGGTTGTAGAGCTATTAGCTGAATATCGGGGGGTCGTCATGAAAGCGACGGTTTGACGTCATTAGGGCAGTTCGTGGACTTTCTCTGCTTTCTCGCCTACATGTAACATCGGGCCGTTTACTATCTCCTCACTATATCAATAATGAAGGGCTGTTTCATGGCGAAACGGCATTACTAGGCTATAGGTGGAACAGGTTGTGGTTAGGTATGTGACATTGCATATGCGCCTCTCTTAAGCGGACACATTTGACGCGAACGTGTTTTACTGGCTATATTTCGATGATTACATGTAGATCTTTCATAGTCAATGTAACCTCATTTAAATGCGTTGCCGAGACTGGGAACGTGCCACAATTCAGTGGACGTATATAACGGCAATCAGTGTAACTGAAAAGGAGACAGTCTTCATCTGCTTTGCTTCAAAAAACGGGCTCCGCCAGACTTGCATCACAGAATGGGTGAAAGCAGGCTAGTGCCAGATTCATTGTACGTCTTTGACGTAAATGTCGGTCACCGCATAGGTGTCTTTGCCATGTGCTTTCCTTCAACCAACCTAGCTCATTTCCACTTGCATAACTGGGTATCCAAAACTAGGTGTGTGCGAAGCTGCAATGAAGTTCCGTGACGAGCGTTTGCGCAACTGGAGATGGGCCTCGAGGTATGCGCCCCTCTTCAGTAAAACTTGTTGACCCTAACATGTAGAGCTACGTATGAGCCGCACTTCAATGTAGTGAAATTGGAAGATTCGTCAAGTAGTCTATAATACAAAAAGAAAGGTGGTCGTGCAACCTTGATTTGACCATTCCGTCTACTCTCACTAGTACGTAAGGTCATTGTTAGCCACATGGGCCGATCGCTGTGGCGAAAAAATAGGCGTTTTTTTACCAAGCTCGAGTAAAGAATAGTTTCGGAAAAAACGGGGTGGAGTAACGATAGTTTTATAGCGAAAAGGGGGGGGGGGGGGTGGTTTTACGTCACAGGGACGCCGTAGTGGAGGTCTACGGAGAATTTTGCCCAACTGGGGATCTTTAACGTGCGCTACGATGCACACGGGCGTCTTCGCAGTGTGCCTCCATTCAAACTGCAATCTCCGGAGCCGGGGATTAGCCCGCAATTTCCAGCCGAGTATTCTAGCGCCTTAGGTACTCGGCTACCCCGAAGGGTGACAGAGTAAGGTTATACAGGCATATGAATGTCATGAGTCCAGGTAGGTGTGCAGCGTTTCTCCAGCACTGCGGGCTTAAAGTGTATTTGGCCCAGGTTGTAGAGCTCTTAGCTGAATATCTGGGGGTCGTCACGAAAGCGACGGTTTGACATCATTAGGGCAGTTCGGGGATTTTCTCTGCTTTCTCGCCTACATGTACCATCGGGCCATCCACTATCCCGTCACTATATCAATAATGAGGGGCTGTTTTCATGGCGAAACGGCATTACTAGCCTATAGGCGGAACAGGTTGTGTCCTAGGTATGTGACATGCATATGAGCCTCTCTTAGCTGACCCATTTGACACGAACGTGTTTTATGGCTATATTTCGCTGATTACATGTAGATCTTTCATAAAGTCAATGTAGCCTCATTTAAATGCGTTGCCGAGACTGGGTACGTGCCACAATTCAGTGGACGTATATAACGGCAATCAGTGTAACTGAAAAGGAGACAGTCTTCATGTGCTTTCCTTCAAAAAACGGGCTCCGCCAGACTTGCATCACTGAATGGGTGAAAGCAGGCTACTGCAAGATTCATTGTACGCCTTTGACGTAAAAGTCGGTCACCGCATAGGTGTCTTTGCCATGTGCTTTCCTTCAACCAACCTAGCTCATTTCCACTTGCATAACTGGGTATACAAAACTAGGTGTGTGCGAAGCTGCAATGAAGTTCCGTGACGAGCGTTTGCGCAACTGGAGATGGACCTCGAGGTATGTGCCCCTCTTCAATAAAGCTTGTTGACCCCAACATGTAGAGCTACGTATGAGCCGCACTTCAATGTAGTCAAATTGGAAGATTCGTCAAGTAGTCTATAATACAAAAAGAAAGGTGGTCGTGCAACCTTGATTTGAACATTCCGTCTACTCTCACTGGTACGTAAGGTCATTGTTAGCCACTTGGGCCGATCGTTGTCGCAAAAAATAGGCGTTTTTTTAACAAGCTCGAGAAAAGAATAGTTTCGGAAAAAACGCGGTAGAGCAACGATAGTTTTATAGCCAATAGGGGGGGGGGGGGGGGTTTACGTCACACGGACGCCGTAGTGGAGGTCTACGGAGAATTTTGCCCAACTGGGGATCTTTAACGTGCGCTACGATGCACACGGGCGTCTTCGCAGTGTGCCTCCATTCAAACTGCAATCTCCGGAGCCGGGGATTAGCCCGCAATTTCGAGCCGAGTATTCTAGCGCCTTAGGTACTCAGCTACCCCGAAGGGTGACAGAGTAAGTTTATACAGGCATATGAATGTCATGAGTCCAGGTAGGTGTGCAGCGTTTCTCCAGCACTGCGGGTTTAAAGTGTATTTGGCCCAGGTTGTAGAGCTATTAGCTGAATATCGGGGGGTCGTAATGAAAGCGACGGTTTGACGTCATTAGGGCAGTTCGTGGACTTTCTCTGCTTTCTCGCCTGCATGTAACATCGGGCCGTTTACTATCTCCTCACTATATCAATAATGAAGGGCTGTTTCATGGCGAAACGGCATTACTAGCCTATAGATGGAACAGCTTGTGTCCTAGGTATGTGACATTGCATATGCGCCTCTCTTAAGTGGACACATTTGACGCGAACGTGTTTTACTGGCTATATTTCGATGATCACATGTAGATCTTTCATAAAGTCAATGTAACCTCATTTAAATGCGTTGCCGAGACTGGGTACATGCCAGAATTCAGTGGACGTATATAACGGCAATCAGTGTAACTGAAACGGAGACAGTCTTCATGTGCTTTCCTTCAAAAAACGGGCTCCGCCAGACTTGCATCACTGAATGGGTGAAAGCAGGCTAGTGCCAGATTCATTGTACGCCTTTGACGTAAATGTCGGTCACCGCATAGGTGTCTTTGCCATGTGCTTTCCTTCAACCAACCTAGCTCATTTCCACTTGCATAACTGGGTATACAAAACTAGGTGTGTGCGAAGGTGCAATGAAGTTCCGTGACGAGCGTTTGCGCAACTGGAGATGGGCCTCGAGGTATGTGCCCCTCTTCAATAAATCTTGTTGACCCCAACATGTAGAGCTACGTAGGAGCCGCACTTCAATGTAGTGAAATTGGAAGATTCGTCAAGTAGTCCATAATACAAAAAGAAAGGTGGTCGTGCAAACTTGATTTGACCATTCCGTCTACTCTCACTGGTACGTAATGTCATTGTTAGCCACATGGGCCGATCGTTGTGGCAAAAAATAGGCGTTTTTTTTTAACAAGCTCGAGAAAAGAATAGTTTCGGAAAAAACGGGGTAGAGTAACGATAGTTTTATAGCCAATAGGGGGGGTGGTTTTACGTCACACGGAAGCCGCAGTGGAGGTCTACGGAGAATTTTGCCCAACTGGGGATCTTTAACGTGCGCTACGATGCACACGGGCGTCTTCGCAGTGTGCCTCCATTCAAACTGCAATCTCCGGAGCCGGGGATTAGGCCGCAATTTCGAGCCGAGTATTCTAGCGCCTTAGGTACTCGGCTACCCCGAAGGGTGCAGAGTAAGGTTATACAGGCATATGAATGTCATGAGTCCAGGTAGGTGTGCCGCGTTTCTCCAGCACTGCGGGTTTAAAGTGTATTTGGCCCAGGTTGTAGAGCTATTAGCTGAATATCGGGGGTCGTAATGAAAGCGACGGTTTGACGTCATTAGGGCAGTTCGTGGACTTTCTCTGCTTTCTCGCCTACATGTAACATCGGGCCGTTTACTGTCTCCTCACTATATCAATAATGAAGGGCTGTTTCATGGCGAAACGGCATTACTAGCCTATAGGTGGAACAGGTTGTGTCCTAGGTATTTGACATTGCATATGCGCCTCTCTTAAGCGGACACATTTGACGCGAACGTGTTTTACTGGCTATATTTCGATGATCACATGTAGATCTTTCATAAAGTCAATGTAACCTCATTTAAATGCGTTGCCGAGACTGGGTACATGCCAGAATTCAGTGGACGTATATAACGGCAATCAGTGTAACTGAAAAGGAGACAGCCTTCATGTGCTTTCCTTCAAAAAACGGGCTCCGCCAGACTTGCATCACTGAATGGGTGAAAGCAGGCTAGTGCCAGATTCATTGTACGCCTTTGACGTAAATGTCGGTCACCGCATAGGTGTCTTTGCCATGTGCTTTCCTTCAACCAACCTAGCTCATTTCCACTTGCATAACTGGGTATACAAAACTAGGTGTGTGCGAAGGTGCAATGAAGTTCCGTGACGAGCGTTTGCGCAACTGGAGATGGGCATCGAAGTATGTGCCCCTCTTCAATAAAGCTTGTTGACCCCAACATGTAGAGCTACGTATGAGCCGCACTTCAATGTAGTGAAATTGGAAGATTCGTCAAGTAGTCCATAATACAAAAAGAAAGGTGGTCGTGCAACCTTGATTTGACCATTCCGTCTACTCTCACTGGTACGTAATGTCATTGTTAGCCACATGGGCCGATCGTTGTGGCAAAAAATAGGCGTTTTTTTTAACAAGCTCGAGAAAAGAATAGTTTCGGAAAAAACGGGGTAGAGTAACGATAGTTTTATAGCCAATAGGGCGGGTGGTTTTACGTCACACGGACGCCGTAGTGGAGGTCTACGGAGAATTTTGCCCAACTGGGGATCTTTAACGTGCGCTACGAGGCACACGGGCGTCTTCGCAGTGTGCCTCCATTCAAACTGCAATCTCCGGAGCCGGGGATTAGCCCGCAATTTCGAGCCGAGTATTCTAGCGCCTTAGGTACTCGGCTACCCCGAAGGGTGCAGAGTAAGGTTATACAGGCATATGAATGTCATGAGTCCAGGTAGGTGTGCCGCGTTTCTCCAGCACTGCGGGTTTAAAGTGTATTTGGCCCAGGTTGTAGAGCTATTAGCTGAATATCGGGGGGTCGTAATGAAAGCGACGGTTTGACGTCATTAGGGCAGTTCGTGGACTTTCTCTGCTTTCTCGCCTACATGTAACATCGGGCCGTTTACTATCTCCTCACTATATCAATAATGAAGGGCTGTTTCATGGCGAAACGGCATTACTAGCCTATAGGTGGAACAGGTTGTGTCCTAGGTATGTGACATTGCATATGCGCCTCTCTTAAGCGGACACATTTGACGCGAACGTGTTTTACTGGCTATATTTCGATGATTACATGTAGAACTTTCATAAAGTCAATGTAACCTCATTTAAATGCGTTGCCGAGACTGGGTACGTGCCAGAATTGAGTGGACGTATATAACGGCAATCAGTGTAACTGAAAAGGAGACAGTCTTCATGTGCTTTCCTTCAAAAAACGGGCTCCGCCAGACTTGCATCACTGAATGGGTGAAAGCAGGCTAGTGCCAGCTTCATTGTACGCCTTTGACGTAAATGTCGGTCACCGCATAGGTGTCTTTGCCATGTACTTTCCTTCAACCAACCTAGCTCATTTCCACTTGCATAACTGGGTATACAAAACTAGGTGTGTGCGAAGGTGCAATAAAGTTTCGTGACGAGCGTTTGCGCAACTGGAGATGGGCCTCGAGGTATGTGCCCCTCTTCAATAAAGCTTGTTGACCCCAACATGTAGAGCTACGTATGAGCCGCACTTCAATGTAGTGAAATTGGAAGATTCGTCAAGTAGTCCATAATACAAAAAGAAAGGTGGTCGTGCAACCTTGATTTGACCATTCCGTCTACTCTCACTGGTACGTAATGTCATTGTTAGCCACATGGGCCGATCGTTGTGGCAAAAAATAGGCGTTTTTTTTAACAAGCTCGAGAAAAGAATAGTTTCGGAAAAAACGGGGTAGAGTAACGATAGTTTTATAGCCAATAGGGGGGGTGGTTTTACGTCACACGGACGCCGTAGTGGAGGTCTACGGAGAATTTTGCCCAACTGGGGATCTTTAACGTGCGCTACGATGCACACGGGCGTCTTCGCAGTGTGCCTCCATTCAAACTGCAATCTCCGGAGCCGGGGATTAGCCCGCAATTTCGAGCCGAGTATTCTAGCGGCTTAGGTACTCGGCTACCCCGAAGGGTGCAGAGTAAGCTTATACAGGCATATGAATGTCATGAGTCCAGGTAGGTGTGCAGCGTTCCTCCAGCACTGCGGGTTTAAAGTGTATTTGGCCCAGGTTGTAGAGCTATTAGTTGAATATCGGGGGGTCGTCATGAAAGCGACGGTTTGACGTGATTAGTGCAGTTCGTGGACTTTCTCTGCTTTCTCGCCTACATGTAACATCGGGCTGTTTACTATCTCCTCACTATATCAATAATGAAGGGCTGTTTCATGGCGAAACGGCATTACTAGCCTATAGGTGGAACAGGTAGTGGTTAGGTATGTGACATTGCATATGCGCCTCTCTTAAGCGGACACATTTGACGCGAACGTGTTTTAGTGGCTATATTTCGATGATTACATGTAGATCTTTCATAAAGTCAATGTAACCTCATTTAAATGCGTTGCCGAGACTGGGTACGTGCCACAATTCAGTGGACGTATATAACGGCAATCAGTGTAACTGAAAAGGAGACAGTCTTCATGTGCTTTCCTTAAAAAAACGGGCTCCGCCAGACTTGCATCACTGAATGGGTGAAAGCAGGCTAGTGCCAGATTCATTGTACGCCTTTGACGTAAATGTCGGTCACCGCATATGTGTGTTTGCCATGTGCTTTCCTTCAACCAACCTAGCTCATTTCCACTTGCATAACTGGGTATCCAAAACTAGGTGTGTGCGAAGCTGCAATGAAGTTCCGTGACGAGCGTTTGCGCAACTGGAGATGGGCCTCGAGGTATGCGCCCCTCTTCAATAAAGCTTGTTGACCCCAAAATGTAGAGCTACGTATGAGCCGCACTTCAATGTAGTGAAATTGGAAGATTCGTCAAGTAGTCTATAATACAAAAAGAAAGGTGGTCGTGCAACCTTGATTTGACCATTCCGTCTACTCTCACTAGTACGTAAGGTCATTGTTAGCCACATGGGCCGATCGTTGTGGCAAAAAAATAGGCGTTTTTTTACCAAGCTCGAGAAAAGAATAGTTTCGGAAAAAACGGGGTAGAGTAACGATAGTTTTACAGCGAATAGGGGGGGGGGGTGGTTTTACGTCACACGGACGCCGTAGTGGAGGTCTACGGAGAATTTTGCACAACTGGGGATCTTTAACGTGCGCTACGATGCACACGGGCGTCTTCGCAGCGTGCCTCCATTCAAACTGCAATCTCCGGAGCCGGGGATTAGCCCGCAATTTCGAGCCGAGTATTCTAGCGCCTTAGGTACTCGGCTACCCCGAAGGGTGACAGAGTAAGGTTATACAGGCATATGAATGTCATGAGTCCAGGTAGGTGTGCAGCGTTTCTCCAGCACTGCGGGCTTAAAGTGTATTTGGCCCAGGTTGTAGAGCTCTTAGCTGAATATCTGGGGGTCGTCACGAAAGCGACGGTTTGACATCATTAGGGCAGTTCGTGGACTTTCTCTGCTTTCTCGCCTACATGTAACATCGGGCCGTTTACTATCTCCTCACTATATCAATAATGAAGGGCTGTTTCATGGCGAAACGGCATTACTAGCCTATAAGTGGAACAGGTTGTGTCCTAGGTATGTGACATTGCATATGCGCCTCTCTTAGGTGACCCATTTGACACGAACGTGTTTTATGGCTATATTTCGCTGACTACATGTAGATCTTTCATAAAGTCAATGTAGCCTCATTTAAATGCGTTGCCGAGACTGGGTACGTGCCACAATTCAGTGGACGTATATAACGGCAATCAGTGTAACTGAAAAGGAGACAGCCTTCATGTGCTTTCCTTCAAAAAACGGGCTCCGCCAGACTTGCATCACTGAATGGGTGAAAGCAGGCTAGTGCCAGATTCATTGTACGCCTTTGACGTAAAAGTCGGTCACCGCATAGGTGTCTTTGCCATGTGCTTTCCTTCAACCAAACTAGCTCATTTCCACTTGCATAACTGGGTATACAAAACTAGTTGTGTGCGAAGCTGCAATGAAGTTCCGTGACGAGCGTTTGCGCAACTGGAGATGGGCCTCGAGGTATGTGCCCCTCTTCAATAAAGCTTGTTGACCTCAACATGTAGAGCTACGTATGAGCCGCACTTCAATGTAGTGAAATTGGAAGATTCGTCAAGTAGTCTATAATACAAAAAGAAAGGTCGTCGTGCAACCTTGATTTGACCATTCCGTCTACTCTCACTGGTACGTAAGGTCATTGTTAGCCACATGGGCCGATCGTTGTGGCAAAAAATAGGCGTTTTTTTAACAAGCTCGAGAAAAGAATAGTTTCGGAAAAAACGCGGTAGAGTAACGATAGTTTTATAGCCAATAGGGGGGGGGGGGGTGGTTTTACGTCACACGGACGCCGTAGTGGAGGTCTACGGAGAATTTTGCACAACTGGGGATCTTTAACGTGCGCTACGATGCACACGGGCGTCTTCGCAGTGTGCCTCCATTCAAACTGCAATCTCCGGAGCCGGGGATTAGCCCGCAATTTCGAGCCGAGTATTCTAGCGCCTTAGGTACTCGGCTACCCCGAAGGGTGACAGAGTAAGGTTATACAGGCATATGAATGTCATGAGTCCAGGTAGGTGTGCAGCGTTTCTCCAGCACTGCGGGCTTAAAGTGTATTTGGCCCAGGTTGTAGAGCTCTTAGCTGAATATCTGGGGGTCGTCACGAAAGCGACGGTTTGACATCATTAGGGCAGTTCGTGACTTTCTCTGCTTTCTCGCCTACATGTAACATCGGGCCGTTTACTATCTCCTCACTATATCAATAATGAAGGGCTGTTTCATGGCGAAACGGCATTACTAGCCTATAAGTGGAACAGGTTGTGTCCTAGGTATGTGACATTGCATATGCGCCTCTCTTAAGCGGACACATTTGACGCGAACGTGTTTTACTGGCTATATTTTGATGATTACATGTAGATCTTTCATAAAGTCAATGTAACCTCATTTAAATGCGTTGCCGAGACTGGGTACGTGCCAGAATTCAGTGGACGTATATAAGGGCAATCAGTGTAACTGAAAAGGAGACAGTCTTCATGTGCTTTCCTTCAAAAAACGGGCTCCGCCAGACTTGCATCACTGAATGGGTGAAAGCAGGCTAGTGCCAGATTCATTGTACGCCTTTGACGTAAATGTCGGTCACCGCATAGGTGTCTTTGCCATGTGCTTTCCTTCAACCAACCTAGCTCATTTCCACTTGCATAACTGGGTATACAAAACTAGGTGTGTGCGAAGCTGCAATGAAGTTCCGTGACGAGCGTTTGCGCAACTGGAGATGGGCCTCGAGGTATGTGCCCCTCTTCAATAAAGCTTGTTGACCCCAACATGTAGAGCTACGTATGAGCCGCACTTCAATGTAGTGAAATTGGAAGATTCGTCAAGTAGTCTATAATACAAAAAGAAAGTGGTCGTGCAACCTTGATTTGACCATTCCGTCTACTCTCACTGGTACGTAAGGTCATTGTTAGCCACATGGGCCGATCGTTGTGGCAAAAAATAGGCGTTTTTTTAACAAGCTCGAGAAAAGAATAGTTTCGGAAAAAACGCGGTAGAGTAACGATAGTTTTATGGCCAATAGGGGGGGGGGGGGTGGTTTTACGTCACACGGACGCCGTAGTGGAGGTCTACGGAGAATTTTGCCCAACTGGGGATCTTTAACGTGCGCTGCGATGCACACGGGCGTCTTCGCAGTGTGCCTCCATTCAAACTGCAATCTCCGGAGCCGGTGATTAGCCCGCAATTTCGAGCCGAGTATTCTAGCGCCTTATGTACTCGGCTACCCCGAAGGGTGACAGAGTAAGGTTATACAGGCATATGAATGTCATGAGTCCAGGTAGGTGTGCAGCGTTTCTCCTGCACTGCGGGTTTAAGGTGTATTTGACCCAGGTTGTAGAGCTATTAGCTGAATATCGGGGGGTCGTCATGAAAGCGACGGTTTGACGTCATTAGGGCAGTTCGTGGACTTTCTCTGCTTTCTCGCCTACATGTAACATCGGGCCGTTTACTATCTCCTCACTATATCATTAATGAAGGGCTGTTTCATGGCGAAACGGCATTACTAGCCTATAGGTGGAACAGGTAGTGGTTAGGTATGTGACATTGCATATGCGCCTCTCTTAAGCGGACACATTTGACGCGAACGTGTTTTAGTGGCTATATTTCGATGATTACATGTAGATCTTTCATAAAGTCAATGTAACCTCATTTAAATGCGTTGCCGAGACTGGGTACGTGCCACAATTCAGTGGACGTATACAACGGCAATCAGTGTAACTGAAAAGGAGACAGTCTTCATGTGCTTTCCTTAAAAAAACGGGCTCCGCCAGACTTGCATCACTGAATGGGTGAAAGCAGGCTAGTGCCAGATTCATTGTACGCCTTTGACGTAAATGTCGGTCACCGCATATGTGTGTTTGCCATGTGCTTTCCTTCAACCAACCTAGCTCATTTCCACTTGCATAACTGGGTATCCAAAACTAGGTGTGTGCGAAGCTGCAATGAAGTTCCGTGACGAGCGTTTGCGCAACTGGAGATGGGCCTCGAGGTATGCGCCCCTCTTCAATAAAGCTTGTTGACCCCAAAATGTAGAGCTACGTATGAGCCGCACTTCAATGTAGTGAAATTGGAAGATTCGTCAAGTAGTCTATAATACAAAAAGAAAGGTGGTCGTGCAACCTTGATTTGACCATTCCGTCTACTCTCACTAGTACGTAAGGTCATTGTTAGCCACATGGGCCGATCGTTGTGGCAAAAAAATAGGCGTTTTTTTACCAAGCTCGAGAAAAGAATAGTTTCGGAAAAAACGGGGTAGAGTAACGATAGTTTTACAGCGAATAGGGGGGGGGGGGGTGGTTTTACGTCACACGGACGCCGTAGTGGAGGTCTACGGAGAATTTTGCACAACTGGGGATCTTTAACGTGCGCTACGATGCACACGGGCGTCTTCGCAGCGTGCCTCCATTCAAACTGCAATCTCCGGAGCCGGGGATTAGCCCGCAATTTCGAGCCGAGTATTCTAGCGCCTTAGGTACTCGGCTACCCCGAAGGGTGACAGAGTAAGGTTATACAGGCATATGAATGTCATGAGTCCAGGTAGGTGTGCAGCGTTTCTCCAGCACTGCGGGCTTAAAGTGTATTTGGCCCAGGTTGTAGAGCTCTTAGCTGAATATCTGGGGGTCGTCACGAAAGCGACGGTTTGACATCATTAGGGCAGTTCGTGGACTTTCTCTGCTTTCTCGCCTACATGTAACATCGGGCCGTTTACTATCTCCTCACTATTTCAATAATGAAGGGCTGTTTCATGGCGAAACGGCATTACTAGCCTATAAGTGGAACAGGTTGTGTCCTAGGTATGTGACATTGCATATGCGCCTCTCTTAGGTGACCCATTTGACACGAACGTGTTTTATGGCTATATTTCGCTGACTACATGTAGATCTTTCATAAAGTCAATGTAGCCTCATTTAAATGCGTTGCCGAGACTGGGTACGTGCCACAATTCAGTGGACGTATATAACGGCAATCAGTGTAACTGAAAAGGAGACAGCCTTCATGTGCTTTCCTTCAAAAAACGGGCTCCGCCAGACTTGCATCACTGAATGGGTGAAAGCAGGCTAGTGCCAGATTCATTGTACGCCTTTGACGTAAAAGTCGGTCACCGCATAGGTGTCTTTGCCATGTGCTTTCCTTCAACCAAACTAGCTCATTTCCACTTGCATAACTGGGTATACAAAACTAGTTGTGTGCGAAGCTGCAATGAAGTTCCGTGACGAGCGTTTGCGCAACTGGAGATGGGCCTCGAGGTATGTGCCCCTCTTCAATAAAGCTTGTTGACCTCAACATGTAGAGCTACGTATGAGCCGCACTTCAATGTAGTGAAATTGGAAGATTCGTCAAGTAGTCTATAATACAAAAAGAAAGGTGGTCGTGCAACCTTGATTTGACCATTCCGTCTACTCTCACTGGTACGTAAGGTCATTGTTAGCCACATGGGCCGATCGTTGTGGCAAAAAATAGGCGTTTTTTTAACAAGCTCGAGAAAAGAATAGTTTCGGAAAAAACGCGGTAGAGTAACGATAGTTTTATAGCCAATAGGGGGGGGGGGGTGGTTTTACGTCACACGGACGCCGTAGTGGAGGTCTACGGAGAATTTTGCACAACTGGGGATCTTTAACGTGCGCTACGATGCACACGGGCGTCTTCGCAGTGTGCCTCCATTCAAACTGCAATCTCCGGAGCCGGGGATTAGCCCGCAATTTCGAGCCGAGTATTCTAGCGCCTTAGGTACTCGGCTACCCCGAAGGGTGACAGAGTAAGGTTATACAGGCATATGAATGTCATGAGTCCAGGTAGGTGTGCAGCGTTTCTCCAGCACTGCGGGCTTAAAGTGTATTTGGCCCAGGTTGTAGAGCTCTTAGCTGAATATCTGGGGGTCGTCACGAAAGCGACGGTTTGACATCATTAGGGCAGTTCGTGACTTTCTCTGCTTTCTCGCCTACATGTAACATCGGGCCGTTTACTATCTCCTCACTATATCAATAATGAAGGGCTGTTTCATGGCGAAACGGCATTACTAGCCTATAAGTGGAACAGGTTGTGTCCTAGGTATGTGACATTGCATATGCGCCTCTCTTAAGCGGACACATTTGACGCGAACGTGTTTTACTGGCTATATTTTGATGATTACATGTAGATCTTTCATAAAGTCAATGTAACCTCATTTAAATGCGTTGCCGAGACTGGGTACGTGCCAGAATTCAGTGGACGTATATAAGGGCAATCAGTGTAACTGAAAAGGAGACAGTCTTCATGTGCTTTCCTTCAAAAAACGGGCTCCGCCAGACTTGCATCACTGAATGGGTGAAAGCAGGCTAGTGCCAGATTCATTGTACGCCTTTGACGTAAATGTCGGTCACCGCATAGGTGTCTTTGCCATGTGCTTTCCTTCAACCAACCTAGCTCATTTCCACTTGCATAACTGGGTATACAAAACTAGGTGTGTGCGAAGCTGCAATGAAGTTCCGTGACGAGCGTTTGCGCAACTGGAGATGGGCCTCGAGGTATGTGCCCCTCTTCAATAAAGCTTGTTGACCCCAACATGTAGAGCTACGTATGAGCCGCACTTCAATGTAGTGAAATTGGAAGATTCGTCAAGTAGTCTATAATACAAAAAGAAAGTGGTCGTGCAACCTTGATTTGACCATTCCGTCTACTCTCACTGGTACGTAAGGTCATTGTTAGCCACATGGGCCGATCGTTGTGGCAAAAAATAGGCGTTTTTTTAACAAGCTCGAGAAAAGAATAGTTTCGGAAAAAACGCGGTAGAGTAACGATAGTTTTATGGCCAATAGGGGGGGGGTGGTTTTACGTCACACGGACGCCGTAGTGGAGGTCTACGGAGAATTTTGCCCAACTGGGGATCTTTAACGTGCGCTGCGATGCACACGGGCGTCTTCGCAGTGTGCCTCCATTCAAACTGCAATCTCCGGAGCCGGTGATTAGCCCGCAATTTCGAGCCGAGTATTCTAGCGCCTTATGTACTCGGCTACCCCGAAGGGTGACAGAGTAAGGTTATACAGGCATATGAATGTCATGAGTCCAGGTAGGTGTGCAGCGTTTCTCCTGCACTGCGGGTTTAAGGTGTATTTGACCCAGGTTGTAGAGCTATTAGCTGAATATCGGGGGGTCGTCATGAAAGCGACGGTTTGACGTCATTAGGGCAGTTCGTGGACTTTCTCTGCTTTCTCGCCTACATGTAACATCGGGCCGTTTACTATCTCCTCACTATATCATTAATGAAGGGCTGTTTCATGGCGAAACGGCATTACTAGCCTATAGGTGGAACAGGTAGTGGTTAGGTATGTGACATTGCATATGCGCCTCTCTTAAGCGGACACATTTGACGCGAACGTGTTTTAGTGGCTATATTTCGATGATTACATGTAGATCTTTCATAAAGTCAATGTAACCTCATTTAAATGCGTTGCCGAGACTGGGTACGTGCCACAATTCAGTGGACGTATATAACGGCAATCAGTGTAACTGAAAAGGAGACAGTCTTCATGTGCTTTCCTTAAAAAAACGGGCTCCGCCAGACTTGCATCACTGAATGGGTGAAAGCAGGCTAGTGCCAGATTCATTGTACGCCTTTGACGTAAATGTCGGTCACCGCATATGTGTGTTTGCCATGTGCTTTCCTTCAACCAACCTAGCTCATTTCCACTTGCATAACTGGGTATCCAAAACTAGGTGTGTGCGAAGCTGCAATGAAGTTCCGTGACGAGCGTTTGCGCAACTGGAGATGGGCCTCGAGGTATGCGCCCCTCTTCAATAAAGCTTGTTGACCCCAAAATGTAGAGCTACGTATGAGCCGCACTTCAATGTAGTGAAATTGGAAGATTCGTCAAGTAGTCTATAATACCAAAAGAAAGGTGGTCGTGCAACCTTGATTTGACCATTCCGTCTACTCTCACTAGTACGTAAGGTCATTGTTAGCCACATGGGCCGATCGTTGTGGCAAAAAAATAGGCGTTTTTTTACCAAGCTCGAGAAAAGAATAGTTTCGGAAAAAACGGGGTAGAGTAACGATAGTTTTACAGCGAATAGGGGGGGGGGGGGGTGGTTTTACGTCACACGGACGCCGTAGTGGAGGTCTACGGAGAATTTTGCACAACTGGGGATCTTTAACGTGCGCTACGATGCACACGGGCGTCTTCGCAGCGTGCCTCCATTCAAACTGCAATCTCCGGAGCCGGGGATTAGCCCGCAATTTCGAGCCGAGTATTCTAGCGCCTTAGGTACTCGGCTACCCCGAAGGGTGACAGAGTAAGGTTATACAGGCATATGAATGTCATGAGTCCAGGTAGGTGTGCAGCGTTTCTCCAGCACTGCGGGCTTAAAGTGTATTTGGCCCAGGTTGTAGAGCTCTTAGCTGAATATCTGGGGGTCGTCACGAAAGCGACGGTTTGACATCATTAGGGCAGTTCGTGGACTTTCTCTGCTTTCTCGCCTACATGTAACATCGGCCGTTTACTATCTCCTCACTATTTCAATAATGAAGGGCTGTTTCATGGCGAAACGGCATTACTAGCCTATAAGTGGAACAGGTTGTGTCCTAAGTATGTGACATTGCATATGCGCCTCTCTTAGGTGACCCATTTGACACGAACGTGTTTTATGGCTATATTTCGCTGACTACATGTAGATCTTTCATAAAGTCAATGTAGCCTCATTTAAATGCGTTGCCGAGACTGGGTACGTGCCACAATTCAGTGGACGTATATAACGGCAATCAGTGTAACTGAAAAGGAGACAGCCTTCATGTGCTTTCCTTCAAAAAACGGGCTCCGCCAGACTTGCATCACTGAATGGGTGAAAGCAGGCTAGTGCCAGATTCATTGTACGCCTTTGACGTAAAAGTCGGTCACCGCATAGGTGTCTTTGCCATGTGCTTTCCTTCAACCAAACTAGCTCATTTCCACTTGCATAACTGGGTATACAAAACTAGGTGTGTGCGAAGCTGCAATGAAGTTCCGTGACGAGCGTTTGCGCAACTGGAGATGGGCCTCGAGGTATGTGCCCCTCTTCAATAAAGCTTGTTGACCTCAACATGTAGAGCTACGTATGAGCCGCACTTCAATGTAGTGAAATTGGAAGATTCGTCAAGTAGTCTATAATACAAAAAGAAAGGTGGTCGTGCAACCTTGATTTGACCATTCCGTCTACTCTCACTGGTACGTAAGGTCATTGTTAGCCACATGGGCCGATCGTTGTGGCAAAAAATAGGCGTTTTTTTACCAAGCTCGAGAAAAGAATAGTTTCGGAAAAAACGCGGTAGAGTAACGATAGTTTTATAGCCAATAGGGGGGGGGGTGGTTTTACGTCACACGGACGCCGTAGTGGAGGTCTGCGGAGAATTTTGCCCAACTGGGGATCTTTAACGTGCGCTACGATGCACACGGGCGTCTTCGCAGTGTGCCTCCATTCAAACTGCAATCTCCGGAGCCGGGGATTAGCCCGCAATTTCGAGCCGAGTATTCTAGCGCCTTAGGTACTCGGCTACCCCGAAGGGTGACAGAGTAAGGTTATACAGGCATGTGAATGTCATGAGTCCAGGTAGGTGTGCAGCGTTTCTCCAGCACTTAGGGTTTAAAGTGTATTTGGCCCCGGTTGTAGAGCTATTAGCTGAATATTGGGGGGTCGTAATGAAAGCGACGGTTTGACGTCATTAGGGCAGTTCGTGGACTTTCTCTGCTTTCTCGCCTACATGTAACATCGGGCCGTTTACTATCTCCTCGCTATATCAATAATGAAGGGCTGTTTCATGGCGAAACGGCATTACTAGCCTATAGGTGGGACAGGTTGTGTCCTAGGTATGTGACATTGCATATGCGCCTCTCTTAAGCGGACACATTTGACGCGAACGTGTTTTACTGGCTATGTTTCGATGATTACATGTAGATCTTTCATAAAGTCAATGTAACCTCATTTAAATGCGTTGCCGAGACTGGGTACGTGCCAGAATTCAGTGGACGTATATAACGGCAATCAGTGTAACTGAAAAGGAGACAGTCTTGATGTGCTTTCCTTCAAAAAACGGGCTCCGCCAGACTTGCATCACTGAATGGGTGAAAGCAGGCTAGTGCCAGATTAATTGTACGCCTTTGACGTAAATGTCGGTCACCGCATAGGTGTCTTTGCCATGTGCTTTCCTTCAACCAACCTAGCTCATATCCACTTGCATAACTGGGTATCCAAAACTAGGTGTGTGCGAAGCTGCAATGAAGTTCCGTGACGAGCGTTTGCGCAACTGGAGATGGGCCTCGAGGTATGCGCCCCTCTTCAATAAAGCTTGTTGACCCCAACATGTAGAGCTACGTATGAGCCGCACTTCAATGTAGTGAAATTGGAAGATTCGTCAAGTAGTCTATAATACAAAAAGAAAGGTGGTCGTGCAACCTTGATTTGACCATTCCGTCTACTCTCACTGGTACGTAAGGTCATTGTTAGCCACATGGGCCGATCGCTGTGGCAGAAAAATAGGCGTTTTTTTACCAAGCTCGAGAAAAGAATAGTTTCGGAAAAAACGGGGTAGAGTAACGATAGTTTTATAGCGAATAGGGGGGGGGGGTGGTTTTACGTCACAGGGACGCCGTAGTGGAGGTCTGCGGAGAATTTTGCCCAACTGGGGATCTTTAAAGTGCGCTACGATGCACACGGGCGTCTTCGCAGTGTGCCTCCATTCAAACTGCAATCTCCGGAGCCGGGGATTAGCCCGCAATTTCGAGCCGAGTATTCTAGCGCCTTAGGTACTCGGCTACCCCGAAGGGTGACAGAGTAAGGTTATACAGGCATATGAATGTCATGAGTCCAGGTAGGTGTGCAGCGTTTCTCCAGCACTGCGGGCTAAAAGTGTGTTTGGCCCAGGTTGCAGAGCTCTTAGCTGAATATCTCGGGGTCGTCACGAAAGCGACGGTTTGACATCATTAGGGCAGTTCGGGGATTTTCTCTGCTTTCTCGCCTACATGTACCACCGGGCCATCCACTATCCCGTCACTATATCAATAATGAGGGGCTGTTTTTATGGCGAAACGGCATTACTAGCCTATAGGCGGAACAGGTTATGTCCTAGGTATGTGACATGCATATGAGCCTCTTAGCTGACCCATTTGACACGAACGTGTTTTATGGCTATATTTCGCTGATTACATGTAGATCTTTCATAAAGTCAATGTAGCCTCATTTAAATGCGTTGCCGAGACTGGGTACGTGCCACAATTCAGTGCACGTATATAACGGCAATCAGTGTAACTGAAAAGGAGACAGTCTTCATGTGCTTTCCTTCAAAAAACGGGCTCCGCCAGACTTGCATCACTGAATGGGTGAAAGCAGGCTAGTGCCAGATTCATTGTACGCCTTTGACGTAAATGTCGGTCACCGCATATGTGTCTTTGCCATGTGCTTTCCTTCAACCAACCTAGCTCATTTCCACTTGCATAACTGGGTATACAAAACTAGGTGTGTGCGAAGCTGCAATGAAGTTCCGTGACGAGCGTTTGCGCAACTGGAGATGGGCCTCGAGGTATGTGCCCCTCTTCAATAAAGCTTGTTGACCCCAACATGTAGAGCTACGTATGAGCCGCACTTCAATGTAGTGAAATTGGAAGATTCGTCAAGTAGTCTATAATACAAAAAGAAAGGTGGTCGTGCAACCTAGATTTGACCATTCCGTCTACTCTCACTGGTACGTAAGGTCATTGTTAGCCACATGGGCCGATCGTTGTGGCAAAAAATAGGCGTTTTTTTAACAAGCTCGAGAAAAGAATAGTTTCGGAAAAAACGCGGTAGAGTAACGATAGTTTTATGGCCAATAGGGGGGGGGGGTGGTTTTACGTCACACGGACGCCGTAGTGGAGGTCTACGGAGAATTTTGCCCAACTGGGGATCTTTAACGTGCGCTACGATGCACACGGGCGTCTTCGTAGTGTGCCTCCATTCAAACTGCAATCTCCGGAGCCGGGATTAGCCCGCAATTTCGAGCCGAGTATTCTAGCGCCTTAGGTACTCGGCTACCCCGAAGGGTGACAGAGTAATAAGGTTATACAGGCATATGAATGTCATGAGTCCAGGTAGGTGTGCAGCGTTTCTCCATCACTGCGGGTTTAAAGTGTATTTGGCCCAGGTTGTAGAGCTATTCGCTGAATATCGGGGGGTCGTCATGAAAGCGACGGTTTGACGTCATTAGGGCAGTTCGTGGACTTTCTCTGCTTTCTCGCCTACATGTAACATCGGGCCGTTTACTATCTCCTCAATATATCAATAATGAAGGGCTGTTTCATGGCGAAACGGCATTACTAGCCTATAGGTGGAACAGGTTGTGGTTAGGTATGTGACATTGCATATGCGCCTCTCTTAAGCGGACACATTTGACGCGAACGTGTTTTACTGGCTATATTTCGATGATAACATGTAGATCTTTCATAAAGTCAATGTAACCTCATTTAAATGCGTTGCCGAGACTGGGTACGTGCCACAATTCAGTGGACATATATAACGGCAATCAGTGTAACTGAAAAGGAGACAGTCTTCATGTGCTTTCCTTAAAAAAACGTGCTCCGCCAGACTTGCATCACTGAATCGGTGAAAGCAGGCTAGTGCCAGATTCATTGTACGCCTTTGACGTAAATGTCGGTCACCGCATAGGTGTCTTTGCCAAGTGCTTTCCTTCAACCAACCTAGCTCATTTCCACTTGCATAACTCGGTATACAAAACTAGGTGTGTGCGAAGCTGCAATGAAGTTCCGTGACGAGCGTTTGCGCAACTGGAGATGGGCCTCGAGGTATGTGCCCCTCTTCAATAAAGCTTGTTGACCCCAACATGTAGAGCGACGTATGAGCCGCACTTCAATGTAGTGAAATTGGAAGATTCGTCAAGTAGTCTATAATACAAAAAGAAAGGTGGTCGTGCAACCTTGATTTGACCATTCCGTCTACTCTCACTGGTATGTAAGGTCATTGTTAGCCACATGGGCCGATCGTTGTGGCAAAAAATAGGCGTTTTTTTTAACAAGCTCGAGAAAAGAATAGTTTCGGAAAAAACGGGGTAGAGTAACGATAGTTTTATAGCCAATAGGGGGGGGGGGGTGGTTTTACGTCACACGGACGCCGTAGTGGAGGTCTATGGAGAATTTTGCCCGACTGGGGATCTTTAACGTGCGCTACGATGCACACGGGCGTCTTCGCAGTGTGCCTCCATTCAAACTGCAATCTCCGGAGCCGGGGATTAGCCCGCAATTTCGAGCCGAGTATTCTAGCGCCTTAGGTACTCGGCTACCCCGAAGGGTGACTGAGTAAGGTTATACAGGCATATGAATGTCATGAGTCCAGGTAGGTTTGCAGCGTTTCTCCAGCACTGCGGGTTTAAATCTTATTTGGCCCAGGTTGTAGAGCTATTAGCTGAATATCGAGGGGTCGTCATAAAAGCGACGGTTTACGTCATTAGGGCAGTTCGTGGACTTTCTCTGCTTTCACGCCTACATGTAACATCGGGCCGTTTACTATCTCCTCACTATATCAATAATGAAGGGCTGTTTCATGGCGAAACGGCATTACTAGCCTATAGGTGAAACAGGTTGTGTCCTAGGTATGTGACATTGTATATGCGCCTCTCTTAAGCGGACACATTTGACGCGAACGTGTTTTACTGGCTATATTTCGATGATTACAAGTAGATCTTTCATAAAGTCAATGTAACCTCATTGAAATGCGTTGCCGAGACTGGGTACGTGCCACAATTCAGTGGACATATATAACGGCAATCAGTGTAACTGAAAAGGAGACAGTCTTCATGTGCTTTCCTTAAAAAAACGTGCTCCGCCAGACTTGCATCACTGAATGGGTGAAAGCAGGCTAGTGCCAGATTCATTGTACGCCTTTGACGTAAATGTCGGTCACCGCATAGGTGTCTTTGCCATGTGCTTTCCTTCAACCAACCTAGCTCATTTCCACTTGCATAACTGGGTATACAAAACTAGGTGTGTGCGAAGCTACAATGAAGTTCCGTGACGAACGTTTGCGCAACTGGAGATGGGCCTCGAGGTATGTGCCCCTCGTCAATAAAGCTTGTTGACCCCAACATGAAGAGCTACGTATGAGCCGCACTTCAATGTAGTGAAATTGGAAGATTCGTCAAGTAGTCTATAATACAAAAAGAAAGGTGGTCGTGCAACCTTGATTTGACCATTCCGTCTACTCTCACTGGTATGTAAGGTCATTGTTAGCCACATGGGCCGATCGTTGTGGCAAAAAATAGGCGTTTTTTTTAACAAGCTCGAGAAAAGAATAGTTTCGGAAAAAACGGGGTAGAGTAACGATAGTTTTATAGCCAATAGGGGGGGGGGGGTGGTTTTACGTCACACGGACGCCGTAGTGGAGGTCTATGGAGAATTTTGCCCGACTGGGGATCTTTAACGTGCGCTACGATGCACACGGGCGTCTTCGCAGTGTGCCTCCATTCAAACTGCAATCTCCGGAGCCGGGGATTAGCCCGCAATTTCGAGCCGAGTATTCTAGCGCCTTAGGTACTCGGCTACCCCGAAGGGTGACTGAGTAAGGTTATACAGGCATATGAATGTCATGAGTCCAGGTAGGTTTGCAGCGTTTCTCCAGCACTGCGGGTTTAAATCTTATTTGGCCCAGGTTGTAGAGCTATTAGCTGAATATCGAGGGGTCGTCATAAAAGCGACGGTTTACGTCATTAGGGCAGTTCGTGGACTTTCTCTGCTTTCACGCCTACATGTAACATCGGGCCGTTTACTATCTCCTCACTATATCAATAATGAAGGGCTGTTTCATGGCGAAACGGCATTACTAGCCTATAGGTGAAACAGGTTGTGTCCTAGGTATGTGACATTGTATATGCGCCTCTCTTAAGCGGACACATTTGACGCGAACGTGTTTTACTGGCTATATTTCGATGATTACAAGTAGATCTTTCATAAAGTCAATGTAACCTCATTGAAACGCGTTGCCGAGACTGGGTACGTGCCACAATTCAGTGGACATATATAACGGCAATCAGTGTAACTGAAAAGGAGACAGTCTTCATGTGCTTTCCTTAAAAAAACGTGCTCCGCCAGACTTGCATCACTGAATGGGTGAAAGCAGGCTAGTGCCAGATTCATTGTACGCCTTTGACGTAAATGTCGGTCACCGCATAGGTGTCTTTGCCATGTGCTTTCCTTCAACCAACCTAGCTCATTTCCACTTGCATAACTGGGTATACAAAACTAGGTGTGTGCGAAGCTACAATGAAGTTCCGTGACGAACGTTTGCGCAACTGGAGATGGGCCTCGAGGTATGTGCCCCTCGTCAATAAAGCTTGTTGACCCCAACATGAAGAGCTACGTATGAGCCGCACTTCAATGTAGTGAAATTGGAAGATTCGTCAAGTAGTCTATAATACAAAAAGAAAGGTGGTCGTGCAACCTTGATTTGACCATTCCGTCTACTCTCACTGGTACGTAAGGTCATTGTTAGCCACATGGGCCGATCGTTGTGGCAAAAAATAGGCGTTTTTTTTAACAAGCTCGAGAAAAGAATAGTTCCGGAAAAAACGGGGTAGAGTAACGATAGTTTTATAGCCAATAGGGGGGGGGGGTGGTTTTACGTCACACGGACGCCGTAGTGGAGGTCTACGGAGAATTTTGCCCGACTGGGGATCTTTAACGTGCGCTACGATGCACACGGGCGTCTTCGCAGTGTGCCTCCATTCAAACTGCAATCTCCGGAGCCGGGGATTAGCCCGCAATTTCGAGCCGAGTATTCTAGCGCCTTAGGTACTCGGCTACCCCGAAGGGTGACTGAGTAAGGTTATACAGGCATATGAATGTCATGAGTCCAGGTAGGTTTGCAGCGTTTCTCCAGCACTGCGGGTTTAAAGTTTATTTGGCCGAGGTTGTAGAGCTATTAGCTGAATATCGAGGGGTCGTCATAAAAGCGACGGTTTACGTCATTAGGGCAGTTCGTGGACTTTCTCTGCTTTCACGCCTACATGTAACATCGGGCCGTTTACTATCTCCTCACTATATCAATAATGAAGGGCTGTTTCATGGCGAAACGTCATTACTAGCCTATAGGTGGAACAGGTTGTGTCCTAGGTATGTGACATTGCATATGCGCCTCTCTTAAGCGGACACATTTGACGCGAACGTGTTTTACTGGCTATATTTCGATGATTACAAGTAGATCTTTCATAAAGTCAATGTAACCTCATTTAAACGCGCTGCCGAGACTGGGTACGTGCCACAATTCAGTGGACGTATATAACGGCAATCAGTGTAACTGAAAAGGAGACAGTCTTCATGTGCTTTCCTTCAAAAAACGAGCTCCGCCAGACTTGCATCACTGAATGGGTGAAAGCAGGCTAGTGCCATATTCATTGTACGCCTTTGACGTAAATGTCGGTCACCGCATAGGTGTCTTTGCCATGTGCTTTCCTTCAACCAACCTAGCTCATTTCCACTTGCATAACTGGGTATACAAAACTAGGTGTGTGCGAAGCTGCAATGAAGTTTCGTGACGAGCGTTTGCGCAACTGGAGATGGGCCTCGAGGTATGTGCCCCTCTTCAATAAAGCTTGTTGACCCCAACATGTAGAGCTACGTATGAGCCGCACTTCAATGTAGTGAAATTGGAAGATTCGTCAAGTAGTCTATAATACAAAAAGAAAGGTGGTCGTGCAACCTTGATTTGACCATTCCGTCTACTCTCACTGGTACGTAAGGTCATTGTTAGCCACATGGGCCGATCGTTGTGGCAAAAAAATAGGCGTTTTTTTACCAAGCTCGAGAAAAGAATAGTTTCGGAGAAAACGGGGTAGAGTAACGATAGTTTTATAGCGAATAGGGGGGGGGGTGGTTTTACGTCACAGGGACGCCGTAGTGGAGGTCTACGGAGAATTTTGCCCAACTGGGGATCTTTAAAGTGCGCTACGATGCACACGGGCGTCTGCGCAGTGTGCCTCCATTCAAACTGCAATCTCCGGAGCCGGGGATTAGCCCGCAATTTCGAGCCGAGTATTCTAGCGCCTTAGGTACTCGGCTACCCCGAAGGGTGACAGAGTAAGGTTATACAGGCATATGAATGTCATGAGTCCAGGTAGGTTTGCAGCGTTTCTCCAGCACTGCGGGCTTAAAGTGTATTTGGCCCAGGTTGTAGAGCTCTTAGCTGAATATCTGGGGGTCGTCACGAAAGCGACGGTTTGACATCATTAGGGCAGTTCGGGGATTTTCTCTGCTTTCTCGCCTACATGTACCATCGGGCCATCCACTATCTCCTCACTATATCAATAATGAGGGGCTTTTTTCATGGCGAAACGCCATTACTAGCCTATAGGCGGAACAGGTTGTGTCCTAGGTATGTGACATGCATATGAGCCTCTCTTAGCTGACACATTTACACGAACGTGTTTTATGGCTATATTTCGCTGATTACATGTAGATCTTTCATAAAGTCAATGTAACCTCATTTAAACGCGTTGCCGAGACTGGGTACGTGCCACAATTCAGTGGACGTCTATAACGGCAATCAGTGTAACTGAAAAGGAGACAGTCTTCATGTGCTTTCCTTCAAAAAACGGGCTCCGCCAGACTTGCATCACTGAATGGGTGAAACAGGCTAGTGCCAGATTCATTGTACGCCTTTGACGTAAATGTCGGTCACCGCATAGGTGTCTTTGCCATGTGCTTTCCTTCAACCAACCTAGCTCATTTCCACTTGCATAACTGGGTATACAAAACTAGGTGTGTGCGAAGCTACAATGAAGTTCCGTGACGAACGTTTGCGCAACTGGAGATGGGCCTCGAGGTATGTGCCCCTCGTCAATAAAGCTTGTTGACCCCAACATGAAGAGCTACGTATGAGCCGCACTTCAATGTAGTGAAATTGGAAGATTCGTCAAGTAGTCTATAATACAAAAAGAAAGGTGGTCGTGCAACCTTGATTTGACCATTCCGTCTACTCTCACTGGTACGTAAGGTCATTGTTAGCCACATGGGCCGATCGCTGTGGCAAAAAAATAGGCGTTTTTTTACCAAGCTCGAGAAAAGAATAGTTTCGGAGAAAACGGGGTAGAGTAACGATAGTTTTATAGCGAATAGGGGGGGGGGGTGGTTTTACGTCACAGGGACGCCGTAGTGGAGGTCTACGGAGAATTTTGCCCAACTGGGGATCTTTAAAGTGCGCTACGATGCACACGGGCGTCTGCGCAGTGTGCCTCCATTCAAACTGCAATCTCCGGAGCCGGGGATTAGTCCGCAATTTCGAGCCGAGTATTCTAGCGCCTTAGGTACTCGGCTACCCCGAAGGGTGACAGAGTAAGGTTATACAGGCATATGAATGTCATGAGTCCAGGTAGGTTTGCAGCGTTTCTCCAGCACTGCGGGCTTAAAGTGTATTTGGCCCAGGTTGTAGAGCTCTTAGCTGAATATCTGGGGGTCGTCACGAAAGCGACGGTTTGACATCATTAGGGCAGTTCGGGGATTTTCTCTGCTTTCTCGCCTACATGTACCATCGGGCCATCCACTATCTCCTCACTATATCAATAATGAGGGGCTTTTTTCATGGCGAAACGCCATTACTAGCCTATAGGCGGAACAGGTTGTGTCCTAGGTATGTGACATGCATATGAGCCTCTCTTAGCTGACACATTTACACGAACGTGTTTTATGGCTATATTTCGCTGATTACATGTAGATCTTTCATAAAGTCAATGTAACCTCATTTAAACGCGTTGCCGAGACTGGGTACGTGCCACAATTCAGTGGACGTCTATAACGGCAATCAGTGTAACTGAAAAGGAGACAGTCTTCATGTGCTTTCCTTCAAAAAACGGGCTCCGCCAGACTTGCATCACTGAATGGGTGAAACAGGCTAGTGCCAGATTCATTGTACGCCTTTGACGTAAATGTCGGTCACCGCATAGGTGTCTTTGCCATGTGCTTTCCTTCAACCAACCTAGCTCATTTCCACTTGCATAACTGGGTATACAAAACTAGGTGTGTGCGAAGCTGCAATGAAGTTCCGTGACGAGCGTTTGCGAGATGGGCCTCGAGGTATGTGCCCCTCTTCTATAAAGCTTGTTGACCCCAACATGTAGAGCTACGTATGAGCCGCACTTCAATGTAGTGAAATTGGAAGATTCGTCAAGTAGTCTATAATACAAAAAGAAAGGTGGTCATGCAACCTTGATTTGACCATTCCGTCTACTCTCACTGGTACGTAAGGTTATTGTTAGCCACATGGGCCGATCGCTGTGGCAAAAAAATAGGCGTTTTTTAACAAGCTCGAGAAAAGAATAGTTTCGGAGAAAACGGGGTAGAGTAACGATAGTTTTATAGCGAATAGGGGGGGGGTGGTTTTACGTCACAGGGACGCCGTAGTGGAGGTCTACGGAGAATTTTGCCCAACTGGGGATCTTTAAAGTGCGCTACGATGCACACGGGCGTCTGCGCAGTGTGCCTCCATTCAAACTGCAATCTCCGGAGCCGGGGATTAGCCCGCAATTTCGAGCCGAGTATTCTAGCGCCTTAGGTACTCGGCTACCCCGAAGGGTGACAGAGTAAGGTTATACAGGCATATGAATGTCATGAGTCCAGGTAGGTTTGCAGCGTTTCTCCAGCACTGCGGGTTTAAAGTGTATTTGGCGCAGGTTGTAGAGCTGTTAGCTGAATATCGGGGGTCGTCATGAAAGCGACGGTTTGACGTCATTAGGGCAGTTCGTGGACTTTCTCTGCTTTCTCGCCTACATGTAACATCGGGCCATTTACTATCTCCTCACTATATCAATAATGAAGGGCTGTTTCATGGCGAAACGGCATTACTAGCCTATAGGTGGAACAGGTTGTGGTTAGGTATGTGACAGTGCATATGCGCCTCTCTTAAGCGGACACATTTGAGGCGAACGTGTTTTATGGCTATATTTCGATGATTACATGTAGATCTTTCATAAAGTCAATGTAACCTCATTTAAATGCGTTGCCGAGACTGGGTACGTGCCACAATTCAGTGGACGTATATAACGGCAATCAGTGTAACTGAAAAGGAGACAGTCTTCATGTGCTTTCCTTAAAAAAACGGGCTTCGCCAGACTTGCATCACTGAATGGGTGAAAGCAGGCTAGTGCCAGATTCATTGTACGCCTTTGACGTAAATGTCGGTCACCGCAAAGGTGTCTTTGCCATGTGCTTTCCTTCAACCAACCTAGCTCATTTCCACTTGCATAACTGGGTATACAAAACTAGGTGTGTGCGAAGCTACAATGAAGTTCCTTGACGAGCGTTTGTGCAACTGGAGATGGGCCTCGAGGTATGTGCCCCTCTTCAATAAAACTTGTTGACCCCAACATGTAGAGCTACGTATGAGCCGCACTTCAATGTAGTGAAATTGGAAGATTCGTCAAGTAGTGTATAATACAAAAAGAAAGGTGGTCGTGCAACCTTGATTTGACCATTCCGTCTACTCTCACTGGTACATAAGGTCATTGTTAGCCACATGGGCCGATCGCTGTGGCAAAAAAATAGGCGTTATTTTTACCAAGCTCCAGAAAAGAATAGTTTCCGAAAAAAACGGGGTAGAGTAACGATAGTTTTATGGCGAATAGGGGGGGGGGGGTTGGTTTTACGTCACAGGGACGCCGTAGTGGAGGTCTACGGAGAATTTTGCCCAACTGGGGATCTTTAACGTGCGCTACGATGCACACGGGCGTCTTCGCAGTGTGCCTCCATTCAAAATGCAATCTCCAGAGCCGGGGATTAACCCGCAATTTTGAGCCGAGTATTCTAGCGCCTTAGGTACTCGGCTACCCCGAAGGGTGACAGAGTAAGGTTATACAGGCATATGAATGTCATGAGTCCAGGTAGGTGTGCAGCGTTTCTCCAGCACTGCGGGTTTAAAGTGTATTTGGCCCAGGTTGTAGAGCTATTAGCTGAATATCGGGGGGTCGTCATGAAAGCGACAGTTTGACGTCATTAGGGCCGTTCGTGGACTTTCTCTGCTTTCTCGCCTACATGTACCATCGGGCCATCTACTATCTCCTCACTATATCAATAATGAGGGGCTTTTTTCATGGCGAAACTTCATTACTAGCCTATAGGCGGAACAGGTTGTGTCCTAGGTATGTGACATGCATATGAGCCTCTCTTAGCAACCCATTTGACACGAACGTGTTTTATGGCTATATTTCGCTGATTACATGTAGATCTTTCATAAAGTCAATGTAACCTCATTTAAACGCGCTGCCGAGACTGGGTACGTGCCACAATTCAGGGGACGTATATAACGGCAATCAGTGTAACTGAAAAGGAGACAGTCTTCATGTGCTTTCCTTCAAAAAACGAGCTCCGCCAGACTTGCATCACTGAATGGGTGAAAGCAGGCTAGTGCCATATTCATTGTACGCCTTTGACGTAAATGTCGGTCACCGCATAGGTGTCTTTGCCATCTGCTTTCCTTCAACTAACCTAGCTCATTTCCACTTGCATAACTGGGTATACAAAACTAGGTGTGTGCGAAGCTGCAATGAAGTTCCGTGACGAGCATTTGCGCAACTGGAGATGGGCCTCGAGGTATGTGCCCCTCTTCAATAAAGCTTGTTGACCCCAACATGTAGAGCTACGTATGAGCCGCACTTCAATGTAGTGAAATTGGAAGATTCGTCAAGTACTCTATAATACAAAAAGAAAGGTGGTCGTGCAACCTTGATTTGACCATTCCGACTACTCTCACTGGTACGTAAGGTCATTGTTAGCCACATGGGCCGATCGCTGTGGCAAAAAAATAGGCGTTTTTTTACCAAGCTCGAGAAAAGAATAGTTTCGGAAAAAACGGGGTAGAGTAACGATAGTTTTTATAGCGAATAGGGGGGGGTGGTTTTACGTCACAGGGACGCCGTAGTGGAGGTCTACGGAGAATTTTGCCCAACTGGGGATCTTTAAAGTGCGCTACGATGCACACGGGCGTCTGCGCAGTGTGCCTCCATTCAAACTGCAATCTCCGGAGCCGGGGATTAGCCCGCAATTTCGAGCCGAGTATTCTAGCGCCTTAGGTACTCGGCTACCCCGAAGGGTGACAGAGTAAGGTTATACAGGCATATGAATGTCATGAGTCCAGGTAGGTTTGCAGCGTTTCTCCAGCACTGCGGGCTTAAAGTGTATTTGGCCCAGGTTGTAGAGCTCTTAGCTGAATATCTGGGGGTCGTCACGAAAGCGACGGTTTGACATCATTAGGGCAGTTCGGGGATTTTCTCTGCTTTCTCGCCTACATGTACCATCGGGCCATCCACTATCTCCTCACTATATCAATAATGAGGGGCTTTTTTCATGGCGAAACGCCATTACTAGCCTATAGGCGGAACAGGTTGTGTCCTAGGTATGTGACATGCATATGAGCCTCTCTTAGCTGACACATTTACACGAACGTGTTTTATGGCTATATTTCGCTGATTACATGTAGATCTTTCATAAAGTCAATGTAACCTCATTTAAACGCGTTGCCGAGACTGGGTACGTGCCACAATTCAGTGGACGTCTATAACGGCAATCAGTGTAACTGAAAAGGAGACAGTCTTCATGTGCTTTCCTTCAAAAAACGGGCTCCGCCAGACTTGCATCACTGAATGGGTGAAACAGGCTAGTGCCAGATTCATTGTACGCCTTTGACGTAAATGTCGGTCACCGCATAGGTGTCTTTGCCATGTGCTTTCCTTCAACCAACCTAGCTCATTTCCACTTGCATAACTGGGTATACAAAACTAGGTGTGTGCGAAGCTGCAATGAAGTTCCGTGACGAGCGTTTGCGAGATGGGCCTCGAGGTATGTGCCCCTCTTCTATAAAGCTTGTTGACCCCAACATGTAGAGCTACGTATGAGCCGCACTTCAATGTAGTGAAATTGGAAGATTCGTCAAGTAGTCTATAATACAAAAAGAAAGGTGGTCGTGCAACCTTGATTTGACCATTCCGTCTACTCTCACTGGTACGTAAGGTTATTGTTAGCCACATGGGCCGATCGTTGTGGCAAAAAAATAGGCGTTTTTTAACAAGCTCGAGAAAAGAATAGTTTCGGAAAAAACGGGGTAGAGTAACGATAGTTTTATAGCCAATAGGGGGGAGGGGTGGTTTTACGTCACACGGACGCCGTAGTTGAGGTCTACGGAGAGTTTTGCCCAACTGGGGATCTTTAACGTGCGCTACGATGCACACGGGCGTCTTCGCAGTGTGCCTCCATTCAAACTGCAATCTCCGGAGCCGGGGATTAGCCCGCAATTTCGAGCCGAGTATTCTAGCGCCTTAGGTACTCGGCTACCCCGAAGGGTGACAGAGTAAGGTTATACAGGCATATGAATGTCATGAGTCCAGGTAGGTTTGCAGCGTTTCTCCAGCACTGCGGGCTTAAAGTGTATTTGGCCCAGGTTGTAGAGCTCTTAGCTGAATATCTGGGGGTCGTCACGAAAGCGACGGTTTGACATCATTAGGGCAGTTCGGGGATTTTCTCTGCTTTCTCGCCTACATGTACCATCGGGCCATCCACTATCTCCTCACTATATCAATAATGAGGGGCTTTTTTCATGGCGAAACGCCATTACTAGCCTATAGGCGGAACAGGTTGTGTCCTAGGTATGTGACATGCATATGAGCCTCTCTTAGCTGACACATTTACACGAACGTGTTTTATGGCTATATTTCGCTGATTACATGTAGATCTTTCATAAAGTCAATGTAACCTCATTTAAACGCGTTGCCGAGACTGGGTACGTGCCACAATTCAGTGGACGTCTATAACGGCAATCAGTGTAACTGAAAAGGAGACAGTCTTCATGTGCTTTCCTTCAAAAAACGGGCTCCGCCAGACTTGCATCACTGAATGGGTGAAACAGGCTAGTGCCAGATTCATTGTACGCCTTTGACGTAAATGTCGGTCACCGCATAGGTGTCTTTGCCATGTGCTTTCCTTCAACCAACCTAGCTCATTTCCACTTGCATAACTGGGTATACAAAACTAGGTGTGTGCGAAGCTGCAATGAAGTTCCGTGACGAGCGTTTGCGAGATGGGCCTCGAGGTATGTGCCCCTCTTCTATAAAGCTTGTTGACCCCAACATGTAGAGCTACGTATGAGCCGCACTTCAATGTAGTGAAATTGGAAGATTCGTCAAGTAGTCTATAATACAAAAAGAAAGGTGGTCGTGCAACCTTGATTTGACCATTCCGTCTACTCTCACTGGTACGTAAGGTTATTGTTAGCCACATGGGCCGATCGTTGTGGCAAAAAAATAGGCGTTTTTTAACAAGCTCGAGAAAAGAATAGTTTCGGAAAAAACGGGGTAGAGTAACGATAGTTTTATAGCCAATAGGGGGGAGGGGTGGTTTTACGTCACACGGACGCCGTAGTTGAGGTCTACGGAGAGTTTTGCCCAACTGGGGATCTTTAACGTGCGCTACGATGCACACGGGCGTCTTCGCAGTGTGCCTCCAGTCAAACTGCAATCTCCGGAGCCGGGGATTAGCCCGCAATTTCGAGCCGAGTATTCTAGCGCCTTAGGTACTCGGCTACCCCGAAGGGTGACAGAGTAAGGTTATACAGGCATATGAATGTCATGAGTCCAGGTAGGTTTGCAGCGTTTCTCCAGCACTGCGGGCTTAAAGTGTATTTGGCCCAGGTTGTAGAGCTCTTAGCTGAATATCTGGGGGTCGTCACGAAAGCGACGGTTTGACATCATTAGGGCAGTTCGGGGATTTTCTCTGCTTTCTCGCCTACATGTACCATCGGGCCATCCACTATCTCCTCACTATATCAATAATGAGGGGCTTTTTTCATGGCGAAACGCCATTACTAGCCTATAGGCGGAACAGGTTGTGTCCTAGGTATGTGACATGCATATGAGCCTCTCTTAGCTGACACATTTACACGAACGTGTTTTATGGCTATATTTCGCTGATTACATGTAGATCTTTCATAAAGTCAATGTAACCTCATTTAAACGCGTTGCCGAGACTGGGTACGTGCCACAATTCAGTGGACGTCTATAACGGCAATCAGTGTAACTGAAAAGGAGACAGTCTTCATGTGCTTTCCTTCAAAAAACGGGCTCCGCCAGACTTGCATCACTGAATGGGTGAAACAGGCTAGTGCCAGATTCATTGTACGCCTTTGACGTAAATGCCGGTCACCGCATAGGTGTCTTTGCCATGTGCTTTCCTTCAACCAACCTAGCTCATTTCCACTTGCATAACTGGGTATACAAAACTAGGTGTGTGCGAAGCTGCAATGAAGTTCCGTGACGAGCGTTTGCGAGATGGGCCTCGAGGTATGTGCCCCTCTTCTATAAAGCTTGTTGACCCCAACATGTAGAGCTACGTATGAGCCGCACTTCAATGTAGTGAAATTGGAAGATTCGTCAAGCAGTGTATAATACAAAAAGAAAGGTGGTCGTGCAACCTTGATTTGACCATTCCGTCTACTCTCACTGGTACGTAAGGTCATTGATAGCCACATGGGCCGATCGTTGTGGCAAAAAAAATAGGCGTTTTTTTAACAAGCTCGAGAAAAGAATAGTTTCGGAAAAAACGGGGTAGAGTAACGATAGTTTTATAGCCAATAGGGGGGAGGGGTGGTTTTACGTCACACGGACGCCGTAGTGGAGGTCTACGGAGAATTTTGCCCAACTGGGGATCTTTAACGTGCGCTACGATGCACACGGGCGTCTTCGCAGTGTGCCTCCATTCAAACTGCAATCTCCGGAGCCGGGGATTAGCCCGCAATTTCGAGCCGAGTATTCTAGCGCCTTCGGTACTCGGCTACCCCGAAGGGTGACAGAGTAAGGTTATACAGGCATATGAATGTCATGAGTCCAGGTAGGTGTGCAGCGTTTCTCCAGCACTGCGGGTTTAAAGTGTATTTGGCCCAGGTTGTAGAGCTATTAGCTGAATATCGGGGGGTCGTCATGAAAGCGACGGTTTGACGTCATTAGGGCAGTTCGTGGACTTTCTCTGCTTTCTCGCCTACATGTAATATCGGGCCGTTTACTATCTCCTCACTATATCAATAATGAAGGGCTGTTTCAAGGCGAAACGGCATTACTAGCCTATAGGTGGAACAGGTTGTGGTTAGGTATGTGACATTGCATATGCGCCTCTCTTAAACGGACACATTTGACGCGAACGTGTTTTACTGGCTATATTTCGATGATTACATGTAGATCTTTCATAAAGTCAATGTAACCTCATTTAAATGCGTTGCCGAGACTGGGTACGTGCCACAATTCAGTGGACGTATATAACGGCAATCAGTGTAACTGAAAAGGAGACAGTCTTCATGTGCTTTCCTTAAAAAAACGGGCTTCGCCAGACTTGCATCACTGAATGGGTGAAAGCAGGCTAGTGCCAGATTCATTGTACGCCTTTGACGTAAATGTCGGTCACCGCATAGGTGTCTTTGCCATGTGCTTTCCTTCAACCAACATAGCTCATTTCCACTTGCATAACTGGGTATACAAAACTAGGTGTGTGCGAAGCTACAATGAAGTTCCGTGACGAGCGTTTGCGCAACTGGAGATGGGCCTCGAGGTATGTGCCCCTCTTCAATAAAGCTTGTTGACCCCTACATCTAGAGCTACGTATGAGCCGCACTTCAATGTAGTGAAATTGGAAGATTCGTCAAGTAGTCTATAATACAAAAAGAAAGGTGGTCGTGCAACCTTGATTTGACCATTCCGTCTACTCTCACTGGTACGTAAGGTCATTGTTAGCCACATGGGCCGATCGCTGTGGCAAAAAATAGGCGTTTTTTTTTGCCAAGCTCGAGCAAAGAATAGTTTCGGAAAAAACGGGGTAGAGTAACGATAGTTTTATAGCGAACAGGGGGGGGGGGGTGGTTTTACGTCACAGGGACGCCGTAGTGGAGGTCTACGGAGAATTTTGCCCAACTGGGGATCTTTAACGTGCGCTACGATGCACACGGGCGTCTTCGCAGTGTGCCTCCATTCAAACTGCAATCTCCGGAGCCGGGGATTAGCCCGCAATTTCGAGCCGAGTATTCTAGCGCCTTAGGTACTCGGCTACCCCGAAGGGTGACAGAGTAAGGTTATACAGGCATATGAATGTCATGAGTCCAGGTAGGTGTGCAGCGTTTCTCCAGCACTGCGGGTTTAAAGTGTAGTTGGCCCAGGTTGTAGAGCTATTAGCTGAATATCGGGGGGCCGTCATGAAAGCGACGGTTTGACGTCATTAGGGCAGTTCGTGGACTCTCTCTGCTTTCTCGCCTACATGTAACATCGGGCCGTTTACTATCTCCTCACTATATCAATAATGAAGGGCTGTTTCATGGCGAAACGGCATTACTAGCCTATAGGTGGAACAGGTTGTGTCCTTGGTATGTGACATTGCATATGCGCCTCTCTTAAGCGGACACATTTGACGCGAACGTGTTTTACTGGCTATAATTCGATGATTACATGTAGAGCTTTCATAAAGTCAATGTAACCTCATTTAAATGCGTTGCCGAGACTGGGTACGTGCCAGAATTCAGTGGACGTATATAACGGCAATCAGTGTAACTGAAAAGGAGACAGTCTTCATGTGCTTTCCTTCAAAAAACGGGCTCCGCCAGACTTGCATCAGTGAATAGATGAAAGCAGGCTAGTTCCAGATTATTGTACGTCTTTGACATAAATCTCGGTCACCGCATAGGTGTCACAGCCATGTGCTTCTCTTCAACCAACCAAGCTCATTTCCACTTGCATAACTGGGTATACAAAACTATGTGTGTGCGAAGCTGCAATGAAGTTCCGTGACGAGCGTTTGCGCAACTGGAGATGGGCCTCGAGGTATATGCCCCTCTTCAATAAAGCTTGTTGACCCCAACATGTAGAGCTACGTATAAGCCGCACTTCAATGTAGTGAAATTGGAAGATTCGTCAAGTAGTCTATAATACAAAAAGAAAGGTGGTCGTGCAACCTTGATTTGACCATTCCGTCTACTCTCACTGGTACGTAAGGTCATTGTTAGCCACATGGGCCGATCGCTGTGGCAAAAAATAGGGTTTTTTTTAACAAGCTCGAGAAAAGAATAGTTTCGGAAAAAACGGGGTAGAGTAAGGATAGTTTTATAGCCAATAGGGGGGGTGGTGGTTTTACGTCACACGGACGCCGTAGTGGAGGTCTACGGAGAATTTTGCCCAACTGGGGATCTTTAACGTGCGCTACGATGCACACGGGCGTCTTCGCAGTGTGCCTCCATTCAAACTGCAATCTCCGGAGCCGGGGATTAGCCCGCAATTTCGAGCCGAGTATTCTAGCGCCTTAGGTACTCGGCTACCCTGAAGGGTGACAGAGTAAGGTTATACAGGCATATGAATATCATGAGTCCAGGTAGGTGTGCAGCGTTTCTCCAGCACTGTGGGTTTAAAGTGTATTTGGCGCAGGTTGTAGAGCTATTAGCTGAATATCGGGGGGTCGTCATGAAAGCGACGGTTTGACGTCATTAGGGCAGTTCGTGGACTTTCTCTGCTTTCTCGCCTACATGTAACATCGGGCCGTTTACTATCTCCTCACTATATCAATAATGAAGGGCTGTTTCATGGCGAAACGGCATTACTAGCCTATAGGTGGAACTGGTTGTGTGTTAGGTATGTGATATTGCATATGCGCCTCTCTTAAGCGGACACATTTGACGCGAAAGTGTTTTACTGGCTATATTTCGATGATAACATGTAGATCTTTCATAAAGTCAATGTAACCTCACTTAAATGCGTTGCCGAGACTGGGTACGTGCCACAATTCAGTGGACCTATATAACGGCAATCAGTGTAACTGAAAAGGAGACAGTCTTCATGTGCTTTCCTTCAAAAAACGGGCTCCGCCAGACTTGCATCACTGAATGGGTGAAAGCAGGCTAGTGCCAGATTCATTGTACGCCTTTGACGTAAATGTGGGTCACCGCGTAGGTGTCTTTGCCATGTGCTTTCCTTCAACCAACCTAGCTCATTTCCACTTGCATAGCTGGGTATACAAAACTAGGTGTGTGCGAAGCTGCAATGAAGTTCCGTGACGAGCGTTTGCGCAACTGGAGATGGTCCTCGAGGTATGTGCGCCACTTCAATAAAGCTTGTTGACCCCAACATGTAGAGCTACGTATGAGCCGCACTTCAATGTAGTGAAATTGGAAGATTCGTCAAGTAGTCTATAATACAAAAAGAAAGGTGGTCGTGCAACCTTGATTTGACCATTCCGTCTACTCTCACTGGTACGTAAGGTCATTGTTAGCCACATGGGCCGATCGGTGTGGCAAAAAAATAGGCGTTTTTTTACCAAGCTCGAGAAAAGAATAGTTTCGGAAAAAACGGGGTAGAGTAACGATAGTTTTATAGCCAATAGGGGGGGGTGGTTTTACGTCACACGGACGCCGTAGTGGAGGCCTACGGAGAATTTTGCCCAACTGGGGATCTTTAACGTGCGCTACGATGCACACGGGCGTCTTCGCAGTGTGCCTCCATTCAAACTGCCATCTCCGGAGCCGGGGATTCGCCCGCAATTTCGAGCCGTGTATTCTAGCGCCTTAGGTACTCGGCTACCCCGAAGGGTGACAGAGTAAGGTTATACAGGCATATGAATGTCATGAGTCCAGGTAGGTGTGCAGCGTTTCTCCAGCACTGCGGGCTTAAAGTGTATTTGGCCCAGGTTGTAGAGCTATTAGCTGAATATCGGGGGGTCGTCATGAAAGCGACGGTTTGACGTCATTAGGGCAGTTCGTGGACTTTCTCTGCTTTCTCGCCTACATGTAACATCGGGCCGTTTACTATCTCCTCACTATATCAATAATGAAGGGCAGTTTCATGGCGAAGCGGCATTACTAGCCTATAGGTGGAACAGGTTGTGGTTAGGTATGTGACATTGCATATGCGCCTCTCTTAAGCGGACACATTTGACGCGAACGTGTTTTACTGGCTATATTTCGATGATTACATGTAGATCTTTCATAAAGTCAATGTAAGCTCATTTAAATGCGTTGCCGAGACTGGGTACGTGCCACAATTAAGTGAACGTATGTAACGGCAATCAGTGTAACTGAAAAGGAGACAGTTTTCATGTGCTTTTCTTCAAAAAACGGGCTCCGCCAGACTTGCATCAGTGAATATATGAAAGCAGGCTAGTTCCAGATTATTGTACGTCTTTGACATGAATCTCGGTCACCGCATTGGTGTCACAGCCATGTGCTTCTCTTCAACCAACCAAGCTCATTTCCACTTGCATAACTGGGTATACAAAACTATGTGTGTGCGAAGCTGCAATGAAGTTCCGTGACGAGCGTTTGCGCAACTGGAGATGGGCCTCGAGGTTTGTGCCCGTCTTCAATAAAGCTTGTTGACCCCAACATGTAGAGCTACGTATAAGCCGCACTTCAATGTAGTGAAATTGGAAGATTCGTCAAGTAGTCTATAATACAAAAAGAAAGGTGGTCGTGCAACCTTGATTTGACCGTTCCGTCTACTCTCAGTGGTACGTAAGGTCATTGTTAGCCACATGGGCCGATCGCTGTGCCAAAAAAATAGGCGTTTGTATTACCAAGCTCGAGAAAAGAATAGTTTCGGAAAAAACGGGGTAGAGTAACGATAGTTTTATAGCCAATAGGGGGGTGGTTTTACGTCACACGGACGCCGTAGTGGAGTTCTACGGAGAATTTTGCCCAACTGGGGATCTTTAACGTGCGCTACGATGCACACGGGCGTCTTCGCAGTGTGCCTCCATTCAAACTGCAATCTCCGGAGCCGGGGATTAGCCCGCAATTTCGAGCCGAGTATTCTAGCGCCTTAGGTACTCGGCTACCCCGAAGGGTGCCAGAGTAAGGTTATACAGGCATATGAATGTCATGAGTCCAGGTAGGTGTGCAGCGTTTCTCCGGCACTGCGGGTTTAAAGTGTATTTGGCCCAGGTTGTAGAGCTATTAGCTGAATATCGGGGGGTCGTCATGAAAGTGACGGTTTGACGTCATAAGGGCAGTTCGTGGACTTTCTCTGCTTTCTCGCCTACATGTAACATCGGGCCGTTTACTATCTCCTCACTATATCAATAATGAAGGGCTGTTTCATGGCGAAACGGCATTACTAGCCTATAGGTGGGACAGGTTGTGTGTTAGGTATGTGATATTGCATATGCGCCTCTCTTAAGCGGACACATTTGACGCGAACGTGTTTTACTGGCTATATTTCGATGATTACGTGTAGATCTTTCATAAAGTCAATGTAACCTCATTTAAATGCGTTGCCGAGACTGGGTACGTGCCACAATTCGGTGGACCTATATAACGGCAATCAGTGTAACTGAAAAGGAGACAGTCTTCATGTGCTTTCCTTCAAAAAACGGGCTCCGCCAGACTTGCATCACTGAATGGGTGAAAGCAGGCTAGTTCCAGATTCATTGTACGCCTTTGACGTAAATGCCGGTCACCGCGTAGGTGTCTTTGCCATGTGCTTTCCTTCAACCAACCTAGCTCATTTCCACTTGCATAACTGGGTATACAAAACTAGGTGTGTGCGAAGCTGCAATGAAGTTCCGTGACGAGCGTTTGCGAAACTGGAGATGGGCCTCGAGGTATGTGCCCCTCTTCAATAAAGCTTGGTGACCCCAACATGTAGAGCTACGTATGAGCCGCACTTCAATGTAGTGAAATTGGAAGATTCGTCAAGTAGTCTATAATACAAAAATAAAGGTGGTCGTGCAACCTTGATTTGACCATTCCGTCTACTCTCACTGGTACGTAAGGTCATTGTTAGCCACATGGGCCGATCGCTGTGGCAAAAAATAGGCGTTTTTTTACCAAGCTCGAGAAAAGAATAGTTTCGGAAAAAACGGGGTAGAGTAACGATAGTTTTATAGCGAATAGGGGGGGGGGTGGTTTTACGTCACACGGACGCCGTAGTGGAGGTCTACGGAGAATTTTGCCCAACTGGGGATCTTTACCGTGCGCTACGATGCACACGGGCGTCTTCGCAGTGTGCCTCCATTCAAACTGCAATCTCCGGAGCCGGGAATTAGCCCGCAATTTCGAGCCGAGTATTCTAGCGCCTTAGGTACTCGGCTACCCCGAAGGGTGACAGAGTAAGGTTATACAGGCATATGAATGTCATGAGTCCAGGTAGGTGTGCAGCGTTTCTCCAGCACTGCGGGTTTAAAGTGTATTTGGCCCAGGTTGTAGAGCTATTAGCTGTATATCGGGGGGTCGTCACGAAAGCGACGGTTTGACATCATTAGGGCAGTTCGGGGATTTTCTCTGCTTTCTCGCCTACATGTACCATCGGGCCATCCCCTATCCCCTCACTATGTCAATAATGAGGGGCTGTTTTCATGGCGAAACGGCATTACTAGCCTACAGGCGGAACAGGTTGTGTCCTAGGTATGTGACATGCATATGCGCCTCTCTTAGCTGACCCATTTGACACGAACGTGTTTTATGGCTATATTTCGCTGATTACATGTAGATCTTTCATAAAGTCAGTGTAACCTCATTTATATGCGTTGCCGAGACGGTACGTGCCACAATTTAGTGAACGTATGTAACGGCAATCAGTGTAACTGAACAGGAGACAGTTTTCATGTGCTTTTCTTCAAAAAACGGGCTCCGCCAGGCTTGCATCAGTGAATAGATGAAAGCAGGCTAGTTCCAGATTATTGTACGTCTTTGACGTAAATGTCGGTCACCGCGTAGGTGTCACAGCCATGTGCTTCTCTTCAACCAACCAAGCTCATTTCCACTTGCATAACTGGGTATACAAAACTAGGTGTGTGCGAAGCTGCAATGTAGTTCCGTGAAGAGCGTTTGCGCAACTGGAGATGGGCCTCGAGGTATGTGCCCCTCTTCAATAAAGCTTGTTGACCCCAACATGTAGAGCTACGTATGAGCCGCACTTCAATGTAGTGAAATTGGAAGATTCGTCAAGTAGTCTATAATACAAAAATAAAGGTGGTCGTGCAACCTTGATTTGACCATTCCGTCTACTCTCACTGGTACGTAAGGTCATTGTTAGCCACATGGGCCGATCGCTGTGGCAAAAAATAGGCGTTTTTTTTACCAAGCTCGAGAAAAGAATAGTTTCGGAAAAAACGGGGTAGAGTAGCGATAGTTTTATAGCCAATAGGGGGGGGGGGGGGTTACGTCACACGGACGCCGTAGTGGAGGTCTACGGAGAATTTTGCCCAACTGGGGATCTTTAACGTGCGCTACGATGCACACGGGCGTCTTCGCAGTGTGCCTCCATTCAAACTGCAATCTCAGGAGCCGGGGATTAGCCCGCAATTTCGAGCCGAGTATTCTAGCGCCCTAGGTACTCGGCTACCCCGAAGGGTGACAGAGTAAGGTTATACAGGCATATGAATGTCGTGAGTCCAGGTAGGTGTGCAGCGTTTCTCCAGCACTGCGGGTTTAAAGTGTATTTGGCCCAGGTTGTAGAGCTATTAGCTGAATATCGGGGGGTCGTAATAAAAGCGACGGTTTCACGTCATTAGGGCAGTTCGTGGGCTTTCTCTGCTTTCTCGCCTACATGTAACATCGGGCCGTTTACTATCTCCTCACTATATCAATAATGAAGGGCTGTTTCATGGCGAAAGGGCATTACTAGCCTATAGGTGGAACAGGTTGTGTCCTAGGTATGTGACATTGCATATGCGCCTCTCTTAGGCGGACACATTTGACGCGAACGTGTTTTACTGGCTATATTTCGATGATTACATGTAGATCTTTCATAAAGTCAATGTAACCTCATTTAAATGCGTTGCCGAAACTGGGTACGTGCTACAATTCAGTGGACGTATATAACGGCAATCAGTGTAACTGAAAAGGAGACAGTCTTCATGTGCTTTCCTTAAAAAAACGGGCTCCGCCAGACTTGCATCACTGAATGGGTGAAAGCAGGCTAGTGCCAGATTCATTGTACGCCTTTGACGTAAATGTCGGTCACCGCATAGGTGTCTTTGCCATGTGCTTCCCTTCAACCAACCTAGCTCATTTCCACTTGCATAACTGGGTATACAAAACTAGGTGTGTGCGAAGCTGCAATGAAGTTCGGTGACGAGCGTGTGTGCAACTGGAGATGGGCCTCGAGGTATGTGCCCCTCTTCAGTAAAGCTTGTTGACCCAACATGTAGAGCTACGTATGAGCCGCACTTCAATGTAGTGAAATTGGAATATTCGTCAAGTAGTCTATAATACAAAAAGAAAGGTGGTCGTGCAACCTTGATTTGACCATTCCGTCTTCTCTCGCTGGTACGTAAGGTCATTGTTAGCCACATGGGCCGATCCCTGTGGCAAAAAATAGGCGTTTTTTTTAACAAGCTCGAGAAAAGAATAGTTTCGGAAAAAACGGGGTAGAGTAACGATAGTTTTATAGCCAATAGGGGGGGGGGGGTTACGTCACACGGACGCCGTAGTGGAGGTCTACGGAGGATTTTGCCTAACTGGGGATCATTAACGTGCGCTACGATGCACACGGGCGTCTTCGCAGTGTGCCTCCATTCAAACTGCAATCTCCGGAGCCGGGGATTAGCCCGCAATTTCGAGCCGAGTATTCTAGCGCCTTAGGTACTCGGCTACCCCGACGGGTGACAGAGTAAGGTTATAGAGGCATATGAATGTCATGAGTCCAGGTAGGTGTGCAGCGTTTCTCCAGCACTGCGGGTTTAAAGTTTATTTGGCCCAGGTTGTAGAGCTATTAGCTGAATATCGGGGGGTCGTAATAAAAGCGACGGTTTCACGTCATTAGGGCAGTTCGTGGGCTTTCTCTTCTTTCTCGCCTACATGTAACATCGGGCCGTTTACTATCTCCTCACTATATCAATAATGAAGGGCTGTTTCATGGCGAAAGGGCATTACTAGCCTATAGGTGGAACAGGTTGTGTCCTAGGTATGTGACATTGCATATGCGCCTCTCTTAAGCGGACACATTTGACGCGAACGTGTTTTACTGGCTATATTTCGATGATTACATGTAGATCTTTCATAAAGTCAATGTAACCTCATTTAAATGCGTTGCCGAGACTGGGTACGTGCTACAATTCAGTGGACGTATATAACGGCAATCAGTGTAACTGAAAAGGAGACAGTCTTCATGTGCTTTCCTTAAAAAAACGGGCTCCGCTAGACTTGCATCACTGAATGGGTGAAAGCAGGCTAGTGCCAGATTCATTGTACGCCTTTGACGTAAATGTCGGTCACCGCATAGGTGTCTTTGCCATGTGCTTCCCTTCAACCAACCGCTCATTTCCACTTGCATAACTGGGTATACAAAACTAGGTGTGTGCGAAGCTGCAATGAAGTTCGGTGACGAGCGTGTGTGCAACTGGAGATGGGCCTCGAGGTATGTGCCCCTCTTCAGTAAAGCTTGTTGACCCAACATGTAGAGCTACGTATGAGCCGCACTTCAATGTAGTGAAATTGGAATATTCGTCAAGTAGTCTATAATACAAAAAGAAAGGTGGTCGTGCAACCTTGATTTGACCATTCCGTCTTCTCTCGCTGGTACGTAAGGTCATTGTTAGCCACATGGGCCGATCCCTGTGGCAAAAAATAGGCGTTTTTTTTAACAAGCTCGAGAAAAGAATAGTTTCGGAAAAAACGGGGTAGAGTAACGATAGTTTTATAGCCAATAGGGGGGGGGGGTTACGTCACACGGACGCCGTAGTGGAGGTCTACGGAGGATTTTGCCTAACTGGGGATCATTAACGTGCGCTACGATGCACACGGGCGTCTTCGCAGTGTGCCTCCATTCAAACTGCAATCTCCGGAGCCGGGGATTAGCCCGCAATTTCGAGCCGAGTATTCTAGCGCCTTAGGTACTCGGCTACCCCGACGGGTGACAGAGTAAGGTTATAGAGGCATATGAATGTCATGAGTCCAGGTAGGTGTGCAGCGTTTCTCCGGCACTGCGGGTTTAAAGTGTATTTGGCCCAGGTTGTAGAGCTATTAGCTGAATATCGGGGGGTCGTCATGAAAGTGACGGTTTGACGTCATAAGGGCAGTTCGTGGACTTTCTCTGCTTTCTCGCCTACATGTAACATCGGGCCGTTTACTATCTCCTCGCTATATCAATAATGAAGGGCTGTTTCATGGCGAAACGGCATTACTAGCCTATAGGTGGAACAGGTTGTGTGTTAGGTATGTGATATTGCATATGCGCCCCTCTTAAGCGGACACATTTGACGCGAACGTGTTTTACTGGCTATATTTCGATGATTACGTGTAGATCTTTCATAAAGTCAATGTAACCTCATTTAAATGCGTTGCCGAGACTGGGTAGGTGCCACAATTCAGTGGACCTATATAACGGCAATCAGTGTAACTGAAAAGGAGACTGTCTTCATGTGCTTTCCTTCAAAAAACGGGCTCCGCCAGACTTGCATCACTGAATGGGTGAAAGCAGGCTAGTTCCACATTCATTGTACGCCTTTGACGTAAATGTCGGTCACCGCGTAGGTGTCTTTGCCATGTGCTTTCCTTCAACCAACCTAGCTCATTTCCACTTGCATAACTGGGTATACAAAACTAGGTGTGTGCGAAGCTGCAATGAAGTTCCGTGACGAGCGTTTGCGAAACTGGAGATGGGCCTCGAGGTATGTGCCCCTCTTCAATAAAGCTTGTTGACCCCAACATGTAGAGCTACGTATGAGCCGCACTTCAATGTAGTGAAATTGGAAGATTCGTCAAGTAGTCTATAATACAAAAAGAAAGGTGGTCGTGCAACCTTGATTTGACCATTGCGTCTACTCTCACTGGTACGTAAGGTCATTGTTAGCCACATGGGCCGATCGCTGTGGCAAAAAATAGGCGTTTTTTTAACAAGCTCGAGAAAAAAATAATAGTTTCGGAAAAAACGGGGTAGAGTAAGGATAGCTTTATAGCCAATAGGGGGGGGGTGGTTTTACGTCACACGGACGCCGTAGTGGAGGTCTACGGAGAATTTTGCCCAACTGGGGATCTTTAACGTGCGCTACGATGCACACGGGCGTCTTCGCAGTGTGCCTCCATTCAAACTGCAATCTCCGGAGCCGGGGATTAGCCCGCAATTTCGAGCCGAGTATTCTAGCGCCTTAGGTACTCGGCTACCCCGAAGGGTGCCAGAGTAAGGTTATACAGGCATATGAATGTCATGAGTCCAGGTAGGTGTGCAGCGTTTCTCCAGCACTGCGGGTTTAAAGTGTATTTGTCCCAGGTTGTAGAGCTATTAGCTGAATATCGGGGGGTCGTCATGAAAGTGACGGTTTGACGTCATTAGGGCAGTTCGTGGACTTTCTCTGCTTTCTCGCCTACATGTAACATCGGGCCGTTTACTATCTCCTCACTATATCAATAATGAAGGGCTGTTTCATGGCGAAACGGCATTACTAGCCTATAGGTGGGACAGGTTGTGTGTTAGGTATGTGATATTGCATATGCGCCTCTCTTAAGCGGACACATTTGACGCGAACGTGTTTTACTGGCTATATTTCGATGATTACGTGTAGATCTTTCATAAAGTCAATGTAACCTCATTTAAATGCGTTGCCGAGACTGGGTACGTGCCACAATTTAGTGAACGTATGTAACGGCAATCAGTGTAACTGAAAAGGAGACAGTTTTCATGTACTTTTCTTCAAAAAACGGGCTCCGCCAGACTTGCATCAGTGAATAGATGAAAGAGGGCTAGTTCCAGATTATTGTACGTCTTTGACGTAAATCTCGGTCACCGCATAGGTGTCTTTGCCATGTGCTTCCCTTTAACCAACCTAGCTCATTTCCACTTGCATAACTGGGTATACAAAACTAGGTGTGTGCGAAGCTGCAATGAAGTTCCGTGACGAGCGTTTGTGCAACTGGAGATGGGCCTCGAGGTATGTGCTCTCTTCAATAAAGCTTGTTGACCCCAACATGTAGAGCTACGTATGAGCCGCACTTCAATGTAGTGAAATTGGAAGATTCGTCAAGTAGTCTATAATACAAAAAGAAAGGTGTTCGTGCAACCTTGATTTGACCATTCCGTCTACTCTCACTGGTACGTAAGGTCATTGTTAGCCACATGGGCCGATCGCTGTGGCAAAAAATAGGCGTTTTTTTTAACAAGCTCGAGAAAGGAATAGTTTCGGAATAAACGGGGTAGAGCAACGATAGTTTTATAGCCAATAGAGGGGGGGGGGGATGGTTTTACGTCACACGGACGCCGTAGTGGAGGTCTACGGAGAATTTTGCCCAACTGGGGATCTTTAACGTGCGCTACGATGCACACGGGCGTCTTCGCAGTGTGCCTCCTTTCAAACTGCAATCTCCGGAGCCGGGGATTAGCCCGCAATTTCGAGCCGAGTATTCTAGCGCCTTAGGTACTCGGCTACCCCGACGGGTGACAGAGTAAGGTTATAGAGGCATATGAATGTCATGAGTCCAGGTAGGTGTGCAGCGTTTCTCCAGCACTGCGGGTTTAAAGTTTATTTGGCCCAGGTTGTAGAGCTATTAGCTGAATATCGGGGGGTCGTAATAAAAGCGACGGTTTCACGTCATTAGGGCAGTTCGTGGGCTTTCTCTTCTTTCTCGCCTACATGTAACATCGGGCCGTTTACTATCTCCTCACTATATCAATAATGAAGGGCTGTTTCATGGCGAAACGGCATTACTAGCCTATAGGTGGAACAGGTTGTGTCCTAGGTATGTGACATTGCATATGCGCCTCTCTTAGCTGACCCATTTGACACGAACGTGTTTTATGGCTATATTTCGCTGATTACATGTAGATCTTTCATAAAGTCAATGTCATCATCATCATCATCATCAGCCTAGTTACGCACACTGCAGGGCAAAGGCCTCTCCCATACTTCTCCAACTACCCCGGTCATATACTAATTGTGGCCATGTTGTTCCTGCAAACGTCTTAATGTCATCCGCCCACCTAACTTTCTGGCGCCCCCTACTACGCTTTCCTTCCCTTGGAATCCAGTCCGTAACCCTTAATGACCATCGGTTATCTTTCCTCCTCATTACATGTCCGGCCCATGCCCATTTCTTTTTCTTGATTTCAACTAAGATGTCATTTACCCGCGTTTGTTCCCTCGCCCAATCTGCTCTTTTCTTATCCCTTAACGTTACACCTATCATTCTTCTTTCCATGGCTCGTTGCGTCGTCCTCGATTTCAGCAGAACTCTATTCGTCAGAATCCAGGTTTCTGCCCCGTAGGTGAGTACTGGTAAGACACAGCTGTTATACACTTTCCTCTTGAGGGATAGTGGCAACCTGCTGTTCATGACTTGAGAATGCCTGCAAAACGCCCCCAGCCCATTCTTATTCTTCTGGTTATTTCAGTCTCATGATCCGGATCCGTGGTCACTACCTGCCCTAAGTAGATGTATTCCCTTACCACTTCCAGTGCCTCGCTACCTATCGTAAACTGCTGTTCTCTTCCGAGACTGTTAAACATTACTTTAGTTTTCTGTAGATTTATTTTCAAACCCACCCTTCTGCTTTGCCTCTCCAGGTCAGTGAGCATGCATTGCAATTGGTCTCCTGAGTTACTAAGCAAGGCAATATCATCAGCGAATCGCAAGTTGCTAAGGTATTCTCCATCAACTTTTATCCTCAATTCTTCCCACTCCAGGTATGTGAATACCTCCTGTAAACACGCTGTGAATAGCATTGGAGATATCGTATCTCCCTGTCTGACGCCTTTCTTTATGGGGATTTTGTTGCTTTCTTTGTGGAGGATTACGGAGGTGGCTGTGGAACCGCTATAGATAGCTTCCAGTATCTTTACATATGGCTCATCTACACCCTGATTCCGTAGTGCCTCCATGACTGCTGTGGTTTCGACTGAATCAAATGCTTTTTCGTAATCAATGAAGGCTATATATAAGGGTTGGTTATATTCCGCACATTTCTCTATCACCTGATTGATAGTGTGAATATGGTCTATTGTTGAGTATCCTTTACGGAATCCTACCTGGTCCTTTGGTTGACAGAAGTCTAAGGTATTCCTGATTCTATTTGCGATGACCTTAGTAAATACTTTGTAGGCAACGGACAGTAAGCTGATCGGTCTATAATTTTTCAAGTCTTTGGCGTCCCCTTTCTTATGGATTAGGATTATGATAGCGTTCTTCCAAGATTCCGGTACGTTCGAGGTCATGAGGCATTGTGTATATAGGGCGGCCAACCTTTCTAGGACAGTGTTCCCACCATCCTTCAACAAATCTGCTGTTACCTGATCCTCCCCAGCTGCCTTCCCCCTTTGCATAGCTCCCAAGGCGTTCTTTACCTCTTCCGGTGTTACTTGTGGGATTTCAAGTTCCTCTAGACTATTCTCTCTCACCTTATCGTCGTGGGTGTTACTGGTACTGTATAAATCTCTGTAAAACTCTTCAGCCACTTGAACTATCTCATCCATATTAGTAACGATATTGCCGGCTTTGTCTCTTAACGCACACATCTGATTCTTGCCTATTCCTAGTTTCTTCTGTACTGCTTTTAGGCTTCCTCCGTTCCTGAGAGCCTGTTCAATTCTATCCATATTATAGTTCCTAATGTCCGCTGTCTTACGCTGGTTGATTAACTTAGAAAGTTCTGCCAGTTCTATTCTAGCTGTAGGGTTAGAGGCTTTCATACATTGGCGTTTCTTGATCAGATCTTTCGTCTCCTGCGATAGCTTACTGGTTTCCTGTTTAACGGCGTTACCACCGACTTCTATTGCGCACTCCTTAATGATGCCCATAAGATTGTCGTTCATTGCTTCAACACTATGGTCCTCTTCCTGGGTTAAAGCCGAATACCTGTTCTGTAGTTTGATGCGGAATTCCTCTAGTTTCCCTCTTACCGCTAACTCATTGATTGGTTTCTTATGTACCAGTTTCTTCCGTTCTCTCCTCAAGCCAAGGCTAATTCGAGTTCTTACCATCCTATGGTCACTGCAGCGCACCTTGCCGAGCACGTATACCTCTTGTATGATGCCAGGGTTCGCGCAGAGTATAAAGTCGATTTCATTTCTAGTCTCACCATTCGGGCTCCTCCATGTCCACTTTCGGCTAACCCGCTTGCGGAAAAAGGTATTCATTATCCGCATATTATTCTGTTCTGCAAACTCTACTAATAACTCTCCTCTGCTATTCCTAGAGCCTATGCCATATTCCCCCACTGACTTGTCTCCGGCATGCTTCTTGCCTACCCTGGCATTGAAATCGCCCATCAGTATACTGTATTTTGTTTTGACTTTACCCATCGCCGATTCCACGTCTTCATAGAAGCTTTCGACTTCCTGGTCATCATGACTAGATGTAGGAGCGTAGACCTGTATAACCTTCATTTTGTACCTCTTATTAAGTTTCACAACAAGACATGCCGCCCTCTCGTTAATGCTATAGAATTCCTGTATGTTACCAGCTATATTCTTATTAATCAGGAATCCGACTCCTAGTTCTCGTCTCTCTTCTAAGCCCCGGTAGCACAAGACGTGCCCGCTTTTTAGTACTGTATATGCTTCTTTTGGCCTCCTAACTTCACTGAGCCCTGTTATATCCCATTTACTGCCCTCTAATTCCTCCAATAGCACTGCTAGACTCGCCTCACTAGATAACGTTCTAGCGTTAAACGTTGCCAGGTTCATATTCCAATGGCGGCCTGTCCGGAGCCAGGCATTCTTAGCACCCTCTGCAGCGTCGCAGGTCTGACCGCCGCCGTGGTTAGTTGCTTCGCAGCTGCTGGGGACTGAGGGCCGGGGTTTGATTGTTGTGTTCATATAGGAGGTTGTGGCCAAGAACTGCAGCTGGGTGGCCAATCCTGCTCTGGTGAGAGAGTGCTTTACCGGTTCTGGTCCCCGGGATCAGGCCGCACTCCAGGCCTGTTTGTGCAATTTTCTCAACACATGGTTTTTTTTTTCTGGTATTTTCCGGTGGAGAATTCTGCGGTCCGGGATTTGAATCACGGTCCTCTTGCGCGGGAGGCGGATACTGTACCGTCCGCGCAGGAGTTAAATTTAAAATAAATTGTGGGCTTTTACGTGACAAAACCACTTTCTGATTATGAGGCACGCCGTAGTGGAGGACTCCGGAAATTTCGTCCACCTGGGGTTCTTTAACGTGCAGCTAAATCTAAGTACACGGGTGTTTTCGCATTTCGCCCCCATGGAAATGCGGCCGCCGTGGCCGGGATCCGATCCCGCGATCACGTGCTCAGCAGTCTAACACCATAGACACTGAGTAACCACGGCGGGTCCCGCAGGAGTTGTACGCCTCATTTAATATACAGTGGTGCCCTAACCTCATTTGAATGCGTTGCCGAGACGGTACGTGCCACAATTTAGTGAACGTATGTAACGGCAATCAGTGTAACTGAAAAGGAGACAGCTTTCATGTGCCTTTGTTCAAAAAACGGGCTCCGCCAAATTTGCATCAGTGAATAGATGAAAGCAGGCTAGTTCCAGATTATTGTACGTCTTTGACGTAAATCTCGGTCACCGCATAGGTGTCACTGCCATGTGCTTCTCTTCAGAAAACCAAGCTCATTTCCACTTGCATAACTGGGTATACAAAACAAGGTGTGTGCCAAGCTGAAATGAACTTCCGTGACGAGCATTTGCGTCACTGGAGATGGGCCACGAGGTATGTGCCCCTTTTCAATAAAGCTTGTTGACACCAACATGTAGCGCTACGTATGAGCCGCACTTCAATGTAGTGAAATAGGAAGATCTGTCAAGTAGTCTATTATAGAAAAAGAAAGGTGTTCGTGCAACCTTGATTTGACCATTCCGTCTACTCTCAGTGGTACGTAAGGTCATTCTTAGCCACATGGGCCGATCGCTGTGGCAAAAATAGGCGTTTTTTTAACAAGCTCGAGAAAAGAAGTTTCGGAAAAAACGGGGTAGAGCAACGATAGTTTTATACCCAATAGGGGGGGGGGGGGGGGTGGTTTTACGTCACACGGATGCCGTAGTGGAGGTCTACGGAGAATTTTGCCTAACTGGGGAACTTTAACGTGCGCTACGATGCACACGGGCGTCTTCGCAATGTGCCTCCATTCAAACTGCAATCTCCGGAGCCGGGGATTAGCCCGCAATTTCGAGCCGAGTATACTAGCGCCTTAGGTACTCGGCTACCCCGAAGGGTGACAGAGTAAGGTTATACAGGCATATGAATGTCATGAGTCCAGGTAGGTGTGCAGCGTTTCTCCAGCACTGCGGGTTTAAAGTGTGTTTGGCCCAGGTTGTAGAGCTATTAGCTGAATGTCTGGGGGTCGTCACGAAAGCGACGGTTTGACATCATTAGGGCAGTTCGTGGACTTTCTCTGCTTTCTCGCCTACATGTACCATCGGGCCATCCACTATCCCCTCACTATATCAATAATGAGGGGCTGTTTTCATGGCGAAACGGCATTACTAACCTATAGGCGCAACAGGTTGTGTCCTAGGTATGTGACATGCATATGCGCCTCTCTTAGCTGACCCATTTGACACGAACGTGTTTTATGGCTATATTTCGCTGATTACATGTAGATCTTTCATAAAGTCAGTGTAACCTCATTTAAATGCGTTGCCGAGACGGTACGTGCCACAATTTAGTGAACGTATGTAACGGCAATCAGTGTAACTGAAAAGGAGACAGTCTTCATGTGCTTTTCTTCAAAAAACGGGCTCCGCCAGACTTGCATCAGTGAATAGATGAAAGAGGGCTAGTTCCAGATTATTGCACGTCTTTGACGTAAATCTCGGTCACCGCATAGGTGTCACTGCCATGTGCTTCTCTTCAACCAACCAAGATCATTTCCACTTGCATAACTGGGTATACAAAACTAGGTGTGCGCCAAGCTGAAAGGAACTTCCGTGACGAGCATTTGCGTCACTGGAGATGGGCCACGAGGTATGTGCCCCTTTTCAATAAAGCTTGTTGACCCCAACATGTAGCGCTAAGTATGAGACGCACTTCAATGTAGTGAAATTGGAAGATCAGTCAAGTAGTCTATTATACAAAAAGAAAGTTCGTGCAACCTTGATTTGACCATTCCGTCTACTCTCACGGGTACGTAAGGTCATTGTAAGCCACATGGGCCGTTCGCTGTGGCAAAAAAAAATAGGCGTTTTTTTAACAAGCTCGAGAAAAGAATAGTTTCGGAAAAAACGGGGTAGAGTAACGATAGTTTTATAGCCAATAGGGGGGGGGGTGGTTTTACGTCACACGGACGCCGTAGTGGAGGTCTACGGAGAATTTTGCCCAACTGGGGATCTTTAACGTGCGCTACGATGCACACGGGCGTCTTCGCAGTGTGCCTCCATTCAAACTGCAATCTCCGGAGCCGGGGATTAGCCCGCAATTTCGATCCGAGTATTCTAGCGCCTTGGGTACTCGGCTACCCCGAACGGTGACAGAGTAAGGTTATACAGGCATATGAATGTGATGAGTCCAGGTAGGTGGGCAGCGTTTCTCCAGCACTGCGGGTTTAAAGTGTATTTGGCCCAGGTTGTAAAGCTCTTAGCTGAATATCTGGGGGTCGTCACGAAAGCGACGGTTTGACATCATTAGGGCAGTCCGTGGATTTTCTCTGCTTTCTCGCCTACAGTTACCATCGGGCCATCCACTATCCCCTCACTATATCAATAATGAGGCGCTGTTTTCATGGCGAAACGGCATTACTAGCCTATAGGCGGAACAGGTTGTGTCTTAGGTATGTGACATGCACATGCGCCTCTCTTAGCTCACCCATTTGACACGAACGTGTTTTATGGCTATATTTCGCTGATTACATGTAGATCTTTCATAAAGTCAGTGTAACCTCATTTAAATGCGTTGCCGAGACGGTACGTGCCACAATTTAGTGAACGTATGTAACGGCAATCAGTGTAACTGAAAAGGAGACAGTTTTCATGTGCTTTTCTTCAAAAAACGGGCTCCGCCAGACTTGCATAAGTGAATAGAAGAAAGAGGGCTAGTTCCAGATTATTGTACGTCTTTGACGTAAATCTCGGTCACCGCATATGTGTCTTTGCCATGTGCTTCCCTTTAACCAACCTAGCTCATTTCCACTTGCATAACTGGGTATACAAAACTAGGTGTGTGCGAAGCTGCAATGAAGTTCCGTGACGAGCGTTTGCGCAACTGGAGATGGGCCTCGAGGTATGTGCCCCTCTTCAATAAAGCTTGTTGACCCCAACATGTAGAGCTACGTATGAGCCGCACTTCAATGTAGTGAAATTGGAAGATTCGTCAAGTAGTCTATAATACAAAAAGAAAGGTGTTCGTGCAACCTTGATTTGACCATTCCGTCTACTCTCACTGGTACGTGAGGTCATTGTTAGCCACATTGGCCGATCGCTGTGGCAAAAAATAGGCGTTTTTTTAACAAGCTCGAGAAAGGAATAGTTTCGGAATAAACGGGGTAGAGCAACGATAGTTTTATAGCCAATAGAGCGGGGGGATGGTTTTACGTCACACGGACGCCGTAGTGGAGGTCTACGGAGAATTTTGCCCAACTGGGGATCTTTAACGTGCGCTACGATGCACACGGGCGTCTTCGCAGTGTGCCTCCTTTCAAACTGCAATCTCCGGAGCCGGGGATTAGCCCGCAATTTCGAGCGGAGTATTCTAGCGCCTTAGGTACTCGGCTACCCCGAAGGGTGACAGAGTAAGGTTATACAGGCATATGAATGTGATGAGTCCAGGTAGGTGGGCAGCGTTTCTCCAGCACTGCGGGTTTAAAGTGTATTTGGCCCAGCTTGTAGAGCTCTTAGCCGAATATCTGGGGGTCGTCACGAAAGCGACGGTTTGGCATCATTAGGGCAGTTCGTGGATTTTCTCTGCTTTCTCGCCTACATGTACCATCGGGCCATCCACTATCTCCTCACTATATCAATAATGAGGGGCTGTTTTCATGGCGAAACGGCATTACTAGCCTATAGGCGGAACAGGTTGTGTCTTAGGTATGTGACATGCACATGCGCCTCTCTTAGCTGACCCATTTGACACGAACGTGTTTTATGGCTATATTTCGCTGATTACATGTAGATCTTTCATAAAGTCAGTGTAACCTCATTTAGATGCGTTGCCGAGACGGTACGTGCCACAATTTAGTGAACGTATGTAACGGCAATCAGTGTAACTGAAACCGAGACAGTTTTCATGTGCTTTGCTTCAAAAAACGGGCTCCGCCAGACTTGCATCAGTGAATAGATGAAAGCAGGCTAGTTCCAGATTATTGTACATCTTTGACGTAAATCTCGGTCACCGCATAGGTGTCACTGCCATGTGCTTCTCTTCAACCAACCAAGCTCATTTCCACTTGCATAACTGGGTATACAAAACTAGGTGTGTACCAAGCTGAAATGAACTTCCGTGACGAGCATTTGCGTCACAGGAGATGGGCCACGAGGTATGTGCCCCTTTTCAATAAAGCTTGTTGACCCCAACATGTAGCGCTACGTATGAGCCGCACTTCAATGTAGTGAAATAGGAAGATCTGTCAAGTAGTCTATTATAGAAAAGGAAAGGTGTTCGTGCAACCTTGATTTGACCATTCCGTCTACTCTCACTGGTACGTAAGGTCATTGTTAGCCACATGGGCCGATCGCAGTGGCAAAAAAATAGGCGTTTTTTAACAAGCTCGAGAAAAGAATAGTTTCGGAAAAAAACGGGGTAGAGTAACGATAGTTTTACCGCCAATAGGGGGGGTGGTTTGACGTCACACGGACGCCGTAGTGGAGGTCTACGGAGAATTTTGCCTAACTGGGGATCTTTAACGTGTGCTACGATGCACACGGGCGTCTTCCCAGTGTGCCTCCATTGAAACTGCAATCTCCGGAGCCGGGGATTAGCTCGCAATTTCGACCCGAGTATACTAGCGCCTTAGGTACTCGGCTACCCCGAAGGGTGACAGAGTGAGGATATACAGGCATATCAATGTCATGAGTCCAGGTTGGTGTGCAGCGTTTCTCCAGCACTGCGGGTTTAAAGTGTGTTTGGCCCAGGTTGTAGAGCTATCAGCTGAATATCTGGGGGTCGTCACGAAAGCGACGGCTTGACATCATTAGGGCAATTCGTGGATTTTCTCGGCTTTCTCGCCTACGTGTACCATCGGGCCATCCACTATCCCCTCACTATATCGATAATGAGGGGCTGTTTCAATGGCGAAACGTCGTTACTAGCCTATAGGCGGAACAGGTTGTGTCCTAGGTATGTGACATGCATATGCGCCTATCTTAGCTGACCATTTGACACGAACGTGTTTTATGGCTATATTTCGCTGATTACATGTAGATCTTTCATAAAGTCAATGTCATCATCATCATCATCATCAGCCTAGTTACGCAAACTGCAGGGCAAAGGCCTCTCCCATACTTCTCCAACTACCCCGGTCATATACTAATTGTGGCCATGTTGTTCCTGCACACGTCTTAATGTCATCCGCCCACCTAACTTTCTGCCGCCCCCTACTACGCTTTCCTTCCCTTGGAATCCAGTCCGTAACCCTTAATGACCATCGGTTATCTTTCCTCCTCATTACATGTCCGGCCCATGCCCATTTCTTTTTCTTGATTTCAACTAAGATGTCATTTACCCGCGTTTGTTCCCTCACCCAATCTGCTCTTTTCTTATCCCTTAACGTTAAACCTATCATTCTTGTTTCCATGGCTCGTTGCGTCGTCCTCGATTTCAGCAGAACCCTTTTCGTCAGAATCCAGGTTTCTGCCCCGTAGGTGAGTACTGGTAAGACACAGCTGTTATACACTTTCCTCTTGAGGGATAGTGGCAACCTGCTGTTCATGACTTGAGAATGCCTGCAAAACGCCCCCCAGCCCATTCTTATTCTTCTGGTTATTTCAGTCTCATGATCCGGATCCGTGGTCACTACCTGCCCTAAGTAGATGTATTCCCTTACCACTTCCAGTGCCTCGCTACCTATCGTAAACTGCTGTTCTCTTCCGAGACTGTTAAACATTACTTTAGTTTTCTGTAGATTTATTTTCAAACCCACCCTTCTGCTTTGCCTCTCCAGGTCAGTGAGCATGCATTGCAATTGGTCTCCTGAGTTACTAAGCAAGGCAATATCATCAGCGAATCGCAAGTTGCTAAGGTATTCTCCATCAACTTTTATCCTCAATTCTTCCCACTCCAGGTATCTGAATACCTCCTGTAAACACGCTGTGAATAGCATATGAGATATCGTATCTCCCTGTCTGACGCCTTTCTTTATGGGGATTTTGTTGCTTTCTTTGTGGAGGATTACGGTGGCTGTGGAACCGCTATAGATAGCTTCCAGTATCTTTACATATGGCTCATCTACACCCTGATTCCGTAGTGCCTCCATGACTGCTGAGGTTTCGACTGAATCAAATGCTTTTTCGTAATCAATGAAGGCTATATATAAGGGTTGGTTATATTCCGCACATTTCTCTATCACCTGATTGATAGTGTGAATATGGTCTATTGTTGAGTATCCTTTACGGAATCCTACCTGGTCCTTTGGTTGACAGAAGTCTAAGGTATTCCTGATTCTATTTGCGATGACCTTAGTAAATACTTTGTAGGCAACGGACAGTAAGCTGATCGGTCTATAATTTTTCAAGTCTTTGGCGTCCCCTTTCTTATGGATTAGGATTATGTTAGCGCTCTTCCAAGATTCCGGTACGTTCGAGGTCATGAGGCATTGTGTATATAGGGCGGCCAACCTTTCTAGGACAGTGTTCCCACCATCCTTCAACAAATCTGCTGTTACCTGATCCTCCCCAGCTGCCTTCCCCCTTTGCATAGCTCCCAAGGCGTTCTTTACCTCTTCCGGTGTTACTTGTGGGATTTCAAGTTCCTCTAGACTATTCTCTCTCACCTTATCGTCGTGGGTGTTACTGGTACTGTATAAATCTCTGTAAAACTCTTCAGCCACTTGAACTATCTCATCCATATTAGTAACGATATTGCCGGCTTTGTCTCTTAACGCACACATCTGATTCTTGCCTATTCCTAGTTTCTTCTGTACTGCTTTTAGGCTTCCTCCGTTCCTGAGAACCTGTTCAATTCTATCCATATTATAGTTCCTTATGTCCGCTGTCTTACGCTGGTTGATTAACTTAGAAAGTTCTGCCAGTTCTATTCTAGCTGTAGGGTTAGAGGCTTTCATACATTGGCGTTTCTTGATCAGATCTTTCGTCTCCTGCGATAGCTTACTGGTTTCCTGTTTAACGGCGTTACCACCGACTTCTATTGCGCACTCCTTAATGATGCCCATAAGATTGTCGTTCATTGCTTCAACACTATGGTCCTCTTCCTGGGTTAAAGCCGAATACCTGTTCTGTAGTTTGATGCGGAATTCCTCTAGTTTCCCTCTTACCGCTAACTCATTGATTGGTTTCTTATGTACCAGTTTCTTCCGTTCTCTCCTCAAGCCAAGGCTAATTCGAGTTCTTACCATCCTATGGTCACTGCAGCGCACCTTGCCGAGCACGTATACCGCTTGTATGATGCCAGGGTTCGCGCAGAGTATAAAGTCGATTTCATTTCTAGTCTCACCATTCGGGCTCCTCCATGTCCACTTTCGGCTAACCCGCTTGCGGAAAAAGGTATTCATTATCCGCATATTATTCTGTTCTGCAAACTCTACTAATAACTCTCCTCTGCTATTCCTAGAGCCTATACCATATTCCCCCACTGACTTGTCTCCGGCATGCTTCTTGCCTACCCTGGCATTGAAATCGCCCATCAGTATACTGTATTTTGTTTTGACTTTACCCATCGCCGATTCCACGTCTTCATAGAAGCTTTCGACTTCCTGGTCATCATGACTAGATGTAGGAGCGTAGACCTGTATAACCTTCATTTTGTACCTCTTATTAAGTTTCACAACAAGACATGCCGCCCTCTCGTTAATGCTATAGAATTCCTGTATGTTACCAGCTATATTCTTATTAATCAGGAATCCGACTCCTAGTTCTCGTCTCTCTTCTAAGCCCCGGTAGCACAAGACGTGCCCGCTTTTTAGTACTGTATATGCTTCTTTTGGCCTCCTAACTTCACTGAGCCCTGTTATATCCCATTTACTGCCCTCTAATTCCTCCAATAGCACTGCTAGACTCGCCTCACTAGATAACGTTCTAGCGTTAAACGTTGCCAGGTTCATATTCCAATGGCGGCCTGTCCGGAGCCAGGCATTCTTAGCACCCTCTGCAGCGTCGCAGGTCTGACCGCCGCCGTGGTTAGTTGCTTCGCAGCTGCTGGGGACTGAGGGCCGGGGTTTGATTGTTGTGTTCATATAGGAGGTTGTGGCCAAGTACTGCAGCTGGGTGGCCAATCCTGCTCTGGTGAGAGAGTGCTTTACCGGTTCTGGTCCCCGGGATCAGGCCGCACTCCAGGCCTGTTTGTGCAATTTTCTCAACACACGGTTTTTTTTTTCTGGTATTTTCCGGTGGAGAATTCTGCGGTCCGGGATTTGAATCACGGTCCTCTTGCGCGGGAGGCGGATACTGTACCGTCCGCGCAGGAGTTAAATTTAAAATAAATTGTGGGCTTTTACGTGACAAAACCACTCTCTGATTATGAGGCACGCCGTAGTGGAGGACTCCGGAAATTTCGTCCACCTGGGGTTCTTTAACGTGCAGCTAAATCTAAGTACACGGGTGTTTTCGCATTTCGCCCCCATGGAAATGCGGCCGCCGTGGCCGGGATCCGATCCCGCGATCACGTGCTCAGCAGTCTAACACCATAGACACTGAGTAACCACGGCGGGTCCCGCAGGAGTTGTACGCCTCATTTAATATACAGTGGTGCCCTAACCTCATTTGAATGCGTTGCCGAGACGGTACGTGCCACAATTTAGTGAACGTATGTAACGGCAATCAGTGTAACTCAAAAGGAGACAGTTTTCATGTGCCTTTGTTCAAAAAACGGGCTCCGCCAAATTTGCATCAGTGAATAGATGAAAGCAGGCTAGTTCCAGATTATTGTACGTCTTTGACGTAAATCTTGGTCACCGCATAGGTGTCACTGCCATGTGCTTCTCTTCAGCCAACCAAGCTCATTTCCACTTGCATAACTGGGTATACAAAACTAGGTGTGTGCCAAGCTGAAATGAACTTCCGTGACGAGCATTTGCGTCACTGGAGATGGGCCACGAGGTACGTGCCCCTTTTCAATAAAGCTTGTTGACCCCAACATGTAGCGCTACGTATGAGCCGCACTTCAATGTAGCGAAATAGGAAGATCTGTCAAGTAGTCTATTATAGAAAAAGAAAGGTGTTCGTGCAACCTTGATTTGACCATTCCGTCTACTCTCACTGGTACGTAAGGTCATTGTTAGCCACATGGGCCGATCGCTGTGGCAAAAATAGGCGTTTTTTTAACAAGCTAGAGAAAAGAATAGTTTCGGAAAAAACGGGGTAGAGCAACGATAGTTTTATACCCAATAGGGGGGGGGGGTGGTTTTACGTCACACGGATGCCGTAGTGGAGGTCTACGGAAAATTTTGCCTAACTGGGGAACTTTAACGTGCGCTACGATGCACACGGGCGTCTTCGCAACGTGCCTCCATTCAAGCTGCAATCTCCGGAGCCGGGGATCAGCCCGCAATTTCGAGCCGAGTATACTAGCACCTTAGGTACTCGGCTACCTCGAAGGGTGACAGAGTAAGGTTATACAGGCATATGAATGTCATGAGTCGAGGTAGGTGTGCAGCGTTTCTCCAGCACTGCGGGTTTAAAGTGTGTTTGGCCCAGGTTGTAGAGCTATTAGCTGAATATCTGGGGGTCGTCACGAAAGCGACGGTTTGACATCATTAGGGCAGTTCGTGGACTTTCTCTGCTTTCTCGCCTACATGTACCATCGGGCCATTTACTATCCCCTAACTATATCAATAATGAAGGGCTGTTTTCATGGCGAAACGGCATTACTAGCCTATAGGTGGAACAGGTTGTGTCCTATGTATGTGGCATGCATATGCGCCTCTCTTAGCTGACCCATTTGACACGAACGTGTTTTACTGCATGTGTTTCGCTGATTACTTGTAGATCTTTCATAAAGTCAATGTAACATCATTTAAATGCGTTGCCGAGACGGTACGTGCCACAATTCAGTGAACGTATATAACGGCAATCAGTGTAACTGAAAAGGAGACAGTTTTCATGTGCTTTTCTTCAAAAAACGGGTTCGGCCAGACTTGCATCAATGAATAGGTGAAAGCAGGCTAGTGCCAGATTCATTGTACGCCTTTGACGTAAATGTCGCTCACCGCATAGGTGTCACTGCCATGTGCTTCTCATCAACCAACCAAGCTCATTTCCACTTGCATAACTGGGTATACAAAACTAGGTGTGCGCCAAGCTGAAATGAACTTCCGTGACGAGCATTTGCGTCACTGGAGATGGGCCACGAGGTATGTGCCCCGTTTCAATAAAGCTTGTTGACCCCAACATGTAGCGCTACGTATGAGCCGCACTTCAATGTAGTCAAATAGGAAGATCTGTCAAGTAGTCTATTATAGAAAAAAAAAGGTGTTCGTGCAACCTTGATTTGACCATTCCGTCTGCTCTCACTGGTACGTAAGGTCATTGTTAGCCACATGGGCCGATCGCTGGGGCAAAATATAGGCGTTTTTTTAACAAGCTCGAGAAAAGAATAGTTTCGAAAGAAACGGGGTAGAGTAACGATAGTTTTATCGCCAATGGGGGGGGGGGGGGGGCGGTTTACGTCACACGGACGCCGTAGTGGAGGTCTACGGCGAATTTTGCCCAACTGGGGATCTTTAACGTGCGCTACGATGCACACGGGCGTCTTCGCAGTGTGCCTCCATTCAAACTGCAATCTCCGGAGCCGGGCATTAGCCCGCAATTTTGAGCCGAGTATTCTAGCGCATTAGGTACCCGGCTACCCCGAAGGGTGACAGAGTAAGGTTATACAGGCATAGGAATGTGATGAGTCCAGGTAGGTGGGCAGCGTTTCTCGAGCACTGCGGGTTTAAAGTGTGTTTGGCCCAGGTTGTAGAGCTATTAGCTGAATATCTGGGGGCCGTCACGAAAGCGACGGTTTGACATCATTAGGGCAGTTCGTGGATTTTCTCAGCTTTCTCGCCTACACATACCATCGGGCCATCCACTATCCCCTCACTATATCAATAATGAGGGGCTGTTTTCATGGCGAAACGGCATTACTAGCCTATAGGTGGAACAGGTTGTGTCCTAGGTAGGTGACATGCATATGCGCCTCTCTTAGCTGACCCATTTGACACGAACGTGTTTTACTGCATGTGTTTCGCAGATTACATGTAGATCTTTCATAAAGTCAATGTAACCTCTTTTAAATGCGTTGCCGAGACAATGCGTGCCACAATTCAGTGAACGTATATAACGGCAATCAGTGTAACTGAAATGGAGACAGTTTTCATGTGCTTTTCTTCAAAAAACGGGCTCCGCCAGACTTGCATCACTGAATAGATGAAAGCAGGCTAGTGCCAGATTCATTGTACGCCTTTGACGTAAATGTCGGTTGCCGCATAGGTGTCTTTGCCATGTGCTTCTCTTCAAACAACCAAGCTCATTTCCACTTGCATAACTGGGTATACAAAACTAGGTGTGTGCCAAGCTGAAATGAACTTCCGTGACGTGCATTTGCGTCACTGGAGATGGGCCACGAGGTATGTGCCCCTCTTCAATAAAGCTTGTTGACCCCAACATGTAGCGCTACGTATGAGCCGCACTTCAATGTAGTGAAATAGGAAGATCTGTCAAGTAGTCTAGTGTACAAAAAGAAAGTTGCTCGTGCAAGCTTGATTTGACCATTCCGTCTGCTCTCACTGGTACGTAAGATCATTGTTAGAAACGCGGGCCGATCGCTATGGCAAAAAATAGCTGTTTTTTTAACAACCTCGAGAAAAGAATAGTTTCGGAAGAAACGGGGTAGAGTAACGATACTTTTATAGCCAATGGGGGGGGGGGGGGGGGGGGGTTTACGTCGCACGGACGCCGTAGTGGATGTCTACGGAGAATTTTGCCCAACTGGGGAACTTTAACGTGCGCTACGATGCACACGGGCGTCTTCGCAGCGTGCCTCCTTTGAAACTGCAATCTCCGGAGCCGGGGATTAGCCCGCAATTTCGAACCGAGTATTCTAGCGCCTCAGGTACTCGGCTACCCCGAAGGGTGACAGAGTAAGGTTATACAGGCATATGAATGTGATGAGTCCAGGTAGGTGGGCAGCGTTTCTCCAGCACTGCGGGTTTAAAGTGTATTTGGCCCAGGTTGTAGAGCTATTAGCTGAATATCTGGGGGTCGTCACGAAAGCGACGGTTTGTCATCATTAGGGCAGTTCGTGGATTTTCTCTGCTTTCTCGCCTACATGTACCATCGGGCCATCCACTATCCCCTCACTATATCAATAATGAGGGGCTGTTTTCATGGCGAAACGGCATTACTAGCCTATAGGCGGAACAGGTTGTGTCCTAGGTATGTGACATGCATATGCGCCTCTCTTAGCTGACCCATTTGACACGAACGTGTTTTACTGGCTATGTTTCGCTGATTACATGTAGATCTTTCATAAAGTCAATGTAACCTCATTTAAATCCGTTGCTGAGACGGTACGTGCCACAATTCAGTGAACGTATATAACGGCAATCAGTGTAACTGAAAAGGAGACAGTTTTCATGTGCTTTTCTTCAAAAAACCGGCTCGGCCAGACTTGCATCACTGAATAGGTGAAAGCAAGCTAGTGCCAGATTCATTGTACGCCTTTGACGTAAATGTCGGTTACCGCATAGGTGTCTTTGCCATGTGCTTCTCATCAATCAACCAAGCTCATTTCCACTTGCATAACTGGGTATACAAAATTAGGTGTGTGCCAAGCTGAAATGAACTTCCGTGGCGAGCATTTGCGTCACTGGAGATGGGCCACGAGGTGTACCCGACTTGTATACGACCGTTATATCGTATTCCTGCAGCCGTAGACTCCATCTTGCCAGCCGTCCAGATGGGTCTTTGAGATTCGCCAGCCAGCACAACGAATGGTGGTCGCTGATAGCTCGGAATGGTCGGCCATATAAGTATGGTCTAAACTTGCTGATGGCCCATATCACCGCGAGGCATTCTTTTTCTGTCGCTGAGTAGTTCACCTCAGCCTTCGAAAGTGTTCGACTGGCATACGCAATGACTCGTTCCTCTCCGTTTTGCCACTGAATGAGGACGGCACCCAGGCCTAAATTGCTTGCGTCTGTGTGAATATCAGTTTGGGCTTCCTCATCGAAATGAGCCAGAACTGGGTGGTTCTGAAGACGCTTTCGGAGCTCATTGAAAGCATTCTCCTGCTCATTCAGCCAGACGAAAGGCACGTCTTCTTTTGTTAGCCGCGTTAGTGGTTCGGCGATCCTTGAAAAATTTTTGACAAAGCGTCTATAGTAGGCGCAAAGTCCTAAGAATCGCCTAACAGCCTTTTTGTCGGTTGGTTTTGGAAATTTATCCACTGCCGCAGTCTTCTCAGGGTCCGGACGAATGCCTGCTGAACTGACGACATGGCCGAGGAAAAGGAGCTCGCGAAAGCCGAAATGACATTTCTGCGGTTTTATCGTCAGACCTGCTGATCTAATAGCTTCCATCACAGCCCGCAGTCGTTCTACATGCTGCTCGAAGGTGGTAGAAAAAACAACGACATCGTCAAGATAAACGAGACAGGTTTGCCATTTCAGACCGGTGAGCACAGTGTCCATCATCCGCTGAAATGTGGCAGGTGCGGAACAAAGGCCGAATGGCAGCACTTTGAACTCGTACAGTCCATCTGGCGTCACAAACGCCGTCTTTTCACGATCTCGTTCGTCCACTTCTATCTGCCAGTAGCCGCTTTTGAGGTCCAGGGAGGAAAAGAATTTGGCATCTCGTAGTCTATCTAGAGTGTCACCGATTCTTGGAAGTGGGTACACATCCCGCTTTGTGACGGCGTTCAGCTTTCGGTAATCAATGCAGAAGCGCAAGGTTTGGTCCTTTTTCTTTACCAGTACCACAGGCGACGCCCACGGACTTGCCGACGGCTGAATTACGTCGTCTCCAAGCATTTCCTTAACTTGACTTCCGATGGCTTCCCTCTCTTTTGGTGACACTCGGTAGGGATGCTGGCAAATAGGCCTCACTGATTCGTCAACAAGTATCCGATGTTTAGCAATAGATGTCCGCCGAACTTTGGATGACATTGAAAAACATTCGGTGAATTCTCTTACGAGGTTCTCTATTTGCTCCTTCTGTCTGGGCGATAGGCCTGGTTCGATGTCGATGGCTGCAAGGACAGAATCCACATCTTGGAAATTCGATGGTGAAGACTCTGGAATGCTGAGATCTGTAACTTGGACGAAGTTATTAGGGCTGGCAATAACGGTTCCCTTCGCGACATGTTGCACCTCATTTCCAAAATTAGTGAGGAAAACATTGGCACATCCGCCACGCAGCTGAACAAGGCCTCTTGCCATGCAGATGCCTCTTTCGAGTAGGAGACTGGTGTTGCTGTCTGCAATTGCTTCGTAGTCGCTGAACGCGTCGCTTCTGACTGTGACGGCTACGCTGGATCTCGGAGGAAGCATCACGTCGTCATCAGCAATGTAAAGGGCGTCGAATTTTTCTTCAGTGTTGAATGCTGCGACAGCGTGCTTGGTTGAGAAGGAAACACATGATTCCCGCAAGTTGATTATAGCGCCATTATCCTGCAAGAAGTCCATGCCAATAATCAAGTCTCTTGAGCACTCGGAAAGCACGATAAAGCTGGCGACGTACGTGAAGCCTCGTATTCCTATTCTAGCCGTACACTTGCCCATCGGGTCGATGAGGTGTCCTCCTGCTGTGCGAACTTGTGGCCCTTTCCATGGAGTCAGTACTTTCTTTAGTTTCCCGGCGAGCTCACTACTTATTACCGAGTAATCCGCACCTGTATCCACTAACGCGTTCACTTCGTAACCGTCGACAAACACACGTAAATCGGAAGAAACGTCGCTCTTATGGCACTGTTTTCTGAGTCCCTCGTCGTCGCGCGGAATTATCGATGGAGGTTCTTCTCTTTTCGCGTCGGCAGCGGCCTTACCTCCCGAGGCCGCTGACTCTAGTTTTCCCGACGCGGGCTCTGTGAACGGCATCTTGGGGAGCTTGAACACGGGCGGGGGCTCGGTGACCGATGCCTCAACGGCGCTGTTGATCGAGGTTGGTGTTGCTGGTAGGCGTATGGGGAGCTTTGACGAGTAGACAGGTACTCTTCGATTTCAAATGGACGCTCGCCATTTCGAGGGCAAGGTGCGTTCACCGAAAAAACCACGAAGCCCTGCCTGGCGATAGTGGCACATTCTGTACAGGTGGCCAGCCTCACCGCAGTGGTAGCAGAGCGGTATTCGGTCATGAGTACGCCATACATCGGTCTTCCTAAATCTTCTTTCGGTTGGCGGCAGCGTATTTCGAGGCATCGAGCTATTCATAGAGGAAGTGGCTGCGACGTCAGCACGTCCGGGAGTTTGCCGCAGCACATCGGCATACGAGACGCTCGGCTGGCGCAGTGATGGCGCTTGGGGCTGCGCACTCAGCTGTGTTTCCCGGACCGCCTGTCTGACCTCTTCGCGAACCACGTCTGCCAGCGAAGAGGGCGTTGGAGCGTTGTGGTCAAGCCGTAGCCTCGGAAGCTCTTCTCGCACTACAGATCGCACGATCTCCCGTATGACCTCCATGCTGTTTCCGATGGCGGCTGGAACTGAGCCTACAGAGCTGATGTTCATTTCCCGGTTGTACATCCTTGATCGCTGTTGCAAGGTGCTTTCCATTGTCGTCGCCTCAGAACGAAACTCAGTGACGGTGCGCGGCGGGCTCCGAACCAACCCTGCGAACAGTTCCTGTTTTACGCCTCGCATTAAATGGCGTAGTTTCTTGTCTTTGCTCATGTTCGGATCAGCTCGGCGGAATAGGCGGGACATGTCTTCTACATACATGGCCACGCTTTCATTGTTCGGCTGGTTTCTTGCCTGCAGGGCAGCTTCGGCCCTCTCCCTGCGGTCGGTACTCGGGTAAGTCGCAAGCAACTCCCGCCGGAAAGCATCCCACGAGACAATTGTCGCTTCGTGGTTTTCAAACCACGTTCGTGCGCTATCCTCTAACGCGAAGTAAACGTTTCGTAGCTTGCGCTCTCCGTTCCATCCATTTAAACCAGCGACGCGCTCAAAGCGTTCCATCCAGTCCTCTGCGTCTTCAAATGTGTCGCCATGGAAAGGCTCTGGCGTCATTGGCGAGTTCATCACGATGTGAGTTGGCGTGATTTGGGTTGCCATCTCGGTAGCGCTTCCGTTAGCAGCTGCTGATGCTCCGATAAAATCCGGCAAAGGTGAAAACTCGGGGGGCTCACCACGTAGCCGACGGCTGCTGCGTTGGTGAACAGGAGTCAATTCGATGGGTCCAAGTTGCCGTGAGTCCGAGCTCCTTTCTCTGACTCGAGGAGGGCTTGAAATCATTACCCAGCACCTCCACCATAAATGTAACGCACAGTTGAGTGACGCTACTTTAATAACTTTAAGCTGGGCGAACTTGTGCCCGACAAAAAGCTAAGCGAGAGCCTCGCTGAAACGTCCACAGTCTCTCTCGCCGCAGTCCCTCACTTCTTCTTCTTCCCTCGAGTCCCGCGCTAATAGCACGCTGCTCCGATTGCGCGTGCCTTGCGAGCCCGTGTTGCCCGCTTCACTGCCGCTATCTTTCGCAGGTAGCAGTAAACAGCTGGACGGACGCAGGAAGCGGCTGGCGCGTGTAATTCGAAATCATCTTGTGTCAATATCAATAATGAGGGGCTGTTTTCATGGCGAAACGGCATTACTAGCCTATAGGTGGAACAGGTTGTGTCCTAGGTATGTGACATGCATATGCGCCTCTCTTAGCTGACCCATTTGACAGGAACGTGTTTTATGGCTATATTTCGCTGATTACATGTAGATCTTTCATAAAGTCAATGTAACCTCATTATTATGCGTTGCCGAGACGGTACGTGCCACAATTTAGTGAACGTATGTAACGGCAATCAGTGTAACTGAAAAGGAGACAGTTTTCATGTGCTTTTCTTCAAAAACCGGGCTCCGCCAGACTTGCATCAGTGAATAGATGAAAGCAGGCTAGTTCCAGATTATTGTACGTCTTTGACGTAAATCTCGGTCACCGCATAGGTGTCACTGCCATGTGCTTCTCTTCAACCAACCAAGCTCATTTCCACTTGCAAAACTGGGTATACAAAACTAGGTGTGTGCCAAGCTGAAATGATCTTCCGTGACGAGCATTTGCGTCACTGGAGATGGGCCACGAGGTATGTGCCCCTTTTCAATAAAGCTTGTTGACCCCAACATGTAGCGCTACGTATGAGCCGCACTTCAATGTAGTGAAATAGGAAGATCTGTCAAGTAGTTTATTATAGAAAAAGAAAGGTGTTCGTGCAACCTTGATTTGACCATTACGTCTACTCTCACTGGTACGTAAGGTCATTGTTAGCCACATGGGCCGATCGCTGTGGCAAAATATAGGCGTTTTTTTAACAAGCTCGAGAAAAGAATAGTTTCGGGGAAAACGGGGTAGAGTAACGATAGTTTTATCGCCAATAGGGGGGGGGTGGTTTTACCTCACACGGACGCCGTAGTGGAGGTCTACGGAGAATTCTGCCCAACTGGGGATCTATAACGTGCGCTACGATGCACACGGGCGTCTTCGCAGTGTGCCTCCATTCAAAATGCAATCTCCGGAGCCGGGGATTAGCCCGCAATTTCGAACCGACTATGCTAGCGCCTTAGATACTCGGCTGCCCCGAAGGGTGACAGAGTAAGGTTATACTGGCATATGAATGTGATGAGTCCAGGTAAGAGGGCAGCGTTTCTCCAGCACTGCGGGTTTAAAGTGTATTTGGCCCAGGTTGTGGAGCTATTAGCTGAATATCTGGGGGTCGTCACGAAAGCGACGGTTTGACATCATTAGGGCAGTTCGTGGATTTTCTCTGTTTCTCGCCTACATGTACCATTGGGCCATCCACTATCCCCTCACTATATCAATAATGAGGGGCTGTTTTCATGGCGAAACGGCATTACTAGCCTATAGGGGGTACAGGTTGTGTCCTAGGTATGTGACATGCATATGCGCCTCTCTTAGCTGACCCATTTGACACGAACGTGTTTTATAGCTATATTTCGCTGATTACATGTAGATCTTTCATAAAATCAACGTAACCTCATTTAAATGCGTTGCCGAGACGGTACGTGCCACAATTTAGGGAACGTATGCAACGGCAATCAGTGTAACTGAAAAGGTGACAGTTTTCATGTGCTTTTCTTCAAAAAACGGGCTCCGCTAGACTTGCATCAGTGAATAAATGAAACCAGGCTAGTTCCAGATTATTGTACGTCTTTGACGTAAATCTCGGTCACCGCATAGGTGTCACTGCCATTTGCTTCTCTTCAACCAACCAAGCTCATTTCCACTTGCATAACTGGGTATACAAAACTAGGTGTGTGCCAAGCTGAAATGAACTTCCGTGACGAGCATTTGCGTCACTGGAGATGGGCCACGAGGTATGTGCCCCTCTTCAATAAAGCTTGTTGAATCCAACATGTAGCGCTACGTATGAGCCGCACTTCAATGTAGTGAAATAGGAAGATCTGTCAAGTAGTCTATTATAGAAAAAAAAAAGGTGTTCGTGCAACCTAGATTTGACCATTACGTCTACTCTCACTGGTACGTAAGGTCATTGTTAGCCACATGGGCCGATCGCTGTGGCAAAATATAGGCGTTTTTTTAACAAGCTCGAGAAAAGAATAGTTTCAGGATAAACGGGGTAGAGCAACGATAGTTTTATACCCAATAGGAGGGGGGGGGGGGGGTGGTTTTACGTCACACGGACGCCGTAGGGGAGGTCTACGGAGAATTTTGCCCAACTGGGGACCTTTAACGTGCGCTACGATGCACACGGGCGTCTTCGCAGTGTGCCTCCATTCAAACTGCAATCTCCGGAGCCGGGCATTAGCCCGCAATTTCGAGCCAAGTATACTAGCGCATTAGGTACTCGGCTACCCCGAAGGGTGACAGAGTAAGGTTATACAGGCATAGGAATGTCATGAGTCCAGGTAGATGTGCAGCGTTTCTCGAGCACTGCGGGTTTAAAGTGTGTTTGGCCCAGGTTTAGAGCTATTAGCTGAATATCTGGGGGTCGTCACGAAAGCGACGGTTTGACATCATTAGGGCAGTTCGTGGACTTTCTCTGCTTTCTCGCCTACATGTAACATCGGGCCATTTACTATCTCCTCACTATATCAATAATGAAGGGCTGTTTTCATGGCGAAACGGCATTACTAGCCTATAGGTGGAACAGGTTGTGTCCTAGGTAGGTGACATTGCATATGCGCCTCTCTTAGCTGACCCATTTGACGCGAACGTGTTTTACTGCATGTGTTTCGCTGATTACTTGTAGATCTTTCATAAAGTCAATGTAACCTCATTGAAATGCGTTGCCGAGACGGTACGTGCCACAATTCAGTGAACGTATATAACGGCAATCAGTGTAACTGAAAAGGAGACAGTTTTCATGTGCTTTTCTTCAAAAAACGGGTTCGGCCAGACTTGCATCACTGAATAGGTGAAAGCAGGCTAGTGCCAGATTCATTGTACGCCTTTGACGTAAATGTCGGTTGCCGCATAGGTGTCTTTGCCATGTGCTTCTCATCAACCAACCAAGCTCATTTCCACTTGCATAACTGGTTATACAAAACTAGGTGTGTGCCAAGCTGAAATGAACTTCCGTGACGAGCATTTGCGTCACTGGAGATGGGCCACGAGGTATGTGCCGCTCTTCAATAAAGCTTGTTGACGCCAACATGTAGCGCTACGTATGAGCCGCACTTCAATGTAGTGAAATAGGAAGATCTGTCAAGTTGTCTAGTATACAAAAAGAAAGTTGCTCGTGCAACCTTGATTTGACCATTCCGTCTGCTCTCACTGGTACGTAAGATCATTGTTAGAAACATGGGCCGATCGCCGTGGCAAAAAATAGGCGTTTTTTTAACAAGCTCGAGAAAAGAATAGTTTCGAAAGAAACGCGGTAGAGTAACGATACTTTTATAGCCAATGGGGGGGGGGGGGTTACGTCGCACGGGCGCCGTAGTGGAGGTCTACGGAGAATTTTGCCCAACTGGGGATCTTTAACGTGCGCTACGATGCACACGGGCGTCTTCGCAGTGTGCCTCCATTCAAACTGCAATCTCCGGAGCCGGGGATCAGCCCGCAATTTTGAGCCGAGTATTCTAGCGCCTCAGATACCCGGCTACCCCGAAGGGTGACAGAGTAAGGTTATACAGGCATATGAATGTGATGAGTCCAGGTAGGTGGGCAGCGTTTCTCCAGCACTGCGGGTTTAAAGTGTATTTGGCCCAGGTTGTAGAGCTATTAGCTGAATATCTGGGGGCCGTCACGAAAGCGACGGTTTGACATCATTAGGGCAGTTCGTGGATTTTCTCAGCTTTCTCGCCTACACGTACCATCGGGCCATCCACTATCCCCTCACTATATCAATAATGAGGGGCTGTTTTCATGGCGAAACGGCATTACTAGCCTATAGGTGGAACAGGTTGCGTCCTAGGTATGTGACATGGATATGCGCTTCTCTTAGCTGACCCATTTGACACGAACGTGTTTTATGGCTATATTTCGCTGATTACATGTAGATCTTTCATAAAGTCAATGTAACCTCTTTTAAATGCGTTGCCGAGACAATACGTGCCACAATTTAGTGAACGTATGTAACGGCAATCAGTGTAACTGAAAAGGAGACAGTTTTCATGTGCTTTTCTTCAAAAAACGGGCTCCGCCAGACTTGCTTCAGTGAATAGATGAAAGCAGGCTAGTTCCAGATTATTGTACGTCTTTGACGTAAAAGTCGGTCACCGCATAGGTGTCACTGCCATGTGCTTCTCTTCAAACAACCAAGCTCATTTCCACTTGCATAAGTGGGTATACAAAACTAGGTGTGTGCCAAGCTGAAATGAACTTCCGTGACGTGCATTTGCGTCACTGGAGATGGGCCACGAGGTATGTGCCCCTCTTCAATAAAGCTTGTTGACCCCAACATGTAGCGCTACGTATGAGCCGCACTTCAATGTAGTGAAATAGGAAGATCTGTCAAGTAGTCTAGTGTACAAAAAGAAAGTTGCTCGTGCAAGCTTGATTTGACCATTCCGCCTGCTCTCACTGGTACGTAAGATCATTGTTAGAAACGCGGGCCGATCGCTATGGCAAAAAATAGCTGTTTTTTTAACAACCTCGAGAAAAGAATAGTTTCGGAAGAAACGGGGTAGAGTAACGATACTTTTGTAGCCAATGGGGGGGGGGGGGGGTTTACGTCACACGGACGCCGTAGGGGAGGTCTACGGAGAATTTTGCCCAACTGGGGAACTTTAACGTGCGCTACGATGCACACGGGCGTCTTCGCAGTGTGCCTCCATTCAAACTGCAATCTCCGGAGCCGGGGATTAGCCCGCAATTTCGAGCCGAGTATACTAGCGCCTCAGGTACTCATCTACCCCGAAGGGTGACAGAGTAAGGTTATACAGGCATATGAATGTGATGAGTCCAGGTAGGTGGGCAGCGTTTCTCCAGCACTGCGGGTTTAAAGTGTATTTGGCCCAGGTTGTAGAGCTATTAGCTGAATATCTGGGGGTCGTTACGAAAGCGACGGTTTGACATCATTAGTGCAGTTCGTGGATTTTCTCTGCTTTCTCGCCTAGATGTAACATCGGGCCGTTTACTATCTCCTCACTATATCAATAATGAAGGGCTGTTTCCATGGCGAAACGGCATTACTAGCGTATAGGTGGAACAGGTTGTGTCCTAGGCATGTGACATTGCATATGAGCCTCTCTTAGCTGACCCATTTTACGCGAACGTGTTTTACTGGCTATGTTTCGCTGATCACTTGTAGATCTTTCATAAAGTCAATGTAACCTCATTTAAATGCCTTGCCGAGACGGTACGTGCCACAATTCAGTGAACGTATATAACGGCAATCAGTGTAACTGAAAAGGAGACAGTTTTCATGTGCTTTTCTTCATAAAACGGGCTCCGCCAGACTTGCATCAGGGAATAGGTGAAAGCAGGCTAGTTCAAGATAATTGTACGTCTTTGACGTAAATCTCGGTCACCGCATAGGTGTCACTGCCATGTGCTTCTCTTCAACCAACCAAGCTCATTTCCACTTGCATAACTGGGTATACAAAGCTACGTGTGTGCCAAGCTGAAATGAACTTCCGTGACGAGCATTTGCGTCACTGGAGATGGGCCACGAGGTATGTGCCCCTTTTCAATAAAGCTTGTTGACCCCTACATGTAGCGCTACGTATGAGCCGCACCTCAATGTAGTGAAATAGGAAGATCTGTCAAGTAGTCTATTATAGAAAAAGAAAGGTGTTCGGGCAACCTTGATTTGACCATTACGTCTACTCTCACTGGTACGTAAGGTCATTGTTAGCCACATGGGCCGATCGCTGTGGCAAAATATAGGCGTTTTTTTAAGAAGCTCGAGAAAAGAATAGTTTCGGCAAAAACGGGGTAGAGTAACGATAGTTTTATCGCCAATAGGGGGGGTGGTTGCGTCACAGGGGCGTCGTAGTGGAGGTCTACGGAGAATTTTGCCCAACTGGGGATCTTTAACGTGCGCTACGATGCACACGGGCGTCTTCGCAGTGTGCCTCCATTCAAACTGCAATCTCCGGAGCCGGGGATTAGCCCGCAATTTCGAGCCGAGTATTCTAGCGCCTCAGGTACTCATCTACCCCGAAGGGTGACAGAGTAAGGTTATACACGCATATGAATGTCATGAGTCCAGGTAGGTGTGCAACGTTTCTCCAGCACTGCGGGTTTAAAGTGTGTTTGGCCCAGGTTGTGGAGTTATTAGCTGAATATCTGGGGGTCGTCACGAAAGCGACGGTTTGACATCATTTGGGCAGTTCATGGACTTTCTCTGCTTTCTCGCCTACATGTAACATCGGGCCGTTTACTATCTCCTCACCATATCAATAATGAAGGGCTGTTTTCACGGCGAAACGGCATTACTAGCCTATAGGTGGAACAGGTTGTGTCCTAGGTATGTGACATTGCATATGCGCCTCCCTTAGCTGACCCATTTGACGCGAACGTGTTTTACTGGCTATGTTTCGCTGATTACTTGTAGATCTTTCATAAAGTCAATGTAACCTCATTTCAATGCGTTGCCGAGACGGTACGTGCCACCATTCAGTGAACGTATATAACGGCAATCAGTGTAACAGAAAAGGAGACAGTTTTCATGTGCTTTTCTTCAAAAAACGGGCTCGGCCAGACTTGCATCACTGAATAGGTGAAAGCAGACTAGTGCCAGATTCATTGTACGCCTTTGACGTAAATGTCGGTTACCGCATAGGTGTCTTTGCCATGTGCGTCTCATCAACCAACCAAGCTCATTTCCACTTGCATAACTGGGTATACAAAACTAGGTGCGTGCCAAGCTGAAATGAACTTCCGTGACGAGCATTTGCGTCACTGGAGATGGGCCACGAGGTATGTGCCCCTTTTCAATAAAGCTTGTTGACCCCCACATGTTGCGCTACGTATGAGCCGCACCTCAATGTAGTGAAATAGGAAGATCTGTCAAGTAGTCTATTATAGAAAAAGAAAGGTGTTCGTGCAACCTTGATTTGACCATTACGTCTACTCTCACTGGTACGTAAGGTCATTGTTAGCCACATGGGCCGATCGCTGTGGCAAAATATAGGCGTTTTTTTAAGAAGCTCGAGAAAAGAATAGTTTCGGCAAAAACGGGGTAGAGTAACGATAGTTTTATCGCCAATAGGGGGGGTGGTTGCGTCACAGGGACGTCGTAGTGGAGGTCTGCGGAGAATTTTGCCCAACTGGGGATCTTTAACGTGCGCTACGATGCACACGGGCGTCTTCGCAGTGTGCCTCCATTCAAACTGCAATCTCCGGAGCCGGGGATTAGCCCGCAATTTCGAGCCGAGTATTCTAGCGCCTCAGGTACTCATCTACCCCGAAGGGTGAGAGAGTAAGGTTATACAGGCATATGGATGTCATGAGTCCAGGTAGGTGTGCAACGTTTCTCCTGCACTGCGGGTTTAAAGTGTGTTTGGCCCAGGTTGTAGAGTTATTAGCTTAATATCTGGGGGTCGTCACGAAAGTGACGGTTTGACATCATTTGGGCAGTTCATGGACTTTCTCTGCTTTCTCGCCTACATGTAACATCGGGCCGTTTACTATCTCCTCACTATATCAATAATGAAGGGCTGTTTTCACGGCGAAACGGCATTACTAGCCTATAGGTGGAACAGGTTGTGTCCTAGGTATGTGACATTGCATATGCGCCTCCCTTAGCTGACCCATTTGACGCGAACGTGTTTTACTGGCTATGTTTCGCTGATTACTTGTAGATCTTTCATAAAGTCAATGTAACCTCATTTCAATGCGTTGCCGAGACGGTACGTGCCACAATTCAGTGAACGTATATAACGGCAATCAGTGTAACTGAAAAGGAGACAGTTTTCATGTGCTTTTCTTCAAAAAACGGGCTCCGCCAGACTTGCATCAGTGAATAGGTGAAAGCAGGCTAGTTCCAGATTATTGTACGTCTTTGACGTAAATCTCGGTCACCGCATAGTTGTCACTGCCATGTGCTTCTCTTCAACCAACCAAGCTCATTTCCACTTGCATAACTGGGTATACAAAACTAGGTGTGTGCCAAGCTGCAATGAACTTCGGTGACGAGCATTTGCGTCACTGGAGATGGGCCACGAGGTATGTGCCCCTCTTCAATAAAGCTTGTTGACCCCAACATGTAGCGTTACGTATGAGCCGCACTTCAATGTAGTGAAATAGGAAGATCTGTCAAGTAGTCTAGTACACAAAAAGAAAGTTGCTCGTGCAACCTTGATTTGTCCATTCCGTCTGCTCTCACTGGTACGTAAGGTCATTGTTAGAAACATGGGCCGATCGCTGTGGCAAAAAATAGCCGTTTTTTTTACCAAGCTCGAGAAAAGAATAGTTTCGGAAGAAACCGGGTAGAGTAACGATACTTTTATAGCCAATGGGGGGGGGGGGGGGTTTACGTCGCATGGACGCCGTAGTGGAGGTCTGCGGAGAATTTTGCCCAACTGGGGATCTTTAACGTGCGCTACGATGCACACGGGCGTCTTCGCAGTGTGCCTCCATTCAAACTGCAATCTCCGGAGCAGGGGATTAGCCCGCAATTTCGAGCCGAGTATTCTAGCGCCTCAGGTACTCGGCTACCCCGAACGGCGACAGAGTAAGGTTATACAGGCATATGAATGTCATGAGTCCAGGTAGGTGTGCAGCGTTTCTCCAGCACTGCGGGTTTAAAGTGTGTTTGGCCCTGGTTATAGAGCTATTAGCTGAATATCTGGGGGTCGTCACGAAAGCGACGGTTTGACATCATTAGGGCAGGTCGTGGACTTTCTCTGTTTTCTCGCCTACATGTAACATCGGATTCTTTACTATCTCCTCACTATATCAATAATGAAGGGCTGTTTTCATGGCGAAACGGCATTACTAGCCTATAGGCGGAACAGGTTGTTTCCTAGGTATGTGACATTGCATACGCGCCTCTCTTAGCTGACCCATTTGACGCGAACGTGTTTTACTGGCTATGTTTCGCTGATTACTTGTAGATCTTTCATAATGTCAATGTAACCTCATTTAAATGCGTTGCCGAGACGGTACGTGCCACAATTCAGAGAACGTTTATAACGCCAATCAGTGTAACTGAAAAGGAGACAGTTTTCATGTGGTTTTCTTCAAAAAACGGGCTCGGCCTGTCTTGCATCACTGAATAGGTGAATGCAGGCTAGTGCCAGATTCATTGTACGCCTTTGACGTAAATGTCGGTCACCGCATAGGTGTCACTGCAATGTGCTTCTCTTCAACCAACCAAGCTCATTTCAACTTGCATAACTGTGTATACACAACTAGGTGTGTGCCAAGCTGCAATGAACTTCGGTGACGAGCATTTGCGTCACTGGAGATGGGCCACGAGGTATGTGCCCCTCTTCAATAAAGCTTGTTGACCCCAACATGTAGCGTTACGTATGAGCCGCACTTCAATGTAGTGAAATAGGAAGATCTGTCAAGTAGTCTAGTACACAAAAAGAAAGTTGCTCGTGCAACCTTGATTTGTCCATTCCGTCTGCTCTCACTGGTACGTAAGATCATTGTTAGAAACATGGGCCGATCGCTGTGGCAAAAATAGCCGTTTTTTTTACCAAGCTCGAGAAAAGAATAGTTTCGGAAGAAACCGGGTAGAGCAACGATACTTTTATAGCCAATGGGGGGGGGGGGGGTTTACGTCGCACGGACGCCGTAGTGGAGGTCTACGGAGAATTTTGCCCAACTGGGGATGTTTAACGTGCGCTACGATGCACACGGGCGTCTTCGCAGTGTGCCTCCATTCAAACTGCAATCTCCGGAGCAGGGGATTAGCCCGCAATTTCGAGCCGAGTATTGTAGCGCCTCAGGTACTCGGCTACCCCGAACGGCGACAGAGTAAGGTTATACAGGCATATGAATGTCATGAGTCCAGGTAGGTGTGCAGCGTTTCTCCAGCACTGCGGGTTTAAAGTGTGTTTGGCCCTGGTTATAGAGCTATTAGCTGAATATCTGGGGGTCGTCACGAAAGCGACGGTTTGACATCATTAGGGCAGGTCGTGGACTTTCTCTGTTTTCTCGCCTACATGTACCATCGGGCCATCCACTATCCCCTCACTATATCAATAATGAGGGGCTCTTTTCATGGCAAAACGGCATTACTAGCCTATAGGCGGAACAGGTTGTGTAAAAGGTATGTGACATGCATATGCGCCTCTCTTAGCTGACCCATTTGACACGAACGTGTTTTATGGCTATATTTCGCTGATTACGTGTAGATCTTTCATAAAGTCAATGTAACCTCATTTAAATGCGTTGCCGAGACGGGACGCGCCACAATTTAGTGAAGGTATGTAACGGCAATCAGTGTACCTGAAAAGGAGACAGTTTACATGTGCTTTCCTTCAAAAAACGGGCTCGGCCTGTCTTGCATCACTGAATAGGTGAATGCAGGCTAGTGCCAGATTCATTGCACGCCTTTGACGTAAATGTCGGTCACCGCATAGGTGTCTTTGCCATGTGCTTCTCTTCAACCAACCAAGCTCATTTCCACTTGCATAACTGTGTATACAAAACTAGGTGTGTGCCAAGCTGCAATGAACTTCGGTGACGAGCATTTGCGTCACTGGAGATGGGCCACGAGGTATGTGCCCCTCTTCAATAAAGCTTGTCGACCCCAACATGTAGCGTTACGTATGAGCCGCACTTCAATGTAGTGAAATAGGAAGATCTGTCAAGTAGTCTAGTACACAAAAAGAAAGTTGCTCGTGCAACCTTGATTTGACCATTCCGTCTGCTCTCACTGGTACGTAAGATCATTGTTAGAAACATGCGCCGATCGCTGTGGCAAAAATAGCCGTTTTTTTAACAAGCTCGAGAAAAGAATAGTTTCGGAAGAAACGGGGTAGAGCAACGATACTTTTATAGCCAATGGGGGGGGGGGTTACGTCGCACGGACGCCGTAGTGGAGGTCTACGGAGAATTTTGCCCAACTGGGGATCTTTAACGTGCGCTACGATGCACACGGGCGTCTTCGCAGTGTGCCTCCATTCAAACTGCAATCTCCGGAGCCGGGGATTAGCCCGCAATTTCGAGCCGAGTATACTAGCGCCTTAGGTACTCGGCTACCCCGAAGGTGACAGAGTGAGGTTATACAGGCATATGAATGTCATGAGTCCAGGTAAGTGTGCAGCGTTTCTCCAGCACTGCGGGTTTAAAGTGTATTTGGCCCAGGTTGTAGAGCTATTAGCTGAATATCTGGGGGTCGTCATGAAAGCGACGGTTTGACGTCATCAGGGCAGTTCGTGGACTTTCTCTGCTTTCTCGCCTACATGTAACATCGGGCCGTTTACTATCGCCTCACTATATCAATAATGAAGGGCTGTTTCATGGCGAAACGGCATTACTAGCCCATAGGTGGAACAGGTTGCGTCCTAGGTATGTGACATTGCATATGCGCTTCTCTTAAGCGGACACATTTGACGCGAACGTGTTTTACTGGCTATATTTCGATGCTACATGTAGATCTTTCATGAAGTCAATGTAACCTCATTTAAATGCGTTGCCGAGACTGGGTACGTGCCACAATTCAGTGGACGTATATAACGGCAATCAGTGTAACTGAAAAGGAGACAGTCTTCATGTGCTATCCTTCGAAAAACGGGCTCCACCAGACTTGCATCACTGAATGGGTGAAAGCAGGCTAGTGCCAGATTCATTGTACGCCTTTGACGTAAATGTCGGTCACCGCATAGGTGTCTTTGCCATATGCTTCCCTTCAACCAACCTAGCTCATTTCCACTTGCCTAACTGGGTATACAAAACTAGGTGTGTGCGAAGCTGCAATGAAGTTCCGTGACGAGCGTTTGCGCAACTGGAGATGGGCCTCGAGGTATGTGTCCCTCTTCAATAAAGCTTGTTGACCCCAACATGTAGAGCTACGTATGAGCCGCACTTCAATGTAGTGAAATTGGAAGATTTCTCAAGTACTCGATAATACAAAAAGAAAGGTGTTCGTGCAACCTTGATTTGACCATTCCGTCTACTCTCACTGGTACGTAAGGTCATTCTTAGCCACATGGGCCGATCGCTGTGGCAAAAAATAGGCGTTTTTTTAACAAGCTCGAGAAAAGAATTGTTTCGGAAAAAACGGGCTGGAGCAACGATAGTTTTATAGCCAATAGGGGGGGGGGTGGTTTTACGTCACACGGACGCCGTAGTGGAGGTCTACGGAGAATTTTGCCCAACTGGGGATCTTTAACGTGCGCTACGATGCACACGGGCGTCTTCGCAGTGTGCCTCCATTCATACTGCAATCTCCGGAGCCGGAGATTAGCCCGCAATTTCGAGCCGAGTATTCTAGCGCCTTAGGTACTCGGCTACCCCGAAGGGTGACAGAGTAAGGTTATACAGGCATATGAATGTGTTGAGTCCAGGTAGGTGGGAAGCGTTTCTCCAGCACTGCGGGTTTAAAGTGTATTTGGCCCAGGTTGTAGAGCTATTAGCTGAATATCTGGGGGTCGTCACGAAATTGACGGTTTGACATCATTAGGGCAGTTCGTGGACTTTCTCTGCTTTATCGCGTACATATACCATCGGGCCATCCACTATCCCCTCACTATATCAATAATGTGTGGTTGTTTTCATGGCCAAACGGCATTACTAGCCTATAGGCGGAACAGGTTGTGTCCTAGGTATGTGACATGCATATGCGCCTCTATTAAGCGGATTCATTTGACGCGAACGTGTTTTACTGGCTATGTTTCGCTGATTACATGTAGATCTTTCATAAAGTCAATGTAACCTCATGTAAATGCGTTGCCGAGACGGTACGTGCCACAATTCAGTGAACGTATATAACGGCAATCAGTGTAACTGAAAAGGAGACAGTCTTCATGTGTTTTCCTTCAAAAAACGGGCTCAGCCAGACTTGCATCACTGAATGGGTGAAACCAGGCTAGTGCCAGATTTATTGTACGCCTTTGATGTAAATGTCGGTCACCGCATAGGTGTCTTTGCGATGTGCTTCTCTTCAACCAACCTAGCTCATTTCCACTTGCATAACTGGGTATACAAAATTAGGTGTGTGCGAAGCTGCAATGAAGTTTCGTGACGAGCGTTTGCGCAACTGGAGTTGGGCCCCGAGGTATGTGCCCCTCTTCAATAAAGCTTGTTGACTCCAACATGTAGATCTACGTATGAGCCACACTTCAATGTAGTGAAATTGGAAGATTCGTCAAGTAGTCTATTATACAAAAAGAAAGGTGTTCGTGCAACCTTGATTTGACCATTTCGTCGGCTCTCACTGGTACGTAAGATCATTGTTAGAAACATGGGCCGATCGCTGTGGCAAAAAATAGGCGTTTTTTTAACAAGCTCGAGAAAAGAATAGTTTCGGAAGAAACGGGGTAGAGTAACAATACTTTTGTAGCCAATGGGGGGGGGGGTGGTTTTACGTTGCACGGACGCCGTAGTGGAGGTCTACGGAGAATTTTGCCCAACTGGGGATCTTTAACGTGCGCTAGGATGCACACGGGCGTCTTCGCAGTGTGCCTCCATTGAAACTGCAATCTCCGGAGCCGGGAATTAGCCCGCAATTTCGAGCCGAGTATACTAGCGCCTTAGATACTCGGCTACCCCGAAGGGTGACAGAGTAAGGTTATACAGGCATATGAATGTGATGAGTCCAGGTAAGTGGGTAGCGTTTCTCCAGCACTGCGGGTTCTAAGTGTATTTGGCCCAGGTTGTAGAGCTATTAGCTGAATATCTGGGGTCGTCACGAAAGCGACGGTTTGACATCATTAGGGCAGTTCGTGGATTTTCTCTGCTTTCTCGCCTACATGTACCATCGGGCCATCCACTATCCCCTCACTATATCAATAATGAGGGGCTGTTTTCATGGCGAAACGGCATTACTAGCCTGTAGGCGGAACAGGTTGTGTCCTAGGAATGTGAGTGTGTTGCGACACCACGTACCCGAGCACACGAGGGTTGGACCCTCCCGCGTTTAACCGTGTGCGGCTTAGCCGTGTCCGGGGAAAGGGGGATCCTGGGGGTTGAGCCGATGCCGGGTGTTCGGACCTTTAAGGCCCCCCGGCGGAGGCAACACACCTCTTTGGGCTCTGCTTCACGTAGACGGCACCCCCGGACTGACCCACCCGGGGGAAATCGGTAGTTGCCTTTTCCTGTCTCTCGCTCTCCCTCCAACCTTCGTCTTTCTCTCACTTTCCATCTTTCCTGTCTTCTCCTCGCTTCTCTTTACTTCCAATTTTTCCAGGCAGCAATGGTTAACCTTGTGTGAATAACCAACCTAGGTTATTTCATATTTGGTTATAGTGGTAATGTACAGCTGGCGTTTGCAGGCCGTGTTTCACAGGCCCTGCAGCGTCCCCTTGTAGGACTCCACGGTGGGTGGCTGGCGTTACTGCCGAAATTAGAATCTCCTATGGCTACTTCCTTTTCCCCACTACCTGATCGCTCCCTGAAGAGGGGGCGCACCGATGATGTCTTAGAATTTTTTGCCCGTCAAAAAGAAATTTTTCCTCGCTTCCATGTATTCCACTCCGAAACACCAAACAAACCCATGCGAACAATCTCACCATTCCTCGTGTCCAAGTCTCTGACCCAAGTTTTTGGTACAGGTTACAAAGCATCCAGAATGGCAAGTGGTGATCTCCTCTTGGAGCTCCGCAACCTGAAGCAATATGAAAAGCTACCCAATCTAGTATCATTTGGCGACGCCAAAGTAACAGTAACACCGCATCGTACTATGAATACCACCCGTGGTGTAGTCTCCGATGATGATCTCTTGGAACTGACTGAGGCTGAGCTCTTGGAGGGCTTTAGTGAGCAGAATGTCATCAACGTTAAGCGAATTAAGATAAGGCGTGATAATAAGGAAATTCAGACCAAGCACCTGATTCTTACTTTTGGCACAAGTGTTCTGCCCGAGTCCACCGAGGCCGGCTATATCAAGCTCCGTGTTCGCCCATATGTCCCAAATCCCCTGCGTTGCTTCAAGTGCCAGCGTTTCGGTCACAGTTCACAGAGCTGCCGAGGCCGCCAAACCTGCGCGAAATGCAGTGCTCATGAGCACACCTCTGCAACTTGTGAAAACTCTCTCCATTGTGTAAACTGTGAAGGGGAGCACGCTGCATACTCGCGGTCGTGCCCATCGTGGAAGAAAGAAAAGGAAATAGTTACAATTAAAGTAAAAGAAAACATTAGTTTCAAAGAGGCACGCAGGCGGGTATCCTTCCTGCCAAAGAACACCTTTGCCGAAGTGGCGCGTCAGGGGGCAGTGCCACAACGGTCTCCGGCGGCTGTCCGACCCACACTCAGTGAGCCGGCAGTGACGCTTTCCGCCCCCCCCCCCCCCCGGCGGATCCAGCTAGTGCTGCGACGCCAACCCAGCAGACGGGGCCATCTACCTCCGGGCAGGTGACCTCAAAGGCCTCGTCCAACGTGCCGAGGCCTTCACGCCAAACAAAGCGCTCGGAAGAGCGCGTGTCCAGCGCCTCACAAGAGGCGATGGACACATCCACCAGCAAGACGGCGCCACCAGCGCCTAAGGAGCGGCGAGGGGGTCTCGATCGCTCCAAAAGAGACAAAACTCCCGTCACGGCGCCAGAAAAATGCCCGTGAGCTAACATCAGTCTTAAACACACAGCACCCTACACATATAGCATAATAGATACACAGATACTACAGTGGAATGTGCGAGGAATTCTACATCACCTCGACGACATTAAAGAGCTCCTACATGAATATAGACCAAATGTGCTGTGTGTTCAAGAAACGCACCTCAAACATACGCAAACTAATTTTCTCCGACAGTACGCTATTTTTCGTAAAGACCGTGATGACACTGTCGTGTCGTCCGGAGGTGTGGCCATTATAGTTGCCAAAAGTATTGCTTGCCGGGAATTAAGACTTCGTACGCCCCTAGAGGCAGTTGCTGTCCGAGGAGTGTTGTTTAACTAATTAGTCACGATTAGTTCCGTATACATTCCTCCGAATTACCATCTTCACAAAACAGAATTTCAAAACTATATAGATGTTCTTCCGGCACCTTCCATAGTTGCCGGCGACTTCAACGCACATAACACTCTGTGGGGAGATTCTCGTTGCGATGCCAGAGGTCGCCTAATTGAAAACTTCATCTCCTCCTCAGGAGCATGCATAATTAACAAGAAAGAGCCGACGTACTAAAGTGTGGCACATAACACGTACTCATCAATAGACTTAAGTATAGTATCGAGTACACTAATTCCGTATATTGAGTGGAATGTTCTGAAGAACTGCTTTGGAAGCGACCACTTTCCAATTATTTTAAACCTAACGAAACAGGATGCATGCTCGCCACATTTTCCGCAATGGAACATTAGCTCAGCCAACTGGGAACTGTTCCAAGAGTTGATGTATTTAGGCGAAGATAACATTGCTGGTTTTAATATAGACGACGCTGTGGCATATCTAACAGGTTTTATTATTGACGCTGCAACTAAATGTATCAACCAAGCTAACGGTTTGGCAAGTAAACGTCGCATCCCATGGTGGAACGACGAATGTCGGAAAGCACGAAAAAATCAAAATAAGGCCTGGAGATTGCTTCAAAATTGTCCAACTGCTGTAAACCTTATTAAATTCAAACAAGTCAAGTCACAAGGCCGGAGAACACGTCGACGAGCAAAGAGAGAAAGCTGGGATAGGTACATCTCCAGTATAAATTCATACACTGAAGAAACAAGAGTATGGAATAGGGTAAATAAGTTAATAGGCCGGGAGTCACATCCCCTACCGTTAGTAAGTAGCCAAGGTGACAGCCTGGAAAATCAGGCGGATTCTCTAGGCGACCACTTTCAATATATCTCCAGTACATCGCACTATACAGAAACATTTCTAAGACACAAAGAACGCGAGGAGCGGCATCCCCTAAACCGCAAAGGCTCATCGAGTGATGCTTACAATTGTCCATTTACTTCGGCGGAACTTAAGGCGTCTCTGGCTTCTTGCAACCACTCGGCGCCAGGTGGCGATCGTATCATGTACGAAATGATTAGGCACCTACACCCTGAAGCTCTGGAAACACTTCTATCTCTTTTTAATACCATGTGGGCGGCGGGGTACATTCCATCGTGCTGGAAACAAGCTATAGTTATTCCCATACTCAAACAAGGGAAAGATCCGGCCTTAGCCAGCAGCTACAGGCCAATAGCGCTAACAAGCTGTCTGTGCAAAGCTTTTGAAAAAATGGTAAACCGGCGCTTAATCAGCTTCTTAGAGAACAACAATAAACTAGACCCCCTTCAATGCGGTTTCCGAGAGGGAAGGTCGACAATAGACCACCTTGTACGCATCGAGGCAAACATTAGAGATGCATTCATTCATAAACAGTTTTTACTTTCAGTGTTTCTGGACCTAGAGAAAGCGTACGACACGACGTGGCGATACGGGATCCTCCGCGATCTTTCCGCGATGGGCGTCCGTGGGAACATGTTAAACACAATTGAAAGCTATCTGTCTAACCGCACTTTTCGCGTAAAGGTTGGTAATGTCTTATCGAAATCACTCACCCAAGAAACTGGTGTTCCGCAAGGGGGTGTACTCAGTTGCACACTTTTTATTGTAAAAATGAACAGCCTACATACAGTCGTTCCATGGACAATGTTTTATTCCGTTTATGTTGACGATGCACAAGTAAGTTTCAAATCTTGCAATATTGCTGTCTGCGAACGACAAGTGCAGCCTGGGGTAAACAAATTGTCTAAATGGGCGGAGGAGAACGGCTTCAAAATAAACACCCAAAAAAGTACCTGCGTACTCTTTTTAAACAAGAGGGGGGTAGCACCACTGCCTAGTATTACGATCAAGGGAGACGACCTCTCTGTGAGCAGTCAACATAAATTCCTGGGAATCACTTTAGATTCAAAGCTCACGTTTATTCCCCATATTCAAAATCTGAAAATAAAATGTGTGAAAACAATGAACCTCCTCAAGCTTCTGTCACGCACTACATGGGGTAGTGATCGGAAGTGTCTTTTGAACTTGTATAACAGTCTTGTCCGCTCCCGCCTTGATTACGGAGCAATAATTTATAATTCCGCAACACCAAGTGCATTAAAAATCCTAGACCCCGTCCACCATCTGGGTATCCATCTCGCGACGGGCGCTTTCAGAACAAGTCTAATCCAGAGCCTCTACGTTGAGTCAAATCAGTGGTCACTCCATCTACAACGGTCTTATAGCAGTTTCAGATACTTCCTGAGAGTACAAGCGAACAATGAACACCCTTGTTATTCAACAACAAACAGTATCACCGCTGCTACGCTCTTCCATAACCGGCCTGCAATGAGGAAGCCGTTTGCTTTGCGTGTGAGGAACCTAATTGAGGAAATGGGTGTTCCCCTCCTTGAACATTGTCCTATGACTCAAGCGAAACTGTTACCGCCATGGCAGTGGAAGATCATAGACTGTGATATGTCGTTTGTAGATGTCGGGAAACATGCGCCAGAGGCACTTATTAAAATGCATTTTTTAGAACTCCAGTAAAAGTACTCTTGCACTAAGTTTTACACGGACGCTTCCAAGTCGGATGCAGGGGTTTCTTACGCAGCCACCCGTCCATCTTTTTCAGAATCCGGCGCACTTTACCCGGAAACTAGTATATTTACGGCAGAAGCCCATGCACTGTTGTCGACAGTGAAGCATATAATGAAATCAAAACGTTGAAAAACAGTCATATATACAGACTCTCTAAGCGTCGTAAAAGCCCTGAATTCACTCTATAAACACAAGAACCCTGCACTTGTTGAGCTCTACTCCGTTCTGTGTAGAGCATATACATCTAACCAGCATATCATTATATGCTGGGTACCTGGCCATAGAGCTTTTGAGGGAAACGTTCTAGCAGACCAAATGGCCAGATCAATTACATAGCAAGCTACTCGTACCGCTGCGGTCCCTGCTACTGATCTGAAGCCTCTCTTACGTAGAAAACTACGGAACCACTGGCAACGCCTGTCGGACGCGGAAACAAATAATAAGCTCCACGTGATAAAACCACAATTAGGATTCTGGCCCTCTGTAGCAAAATCACGCCGAACGGATGTCCTGTTCTGTCGTCTCAGAATAGGACACACGCTTGGCACCCATAATTTTTTACTCACCGGAAGTGACCCTCCAACCTGTGGTAGATGCGGGGAGAGGCTTACCGTCCTCCACGTCCTCCTGGAGTGCCGGAAAGCCGAAGCGGAGAGAAAGAAACATTTTCCTCTTGCATACCGTTACCACATTCCTCTTCACCCGGCTGTGTTTCTTGGCAGAGAGCCCCTTTTTATTATTAAGGCAGCCCTCAATTTCTTAAATGACGTTGTCCTACATGTTATAAGCCCATTAAATTCGTAGAGCATCCTCTGGAACGAGGATGCTCTACGATAATTGTTGCATAGCACATGCCTCCAGACCCTTGCGTTTCAAGGGCTCTAAGGAGGCAGTAGTGCTCCAGCCAATCTTATAACCTTCTATATTTCTACACATCGTATCATCCTTTTTAAATGCATTGTAATGTTCATAGCACACGTCATACGCTATCGCCATAATCTTATTATACAGTTTTACGTAATTTAGAGCAACTACTTTTAAGGCCCCTTTACAGCCACATCGCCCCAACTTCATGGAACTCATTAAGTATATTGCGAACCCATTACCATGGACATGGCGCTCTTTGGCCATACATGGCCCTTGCGCCATTAAAAATCAAACATTCATTCATTCCTAGGTATGTGACATGCATATGCGCCTCTTTTAGCTGACCCATTTGACACGAACGTGTTTTATGGCTACATTTCGCTGATTACATGTAGATCTTTCATAAAGTCAATGTAACCTCATTTAAATGCGTTGCCGAGACAGTACGTGCCACAATTTAGTGAACGTATGTAACGGCAATCAGTGTAACTGAAAAGGAGACAGTTTACATGTGCTTTCCTTCAAAAAACGGGCTCCGCCAGACTTGCATCACTGAATAGGTGAAAGCAGGCTAGTGCCAGATTCATTGTACGCCTTTGACGTAAATGTCGGTCACCGCATAGGTGTCTTTGCCATGTGCTTCTCTTCAACCAACCTAGCTCATTTCCACTGGCATAACTAGGTATACAAAACTAGGTGTGTGCCAAGCTGAAATGAACTTCCGTGACGAGCATTTGCGTCACTGGAGATGGGCCACGAGGTATGTGCCCCTCTTCAATAAAGCTTGTTGACCGCAACATGTAGCGCTACGTATGAGCCGCACTTCAATGTAGTGAAATTGGAAGATCAGTCAAGTAGTCTATTATACAAAAAGAAAGTTGTTCGTGCAACCTTGGTTTGACCATTCCGTCTACTCTCACTGGTACGTAAGGTCATTGTTAGCCACATGGGCCGATCGCTGTGGCAAAAAATAGGCGTTTTTTTAACAAGCTCGAGAAAAGAATAGTTTCGGAAAAAACGGGGTAGAGTAACGACAGTTTTATAGCCAATAGGGGGGGGGGGGTGGTTTTATGTCACACGGACGCCGTAGTGGAGGTCTACGGAGAATTTTGCCCAACTGGGGATCTTTAACGTGCGCTACGATGCACACGGGTGTCTTCGCAGTGTGCCTCCATTCAAACTGCAATCTCCGGAGCCGGGGATTAGCCCGCAATTTCGAGCCGAGCATACTAGCGCCTTAGGTACTCGGCTACACCGAAGGGTGACAGAGTGAGGTTATACAGGCATATGAATGTCATGAGTCCAGGTAGGTGTGTAGCGTTTCTCCAGCACTGCGGGTTTAAAGTGTATTTGGCCCAGGTTGTAGAGCTATTAGCTGAATATCTGGGGGTCGTCACGAAAGCGACGGTTTGACGTCATTAGGGCAGTTCGTGGACTTTCTCTGCTTTCTCGCCTGCATGTAACATCGGGCCGTTTACTATCTCCTCACTATATAATAATGAAAGGCTGCTTCATGGCGAAACGGCATTACTAGCCTATAGGTGGAACAGGTTGTGTCCTATGTATGTGACATTGCATATGCGCCTCTCTTAAGCGGGCACATTTGACGCGAACGTGTTTTACTGGCTATATTTCGATGATTACATGTAGATCTTTCATAAAGTCAATGTAACCTCATTTAAATGCGTTGCCGAGACTGGGTACGTGCCACAATTCAGTGGACGTATATAACGGCTATCAGTGTAACTGAAAAGGAGACAGTTTTCATGTGCTTTCCTTCAAAAAACGGGCTCCGCCACACTTGCATCACTCTATGGGTGAAAGCAGGCTAGTGCCAGATTCATTGTACGCCTTTGACGTAAATGTTGGTCACCGCATAGGTGTCTTTGCCATGTGCTTCTCTTCAACCAACCTAGCTCATTTCCACTTGCATAACTGGGTATACAAAACTAGGTGTGTGCCAAGCTGCAATGAACTTCCCTGACGAGTATTTGCGCGACTGGAGATGAGCGACGAGCTATGTGCCCCTCTTATAAAGTTTGTTGAACCAAACATGTAGAGCTACGTATGAGCCGCACTTCAATGTAGCGAAATTGGAAGATCAGTCAAGTAGTCTATTACACAAAAAGAAAGGTGTTCCTGCAACCTTGATTTGACCATTCCGTGTACTCTCACTGCTACGTAAGGTCATTGTTAACCACATGGGCCGATCGCTGTGGTAAAAAATAGGCGTTTTTTTTTAACAAGGTCGATAAAAGAATAGTTTCGGAAAAAACGGGGTAGAGTAACGATTCTTTTATCGCCAATAGGGGGGGGGGGGGGGGGGGGTTTACGTCACACGGACGCCGTATTGGAGGTCTACGGAGACTTTTGCCCAACTGGGGATCTTTAACGTGCGCTACGATGCACAGGGTGTCGTCGCAGTGTGCCTCCATTAAAACTGCAATCTCCGGAGCCGGGGATTAGCCCGCAATTTTGAGCCGATTATACTAGCGCTTTAGGTACTCGGCTACCCCGAAGGGTGACAGAGTAAGGGTATGCAGGCATATGAATGTGATGAGCCCAGGTAGGTCGGCAGCGTTTCTCCAGCACTGCGGGTTTAAATTGCATTTGGCCCAGGTTGTAGAGCTATTAGCTGAATATCTGGGGGTCGTCACGAAAGCGACGGTTTGACATCATTAGGGCAGTTCGTGGACTTTCTCTCCTTTCTCGCCTACATGTAACATGGGGCCATCCACTATCCCCTCACTATATCAATAATGAGGGGCTGTTTTCATGGCGAAACGGCATTACTAGCCTATAGGCGGAACAGGTAGTGTCGTAGGTATGTGACATTGCATATGCGCCTCTCTTAAGCGGACCCATTTGACGCGACCGTGTTTTCCTGGCTATATTTCGCTGATTACAAGTAGATCTTTCATAAAGTCAATGTAACCTCATTTAAATGCGTTGCCGAGACGGTACGTGCCACAATTCAAGTGAACGTATATAACGGCAATCAGTGTAACTGAAAAGGAGATAGTCTTTATGTGCTTTCCTTCAAAAAACGGGCTCCGCCAGACTTGCATCACTGAATGGGTGAAAGAAGGCTAGTGCCAGATTCATTGTACGCGTTTGACGTAAATGTCGGTCTCCGCATAGGTGTCTTTGCCATGTGCTTCTCTTCAACCAACCTAGCTCATTTCCACTGGCATAACTGGGTATACAAAACTAGGTGTGTGCCAAGCTGAAATGAACTTCCGTGACCAGCATTTGCGTCACTGGAGATGGGCCACGAGGTATGTGCCCCTCTTCAATAAAGCTTGTTGAACCCAACATGTAGCGCTACATATGAGCCGCACTTCAATGTAGTGAAATTGGAAGATCAGTCAAGTAGTCTATTATATAAAAAGAAAGTTGTTCATGCAACCTTGATTTGACCATTCCGTCTGCTCTCACTGGTACGTAAGATCATTGTTAGCCACATGGGCCGATCGCTGTGGCAAAAATAGCCGTTTTTTTAACAAGCTCGAGAAAAGAATAGTTTCGGAAGAAACGGGGTAGAGTAACGATACTTTTATAGCCAATGGGGGGGGGGGGAGGGGGGTTTACGTCGCACGGACACCGTAGTGGAGGTCTACGGAGAATTTTGCCCAACTGGGGATCTTTAACGTGCGCTACGATGCACACGGGTGTCTTCGCAGTGTGCCTCCATTCAAATTGCAATCTCCGGAGCCGGGGATTAGCCCGCAATTTCGAGCCGAGCATACTAGCGCCTTAGGTACTCGGCTACACCGAAGGGTGACAGAGTGAGGTTATACAGGCATATGAATGTCATGAGTCCAGGTAGGTGTGCAGCGTTTCTCCAGCACTGCGGGTTTAAAGTGTATTTGGCCCAGGTTGTAGAGCTATTAGCTGAATATCTGGGGGTCGTCACGAAAGCGACGGTTTGACGTCATTAGGGCAGTTCGTGGACTTTCTCTGCTTTCTCGCCTGCATGTAACATCGGGCCGTTTACTATCTCCTCACTATATAATAATGAAAGGCTGTTTCATGGCGAAACGGCATTACTAGCCTATAGGTGGAACAGGTTGTGTCCTAGGTATGTGACATTGCATATGCGCCTCTCTTAAGCGGAGCCATTTGGCGCGAACGTGTTTTCCTGGCTATATTTCGCTGATTACATGTAGATCTTTCATAAAGTCAACGTAACGTCATTTAAATCCGTTGCCGAGACTGGGTAGGTGCCGCAATTCAGTGGACATATATAACGACAATCAGTGTAACTGAAAAGGAGACAGTTCTCATGTGCTTTCCTTCAAAAAACGGGCTCCGCCAGCTTGCATCACTGAATAGATGAAAGCAGGCTAGTTCCAGATTCATTGTACGTCTTTCACGTGAATCTCGGTCACCGCATAGGTGTCACTGCCATGTGCTTCTCTTCAACCAACCAAGCTCATTTCCACTTGCATAAGTGGGTATACAAAACTACGTGTGTGCCAAGCTGAAATGAACTTCCGTGACGAGCATTTGCATCACAGGAGATGGGCCACAAGGTGTGTGCCCTTTTTCAATAAAGCTTGTTGACCCCAACATGTAGGGCTACGTATGAGCCGCACTTCAATGTAGTGAAATAGGAAGATCTGTCAAGTAGTCTATTATACAAAAAGAAAGTTGTTCGCGCAACCTTGATTTGACCATTCCGTCTGCTCTCACTGGTACGTAAGATCATTGTTAGCCACATGGGCCGATCGCTGTGGCAAAAAATAGGCGTGTCTAGGACGCTCGCCTGGAACCGATCAGGGAGGTAGAGGCGTCAATCTGCTGCCGGCGGTTGGCGGGGACCAGCTAGTGTACCCCTGCGCTTGTAAAAGGGCGCGCAGGTCGGGTCAGAGCCCGGAACTGCTTTGAAAAGTACTCACCCTTTTTGACGGATTGCGAAATTTCGGTGGCAGCAATGTTTTCGTCGCTGCCGTCTTCTTTTTTTTTTCAATGTTATTGGCATTGTGTGACATTTTCAGCCACCTTCCTCTGTGCATATAGTCCCATTCACATGCGTGTTGACCCAAGTTGTCCGCTGGCTTCTGGAACTAAGTTTGTGTTGACCTCTATCTTGCTCTGCAGACGATAGGGTTCTCTGACAATGTGGCTTGTGAGACATCTTCGTAAAATTTTCAGGGACAAACCCACAATTAATGTGAACACACCTACAATGGACGCTTACGTCGCCGAATTCAATGGATCCGCAGGGCATTCTTCTTGCTTACGTTTTGGCCTATGTTAATGTATAGGATGTACTGAAGACTGTTGAATACCAGCGTCATGCTGGCGACGCAATGAATACCATGGAGCCACCACACGCTCACATCAATGGCGTGAAACGCGGGTGATGGTGACGCTGTGACGAGACGATCGAACGATGCTGATTCCATGCGAAGACCTCAGAAGTTGGGCGCCTCACAATTCCCAAGTTGCCAATTCTGACCAATGTACCCAATGGCACAAGCCCACTCAAAAATGGTTTATGGCTCAGGCTGCTTGTACGACCACGTGCCACGCCGTGTTCGATTGCCGGCTTTCTCTGCCGCTTATCGTTCTGACGTTTCTTCGTCCGTTTCCACAGTTTACGTTGCCCGCCGTGCCGCAATTGCCAGTGTGGCGACGTGTCATGATAAACACATATACGCCCAACGACCTAGTGAACATCACCTGATCCGTGGCCTTGTCTCTAGGACGCTCGCCTGGAATCGATCAGGGAGGTAGAGGCGTCAGCCTGCTGCCGGCGGTTGGCGGGGACCAGCTAGTGCACCCGCGCGCTTGTGAAAGGGCGCGCAGATCGGGTAAGAGCGCGGAACTGCTTTGAAAAGTACTCACGCTTTTTGACGGATTAAATAATTTCGGTGGCAGCATTGTTTTCGTCGCTGCCGTCTTCTTTTTTTTTCAATGTTATTGGCATTGTGTGACATTTTCAGCCACCTTCCTCTGTGCATGTAGTCCCATTCACATGCGTGTTGACCCACGTTGTCAGCTGGCTTCTGGAACTAAGTGTGTGTTGACTGCTATCTTGCTCTGCAGACGATAAGGTTCTCCGACAATGTGGCTTGTGAGACATCTTCGGAAACATTTTCAGGGACAAACCCACAATTAATGTGAACACACCTACAATGAAGGCTTACGTCGCCGAATTCAGTGGATCCGCAGGGCATTCTTCTTGCTTACGTTTTGGCCTACATGTTAACCCATTAGGGACCGGTTTCTTTTTTTTCTTGCTATCTTGAAATAAATCTAATATAATGATACAAGGCAGAAACATTTAAACAACGCGCGCAGGTTCGTGCGCCCCCTCAAGACGACAACGGAGTATTGAAGGAAAAGAGGACGAAATAATGGCACGTGTTTTCGCCGCACGCACTCGCATCGCAGGTGGCCGTTGTCGGCGTCTACAAGAAGAAGACGAGGTGAAGCGACGCTCGAGAGAGAAGAAGAAGGCCTTCCTGATCTCCCGTTTAGAACGCGGCAGTGTTTTTTATTTACCCCAGGGCACAAGTTCGCCCACAATATATAGTTGTATCTGGATTTCCTTAACTGTCCGTTACAATTCTGGTGGAGGTGCTGGGTAATGATTTCCAGGCCAATTCGAGTTGGAGAAAGCAGCCCGGAACCACACCATCTCAGACCCAACGAGCTTACGCCCGTCCACCAGCGCACGAGCCGTCGCCTACGTGGTGAGCCGCCCGAGTTTCCTCTTTTGCCGGAGCAGACTATAATAGCAGCAGCAGACAATACAGAAATGACATCCCAGACAGCCTCAACCCGCATCGTGGTTGATCAGCCGCGAACGCCCGAGCCTTTTCACGGCGACACCTTCGAAGACGCCGAGGTCTGGTTGGAAGGCTTCGAGCGCGTCGCTGACTACAACGGATGGGACGAAAACTGGAAGCTCCGCAACGTTTACTTCGCGTGGCAAGACTGTCCGCGAACGTGGTTTGAAAACCACGAAGCTGTCCTCCGGTCGTGGGATGACTTCCGACGGGAGCTGTTGGCCACGTATCCGAGCACAGACCACCGGGAAAGAGCTAAAGCCGCTTTACAAGCAAGAAGCCAGCGAAACAACGAAAGCGTGGCAATGTATCTCGAAGATATGTCCCGCTTATTCCGCCGGGCCGACCCGAGCATGAGCGAGGACAAGAAGCTTCGGCACCTGATGCGCGGCGTGAAGCAGGAGCTTTTTACTGGTTTGGTTCGCAGCCCTCCACGCACCGTCGCCGAATTCCGCTCCGAGGCGACAACTACGGAAAGGACTCTTCAACAGCGTGCGAGACTCTACAACCGCGATATGAACGTCGCCTCTGTGGATGCGATGCCGGCAATGTTCGGGAACAGCGTCGAGGTCTTACGAGAACTCATAAGGTCTGTGGTTCGAGAAGAGCTCCAGAGGCAACAGCGGAACAACGGCCCCACAGAGGTCTCTTCGTTAGCAGAAGTGGTTAACGAAGAAGTGAGACAAGCCGTCCGCGAACAGCACCCACCAGCACAGCCGCAAGCGTCGTCACCGGTACGGCCGACGGTATCGTACGCCGAGGTACTCAGAGGATCTCCAGGACGTACTTTCGTCGCGGCAACTGCGCATGTACCTGAACCTAGGTTCTTGCCGTCTCCGCCGGAGACGAGATTCCGGAAAGCTGACATATGGCGCACTCCTGATAGAATCCCGCTGTGCTACCACTGCGGCGAAGCTGGTCATCTCTACACGATGTGCGAATACCGCAGAGCGGGACTTCGGGGGTTTTCCATAAACGCTCCTTGCCCAAGAAACGGTGAACGCCCTTTCGAGATCCAGGAGTATTTGTCAACGCGCCAAAGCCCGCAGACTTCATAGCAACACCAACCTCGGTCAACAGTGCCGCTGAGGTATCGATCACCGAGCCCGCGTCCATCCTCAAGCTCCCCAAGGCGACGCCCCCAAAGCCCACGTCGGGAAAACTAATACCGGTGACCTGTTGAGGTGAGGCCGCTGTCGACGCAAGAACGGAGCCTCCAGCGCTGATTCTGAAATATAACGACGGACGCGAGAGCAGTTGCAAAAAGAGTGACGTAGCTTCTGATTTATGTGTGTTTATAGACGGCTGCGAAATTACTGCTTTAGTAGACACAGGCGCAGACCATTCCGTTATGAGCAAAGTACTTGCCAGAAGACTGAAAAAAGTGCTGACTCCTTGGAGAGGACCGCAAATTCAAACCGCCGGTGGACACCTTATCAACCCGGTGGGCAGGTGCACTTCTAGAATTGGAATACGCGGCTTTACATACGTCGCCAGTTTCATTGTCCTATCAGAATGCTCAAGGGATGTAATTATTGGAATGGACTTTTTGCAGGCGAACGGTGCAGTTATCAACTTGCAGGAATCCTGTGTGTCGTTCTCAACGAAGCACGCCATCGCGACGTTCGAGTGTGAAGAACGATTCGATGCGCTTCAGATTATAGACGACGACGTCACGATACCCCCAAGATCCAGCATAGCTGTCGCCGTAAGAAGCACCGTATTCAGCGAATATGAAGGAATAGCCGACAGTAACAATGGGCTCTTACTCGAAAAAGGGATCTGTATGGCAAGGGGCCTTGTTCGGCTGCGTGACGGGTGTTCAAATGTCTTCGTGACTAATTTTGGAAATGAAGTTCAGCATGTTGCGAAGGGAACCGTCATTGCCCGCCTTAACGATTATGAACAAATTACGGATTTGAGCTCTTCCGATGGTGCACTACTGGAGTCTGACAACGTAGACTCCATACTCGCATGCATCCACATCGAAGCAGCACTATCACCGAGCCAGAAGCAGCAAATAGAGAACCTTGTACGAGAATTCGCCTCATGTTTCTCAACGACATCGAAAGTCCAGAGAACATCCATCGCTAGACACCGCATCATTGTCGACGAAGCTGTCAGGCCTATTTTCCAGCATCCCTACCGAGTGTCACCGAAGGAGAGAGAGATCATCAGCAAACAAGTCGAAGAAATGCTTCGAGACGACGTAATTCAACCATCGACCAGCCCATGGGCTTCGCCTGTGGTGCTGGTAAAGAAAAAAGATCAGACCTTGCGCTTCTGCGTTGATTATCGCAAGCTAAACGTCGTCACAAAGCGGGATGTCTATCCACTTCTGAGGATCGATGACACCCTCGATAGACTACGGGATGCGAAATTCTTTTCCTCTGTCGATCTCAAAAGCGGATACTGGCAAATAGAAGTGGACGAACGGGATCGTGAGAAGACAGCATTCGTGACACCAGACGGACTATACGAATTCAAGGTACCTCCGTTCGGCCTCTGTTCCGCGCCTGCCACCTTTCAGCGGATGATGGACACTGTGCTCTCCGAGTTAAAGTGGCAGTCCTGTCTGGTTTATCTCGACGATGTCGTGATTTCTTCTACCACCTTTGCTCAGCATGTGGAACGACTAAGGACTGTGCACAAACCTATTAGTTCAGCAGGGCTGACGATAAAGCCACAAAAATGTCACTTCGGCTTCCATGAGCTCCTTTTCCTCGGCCATGTGATTAGCTCCGAGGGCATCCGTCCTGACCCTGAGAAGACCGCAGCAGTAGAAAAGTTTCCTAGACCAACCAACAAAAAGGCCATTAGGCGATTCCTAGGACTTTGTGCCTATTACAGGCGTTTCGTCAAAAACTTTTCGAAGGTTGCCGAGCCGTTAGCGCGATTAAGGAAAGAAGATATGCCTTTCGTATGGCACAGTGAACAAGAAGATGCATTCAATGAGCTGCGACGGCGACTTCAAAACCACCCGGTCCTTGCGCACTTTGATGAGGAAGCGGAAACAGACATCCACACAGACGCCAGCAATTTAGGACTTGGTGCCGTCCTCGTTCAATGGCAAAACGGAGAGGAAAGAGTGATTGCATACGCTAGCCGCACTCTTTCGAGGGCTGAAACCAACTATTCAGCCACCGAAAAAGACTGCCTCGCAGCAATATGGGCCATAGGAAAATTCCGACCATACTTATACGGTAGACCTTTCCGAGCAATCAGTGACCATCACTCATTGTGCTGGCTTGCAAACCTGAAAGATCCGTCTGGACGACTTGCTAGATGGAGTCTGAGGCTGCAGGAATACGACATAACGGTCGTGTACAAGTCAGGTCGCAAGCACAGTGACGCTGATTGTTTATCACGTGCTCCGGTCGAATCTGCTCCTGTGAAAGATGGAGACAAATTTCCGTTTCTTGGAGCCGTGACCACATCTGAGATGGCCAAACACCAGCAGTCTGACGCCGAGTTGCTTCTACTCATCAGGCACCTCGAGGGACACCCCGTCCATGTTCCGCGAGTTTTCTGCCGGGGATTGTCATCGTATGTGATGAGAAATGGCGTCCTGTACAAAAGAAATTTTGAGCACAGCACAGAGAAATTTCTACTCGTTGTTCCTTCAGCTTTGCGATCGGAAATCTTAGAAGCCTGTCACGATGACCCATCAGCAGGACACCTCGGAGTGAGCAGAACCTTCGCCCGAATTCATGCTAAATACTACTGGCCAAAGCTATTGAATTCAGTGCAGCATCATGTACGAACATGTCGGGATTGTCAAAGACGCAAAACGCCTCCATTAAACCCCGCAGGCCTCCTTCAACCAATAGAACCCCCAGGAGCCCCGTTCGAACAAGTAGGAATGGACTTGCTTGGTCCTTTTCCGACATCGTCATCGGGGAAACGATGGATTGTAGTAGCGACAGATTACCTAACCCGATATGCCGAGACATCCTCTCTAATCAGTGCAACGGCCGTTGAAGTGGCTGAATTCTTTGTCACCAAGATAGTATTACGACATGGTGCCCCTGCAATTATTATCACGGACCGAGGAACTTCGTTCACAGCCGATTTGACGCAACCCATCATGAAATTGACTCATACCAGCAACAGGAAAAAACTGCCTATCATCCTCAGACAAATGGGTTAACCGAGCGATTGAACAGGACGCTGACCGATATGTTGTCAATTTACGTAGACTTAGAACACAGTACATGGGACAAGATCCTACCCTATGCAACATTCGCCTACAATACCGCATTGCAAGAAACCACTCAAGTAACGCCATTCCAACTTGTTTTTGGTCGAACAGTTACCACACCCTTGGATGCAATGCTGCCTGTCTCAGCGACAGTACAGAACAGAACCCTGACATCAGTGACTTTACACAGAGGGCCGAAGAAGCACGTCAGCTGGCGCGACATCGCATTCAACAAAGGCAGCGCATCGACGCGGACCGTTACAACCTGCGACGAAGGGAAGTCGAGTATGCACCAGGTGACAGAGTATGGGTGTGTACCCCCGTGCGCACGCGCTGCCTGTCCGAAAAGCTTTTGCGCCGTTACTTCGGCCCTTACCGAGTACTTCGCCGCATCAGTCCCCTGAACTACGAAGTTACGCCAGAAGGACAAGTGAGCTCATCACGATGCCGGCGTCGCACAGAAACCGTACATGTGGTCAGACTGAAGCCATATTATGACAGGCAGTGATTATTCGACCAAACATCTTTTCTGTGCCATATACCACTTTACTGTGGACAACTGCTTGTGAACAATTTCGTCGCTTTACGCATCGGGACGATGCGTTTTGGAGGGGGGTATAATGATACAAGGCAGAAACATTTGAACAACGCGCGCAGGTTCGTGCGCCCCCTCAAGACGACAACGGAGTATTGAAGGAAAAGAGGACGAAATAATGGCACGTGTTTTCGCCGCACGCACTCGCATCGCAGGTGGCCGTTGTCGGCGTCTACAAGAAGACGAGGTGAAGCGACGCTCGAGAGAGAAGAAGAAGGCCTTCCTGATCTCCCGTTTAGAACGCGGCGGTGTTCTTTATTTACCCCAGGGCACAAGTTCGCCCACAATAAATAGTTGTATCTAGATTTCCTTCACTGTCCGTTACAATATTAGCTTACATTTATACTAATAATTCACATGCAAGAATTTATTACTCTTGCCTAATTAGTTTTTGAAATATAGCCCGTGACTATATGGTCACACTGGGCCCTTACGCTACAGCAAAATACGTAAAGTTAAAAACATTTATTTCACGCCATGAAACATCACAAAAACATACATAGCGAATAGTCGAGCACTTATTTAGTGTGATATGGTTTAAATCTAGGAATACACATGCCAACGTCATACTTTGTGCATTGTTGTGCACTGCGCTGTTGCAATTATCTCATGCACACCTCGACCTCTTGCTATTTGGTATTGTTGCGACAAAGTGGGCCGCTTGGTCATACCGTGCACCACTCGGGAGATCACCAGTCTTTGGGATTCTGCGTTGACCATGTGCTCTAGGCTTATTGTCCCATCGCATCAGGTTGCTTTGTGCAATTTGCCTGCGGAATTCCACCTGCGTGACGTTGAGCCCTGTGCTACGAATTAGCGCCCAAGCGTTGCTGATAGATAGATTACAAAGTCATATGAAAATCGGCCACCAACACTTTTTGCCACGGATTTCAATCCTAGAGGTGCCTACATTTGCATCCATCTGGTCCGTACCTCCTATAACACTTGTACTGAGCAACAGTGTTTGGACGGGCCACCTTCATTCGCCTCTTCTCATCACGAGAGTACCTGTCTGCAGATGACATTGGCTCTGCGCCGTGAATGGTGCTTACTATCGTTACTACAGAATCGTCCATCCAGCGGACCGCAATTATTCCGTGGTCGCTCAGCACGGGATCTTCGCGCCCGTGAGGTTGGCACTTGACGTATTCTGGTCAAGTGATAGGGCACTCTTTGGGAACACGGTTATGGCTTCACAGTGCTCGTGCTTTGTAGACTGTGCCTTGAGATGCCTGAGTAGCTTCATGATTCTGAATAAATTATCAAAATAGAAAAAGAAAGGAAGGTCGTGCGTCTCTGCTGCGAGTTCTTCCACCATTTGAAGAAGTGGCGCCGCTGCTCTTCCGAAGTCCTTTTCACAGTTTTCAGATGTGCTGGGATCTCCCCTAGCTGCTTGCCTTGATACACTTTGAAGTTTGCAAGGTATCTGTTCTTGGCATTTAGGCACCATACTTTATACCCGAAGCGGATAGGCTTTCCGCGTTTCAGCGCCGGCTCATAGCTGCCACCTGCTTAGATTGTCAATGAGCCCACCTGAGTCTTCATCGACCGAGTCTTCATCCGAATAGGTGCTAGCCTCTGGCGGCTCGATATAAATCACTGACACGACGTCATCTCCCTCTACGACTATCTTCACTATCTTTTCCAACATCAACCTATTCAAACAATAAAATAAAAAATACCCACTGCGAGAACGTGGCAGCAGACGTGCAAGAGATGAGAATGAAGTTAAATAAAAAGTTTGGTAGCCTAAAGGCCCAGCGTGACCATATGGCAACGCGCAAGATAACACGTTCGTTCATGGATAAATCAAGCATTAATCTTTCACTAATACTCATCGAAAGTCACATATTCAAAGGGCAATACGGAGGTAAGGATATCTGACTATTGCTTAAACAATAAGTGAAAAAAAACACACTTTTCCCTTGGAGCGATGCATGGCAACGCTACTCACAGAGCAACACTTATTCCCGCCTTTGCGAGGGGCTCCCACAAAACGACCGACAGCTGCTGCCACTTGGTATTCATAAAGGGAGCTGTAATCTGTCAAACGGCACGTCAATGGAGATTTTGGTGCCACTTTGTTAATCTTAATTAATTGAACTCCGCTGTGAAGACTAACGTGACCATATGGTCACGCTGGTCCTTAATGGGTTAATGTATAGGATGTACAGAAGACTGTTGGATACCAGCGTGATGCTGGCGACGCAATGAATACCATGGAGCCACCACACGCTCACGTCAATGGCGTGAAACACGGGTGATGGTGACGCTGTGACGAGACGATCGAACGATGCTGATTCCATGCTAAGACCTCAGAAGTTGGGCGCCTCACAATTCCCCAAGTTGCCAATTCTGACCAATGTACCCAATGGCACAAGCCCACTCAAAAATGGTTTATGGCTCAGGCTGTTTGTACGACCACGTGCCACGCCGTGTTCGATTGCCGGCTTTCTCTGCCGCTTATCTTTCTGACGTTTCTTCGTTTGTTCCACAGTTTACGTTGCCCGCCGTGCCGCTATTGTCAGTGTGGCGACGTGTCATGCGTGGCTGTTCTCGATAAACACATATACGCCCAACGACCTAGTGAACATCACCTGATCCGTGGCCTTGTGTCTAGGACGCTCGCCTGGAATCGATCAGGGAGGTAGAGGCGTCAGCCTGCTGCCGGCGGTTGGCGGGGACAAGCTAGTGTACCGGTGCGCTTGTCAAAGGGCGCGCAGATCGGGTAAGAGCGCGGAACTGCTTTGAAAAGTACTCACGCTTTTTGACGGATTAAATAATTTCGGTGGCAGCATTGTTTTCGTCGCTGCCGTCTTCTTTTTTTTTTCAATGTTATTGGCATTGTGTGACATTTTCAGCCACATTCCTCTGTGCATGTAGTCCCATTCACATGCGTGTTGACCCAAGTTGTCCGCTGGCTTCAGGAACTAAGTGTGTTGACTGCTATCTTGCTCTGCAGACGATAAGGTTCTCTGACAATGTGGCTTGTGAGACATCTTCGGAAACATTTTCTGGGACAAACCCACAATTAATGTGAACACACCTACAATGAAGGCTTAAGTCGCCGAATTCAATGGATCCGAAGGGCATTCTTCTTGCTTACGTTTTGGCCTATGTTATAGTATAGGATGTACTGAAGACTGTTGAATACCAGCGTCATGCTGGCGACGCAATGAATACCATGGAGCCACCACACGCTCACGTCAATGGCGTTAAACGCGGGTGATGGTGACGCTGTGACGAGACGATAGAACGATGCTGATTCCATGCCAAGACCTCAGAAGTTGGGCGCCTCACAATTCCCGAGTTGCCAATTCTGACCAATGTACCCAATGGCACAAGCCCACTCAAAAATGCTTTATGGCTCAGGCTGTTTGTACGACCGCGTGCCACGCCGTGTTCGATTGCCGGCTTTATCTGCCGCTTATCGTTCTGACGTTTCTTCGTTTGTTCCACAGTTTACGTTGCCCGCCGTGCCGCAATTGTCAGTGTGGCGATGTGTCATGCGTGGCTGTTCTCGATAAACAAATATACGCCCAACGATCTAGTGAACATCACCTGATCCATGGCCTTGTGTCTAGGACGCTCGCCTGGAATCGATCAGGGAGGTAGAGGCGTCAGCCTGCTGCCGGCGGTTGGCGAAGACCAGCTAGTGTACCCGCGCGCTTTTGAGAGGGCGCGCAGGTCGGGTCAGAGCCCGGAACTGCTTTGAACAGTACTCAACCTTTTTTGACGGATTGCGAAATTTCGGTGGCAGCATTGTTTTCGTCGCTGCCGTCTTCTTTTTTTTTAATGTTATTGGCATTGTGTGACATTTTCAGCCACATTCCTCTGTGCATGTAGTCCCATTCACATGCGTGTTGACCCAAGTTGTCCGCTGGCTTCTGGAACTAAGTCTCTGTTGACTGCTATCTTGCTGTGCAGACGATAAGGTTCTCTGACTATGTGGCTCGTGAGACATCTTCGGAAACAGTTTCAGGGAGACACCCACAATTAATGTGAACACACCTACAATGAAGGCTTACGTCGCCGCATTCAATGGATCCGCAGGGCATTCTTCTTGCTTGCGTTTTGGCCTATGTTAATGTATAGGATGCACTGAAGACTGTTGAATACCAGCGTAATGCTTGCGACGCAATGAATACCATGGAGCCATCACACGCTCACGTCAATGGCGTGAAACGCGGGTGATGGTGACGCTGTGACGAGGCGATCGAACGATGCTGATTCCATGCGAAGACCACAGAAGTTGGGCGCCTCACAATTCCCAAGTTGCCAATTCATACCAATGTACCCAATGGCACAAGCCCACTCAAAAATGGTTTATGGCTCAGGCTGTTTGTACGACTGCGTGCCACGCCGTGTTCGATTGCCGCCCTTCTGTGCCGTTTATCTTTCTGACGGTTCTTCGTTTGTACCACAGTTTACGTTGCCCGCCGTGCCGCATTTGTCAGTGTGGCGACGTGTCATGCGCGGCTGTTCTCGATAAACACATATACGCCTAACGTCCTAGTGAACATCACCTGATCCGTGGCCTTGTGTCTAGGACACTCGGGAGGAATCGATCAGGGAGGTAGAGGCGTCAGCCTGGTGCCGGCGGTTGGCGGGGACCAGCTATTGTACCCGTGCGCTTGTGAAAGGGCGCGCAGATCGGGTCAGAGCCCTGAACTGCTTTGAAAAGTACTCAACCTTTTTTGACGGATTGCGAAATTTCGGTGGCAGCATTGTTTTCGTCGCTGCCGTCTTCTTTTTTTTTTAATGTTATTGGCATTGTGTGACATTTTCAGCCACATTCCTCTGTGCATGTAGTCCCATTCACATGCGTGTTGACCCAAGTTGTCCGCTGGCTTCAGGAACTAAGTGTGTGTTGAGTGCTATCTTGCTCTGCAGACGATAAGGTTCTCTGACAATGTGGCTTGTGAGACATCTTCGGAAACGTTTTCTGGGAAAAACCCACAATTAATGTGAGCACACCTACAATGAAGGCTTAAGTCGCCGAATTCAATGGATCCGCAGGGCATTCTTCTTGCTTACGTTTTGGCCTATGTTATAGTAGAGGATGTACTGAAGACTGTTGAATACCAGCGTCATGCTGGCGACGCAATGAATACCATGGAGCCACCACACGCTCACGTCAATGGCCTGAAACGCGGGTGATGATGACGCTGTAACGAGACGATCGAACGATGCTGATTCCATACGAAGACCTCAGAAGTTGGGCGCCTCACAATTCCCAAGTTGCCAATTCTGACCAATCTACCCAATGGCACAAGCCCACTCAAAAATGGTTTATGGCTCAGGCTGTTTGTACAACCGCGTGCCACGCCGTGTTCAATTGCCGGCTTTCTCTGCCGCTTATGTTTCTGACGTTTCTTCGTTTCTTCCACAGTTTACGTTGCCCGCCGTGCCGCAATTGTCAGTGTGGCGACGTGTCATGCGCCACTGTTCTCGATAAACACATATACGCCCAACGACCTAGTGAACATCACCTGATCCGTGGGCTTGCGTCTAGGACGCTCGGCCTTAATAGATCAGGGAGGTAGAGGCGTCAGCCTGCTCCCGACGGTTGGCAGGGACCAGCTTGTGTAATGGTGCGCTTGTGAAAGGGGGCGCAGGTCGGGTCATTGCCCAGAACTGCTTTGAAAAGTAGTCACCCTTTCTAATGGATTGCGAAATTTTGGTGGCAGCCTCGTTTTCGTCGCTGCCGTCTTCTTGTTTTTCATTGTTATTGGCAGTGTGTGATATTTTCAGCCACCTTCATCTGTGCATCTTGTCCTATTGACATGCGCGTTGACACAAGTTGTCCGCTGGCTTCTGGAACTAAGTGTGTGTTGACTGCTATCTTGCTCTGCAGACGATAGGGTTCTCTGACAATGTGGCTTGTGAGACATCTGGGGAAATATTTCAAGGGACAAACCCACAATTAATGTGAACACACCTACAATGAAGGCTTACGTCGCCGATTTCAATGGATCCGCAGGGCATTCTTCTTGCATAGGTTTTGGCCTATGTTAATGTATAGGTTGTACTGAAGACTGTTGAATACCAGGGTCATGCTGACGACGAAATGAATACCATGCAGCGACCACATGCTGACGTCAATGGCGTAAAACGCGGGTGATGGTGACGCTGTGACAAGACGATCGAACGATGCTGATTCCATGCGAAGACCTCATAAGTTGGGCGCCTAACAATTCCCAAGTTGCCAATTCTGACCAATGTACCCAATGGCAGAAGCCCACTCGAAAATGGTTTATGGCTCAGGCTGTTTGTACGACCGCTTGCCACGCCATGTTCGATTGCCGCCCTTCTGTGCCGTTTATCTTTCTGACGGTTCTTCGTTTGTACCACAGTTTACGTTGCCCGCCGTGCCGCATTTGTCAGTGTGGCGACGTGTCATGCGCGGCTGTTCTCGATAAACACATATACGCCTAACGTCCTAGTGAACATCACCTGATCCGTGGCCTTGTGTCTAGGACACTCGGGAGGAATCGATCAGGGAGGTAGAGGCGTCAGCCTGGTGCCGGCGGTTGGCGGGGACCAGCTAGTGTACCCGTGCGCTTGTGAAAGGGCGCGCAGTTCGGGTCAGAGCCCTGAACTGCTTTGAAAAGTACTCACCCTTTTTGACGGATTCCGAAATTTTGGTGGCAGCATTGTTTTCGTCACTGCCGTCTTCTTTTTTTATTCAATGGTATTGGCATTGTATGACATTTTCAGCCACCTTCCTCTGTGCATGTAGTCCCATTCACATGCGCGTTGACGCAAGTTGTCCGCTGACTTCGGGAACTAAGTGTGTGTTGACTGCTGTCTTGCTCTGCAGACGATAGGGTTCTCAGAGAATGTAGCTTGTGAGACATCGTGGGAAACATTTTCAGGGACAATCCCAATATTAATGTGAGCACACCTACAATGAAGGCTTACGTCGCCGATTTCAATGGATCCGCAGGGCATTCTTCTTGATTACGTTTTGGCCTATGCCAATGCATAGGTTGTACTGAAGACTGTTGAATTGCAGCGTCATGCAGACGACGCAATGAATACCATGGAGCCACACACGCTGACGTCAACGGCGTGAAACGCGGGTGATGGCGACGCTGTGATGAGACGATCGAACGATGCTAATTCCATGCGAAAACCTCAGAAGTTGGGCGCCTAGCAATTCCCAAGTTGCCAACTCTGACGAATGTACCCAATGGCACAAGCTCACTCAAAAATGGTTTATGGCACAGGCTGTTTGTGCGACCATGCCACGCCGTGTTCGATTGCCGGCCTTCTGCGCCGCTTATCTTTTTGAAGTTTCTTCGTTTGTTCCACAGTTTACGTTGCGCGCCGTGCCGCAAGTGTCAGTGTGGCGACGTGCCATACGTGGCTGTTCTCGATAAACACATATACGGCCAATGACGTAGTGAACATCCCCTGATCCGTGGCCTTGTGTCTAGGACACTCGGCAGGAATCGATCATGGAGGTAGAGGCGTCAGCCTGCTGCTGGCGGTTGGCGGGGACCAGCTAGTGTACCCGTGCGCTTGTGAAAAGGCGCGCAGGTCGGGTCAGAGCGCGGAACTGCTTTGAAAAGTACTCACTCTCTTTGACGGGGCGCGTAATTTCGCTGGCAGCATTGTTTTCGTCGCTGCCGTCTTCTTTTCTTTTCACTGTTGTTGGCATTGTGTGACATTTTTAGCCACCTTCCTCTGTGCATGTAGTCCATTCACATGCGTGTTGACCCAAGTTGTCCACTGGCTTCTGGAACTAAGGGTGTGTTCACTGCTACCTTGCTCTGCATACGATAGGGTTCTCAGAGAATGTGGCTTGTAAGACACCTTCGGAAACATTTTCAGGGACAAACCCACAATTAATGTGAACACACCTACAATGAAGGCTTACCTCGCCGATTTCAATGGATCCGCGGCGCTTTATTTTTGCTTACGTTTAGACCTATGTTAATCTATAGGTTGTACTGAAGACTGTTGAATACCAGCGTCATGCTGACGACACAATGAATACCATAGAGGCACCACACGTTGACGTGAACGGCGTGAAACGCGGGTGATGGCAACGCCGTTATGAGACCATCGAACGATGCTGATTCCATGCGAAGACCTCTAAAGTTAGGCGCCTCACACTTCCCAAGTTGCCAATTCTGACCAATGTACCCGATGGCACAAGCCTACTCAAAAATTGTTTATGGCTCAGGCTCTTTGTGCGACCGCGGGCCACGCCGTGTTCAATTGCCGGCCTTCTGTGCCGCTTATCTTTTTGACGTTTCTTCATTCGTTCCACAGTTTACGTTGCCCGCCGTGCCGCAATTGTCAGTGTGGCGACGTGTCATGCGTGGCTGTTCTCGATAAACACATATACGCCCAACGACCTAGCGAACATAACCTCATCCGTGGGCTTGTGTCTAGGACGCTCGGCCGGAATGGATGAGGGAGGTAGAGGCGTCAGCCTGCTGCCGGCGGTTGGCGGGCACTAGCTAGTGTACCCGTGCGCTGGTCAAATGGCGCGCAGGTAGGATCAGAGCCCGGAACTGCTTTGAAAAGTACTCACCCTTTTTGACGGATTGCGAAATTTCGGTGGCGGCATCGTTTTCGTCGCTGCCGTCTTTTTTTTTTCAATGTTGTTGGCATTGTGTGACATTTTCAGCCACCTTCCTCTGAGCATGTAGTCCCATTCACATGCGCGTTGACCCAAGTTGTCCGCTGGCTTCTGGAACAAAGTGTGTGTTCACTGCTATCTTGCTCTGCAGACGATGGGGTTCTCAGAGAATGTGGCTTGTGAGACATCTTGGGATATATTTTCAGGGACAAACCCACAATTAATGTGAACACGCCTACAATGAAGGCTTACCTCGCCGATTTCAATGGGTCCGCGGCGCTTTATTGTTGCTTACGTTTAGACTGATGTTAATGTATAGGTTGTACTGAAGACTGTTGAATACCAACGTCATGATGACGACACAATCAATACCATGGAGTCACCACACGTTGACGTCAACGGCGTGAAACGCGGGTGATGGCGACGCTGTTATGAGACGATCGAACGACGATGATTCCATGCGAAGACCTCTCAAGTTAGGCGCCTCACAATTCCCAAGTTGCCAATTCTGACCAATGTACCCAATGGCACAAGCCTACTCAAAAATTGTTTATGGCTCAGGCTCTTTGTACGACCGCGGGCCACGCCGTGTTCGATTGCCGGCCTTCTCTGCCGCTTATCTTTTTGACGTTTCTTCGTTTGTTCCACAGTTTACGTTGCCCGCCGTGCCGCAATTGTCAGTGTGGCGACGTGTCATGTGTGGCGGTTCTCGATAAACACATATACGCCCAACGACCTAGTGAACATCACCTGACCCGTGGCCTCGTGTCTAGGACGCTCGCCTGGAATCGATCAGGGAGGTAGAGGCGTCAGCCTGCTGCCGGCGGTTGGCGGGGACCAGCTAGTGTACCCGTGCGCTTGTAAAAGGGCGCGCAGGTCGGGTCAGAGCCCGGAACTGCTTTGAAAAGTAGTCATCCTTTTTGACGGATTCCGAAATTTCGGTGGCAGCATTGCTTTCGTCGCTGCCGTCTTCTCTTTTTTCAATGTTATTGGCATTGTGTGACATTTTCAGCCACCTTCCTCTGTGCATGTATTCCCATTCACATGCGTGTTGACCCAAGTTGTCCGCTGGCTTCTGAAACAAAGTGTGTGTTGACTGCTATCTTGCTCTGCAGACGATAAGGTTCTCTGATAATGTGGCTTGTGAGACATCTTCGGAAACATTTTCAGGGACAAACCCACAATTAATGTGAACACACCTTTAATGAAGGCTTACGTCGCCGAATTCAATGGATCCGCAGGGCATTCTTCTTGCTAACGTTTTGGCCTATGTTAATGTATAGGATGTACTGAAGACTGTTGAATACCAGCGTCATGCTGGCGACGCAATGAATACCATGGAGCCACTACACGCTCACGTCAATGGCGTGAAACACGGGTGATGGTGACGCTGTGACGAGACGATCGAACGATGCTGATTCCATGCGAAGACCCCAGAAGTTGGGCGCCTCACAATTCCCAAGTTGCCAATTCTGACCAATCTACCCAATGGCACAAGCCCACTCAAAAATGTTTTATGGCTCAGGCAGTTTGTACGACCGCGTGCCACGCCGTGTTCGATTGCTGGCTTTCTCTGCCGCTTATGTTTCTGACGTTTCTTCGTTTGTTCCACAGTTTACGTTGCCCGTCGTGTCGCAATTGTCAGTTTGGCGACGTGACATCCGTGGCTGTTCTCGACAAACACATATACGCGCAACGACCTAGTCAACATCACCTGATCCGTGGCCTTGTGTCTAGGACGCTCGGCAGGAATCGATCAGGGAGGTAGAGACGTCAGCCGGCTGCCGGCGGTTGGCGGGGACCAGCTAGTGTACCCGTGTGCTTGTGAAAGGAAGCGCAGGTCGGGTCAGAGCCCGGAGCTGCTTTGAAAAGTAGTCATCCTTTTTGACGGATTCCGAAATTTCGGTGGCAGCATTGCTTTCGTCGCTGCCGTCTTCTTTTTTTTCAATGTTATTGGCATTGTGTGACATTTTCAGCCACATTCCTCTGTGCATGTAGTCCCATTAAAATTTGTGCTGACCCAAGTTGTCCGCTGGCTTCTGGAACTAAGTGTTTGTTTACTGCTGTCTTGCTCTGCAGACGATAAGGTTCTCTGATAATGTGGCTTGTGAGACATCTTCGGAAACATTTTCAGGGACAAACCCACAGTTAATGTGAACACACCTACAATGAAGGCTTACGTCGCCGAATTCAAAGGATCCGCAGGGCATTCTTCTTGCTTACGTTTTGGCCTATGTTAATGTATAGGATGTACTGAAGACTGTTGAATACCAGCGTCATGCTGACGACGCAATGAATACCATGGAGCCATCACACGCTCACGTCAATGGCGTGAAACGCGGGTGATGATGACGCTGTAACGAGACGATCGAACGATGCAGATTCCATGCGAAGACCACAGAAGTTGGGCGCCTAGCAATTCCCAAGTTGCCAATTCTGACGAATGTACCCAATGGCACAAGCTCACTCAAAAATGGTTTATGGCACAGGCTGTTTGTGCGACCATCCCACGCCGTGTTCGATTGCCGGCCTTCTGCGCCGCTTATCTTTTTGAAGTTTCTTCGTTTGTTCCACAGTTTAAGTTGCGCACCGTGCCGCAATTGTCAGTGTGGCGACGTGTAATGCGTGGCTGTTCTCGATAAACACATATACGCCCAACCACCTAGTGAACATCACCTGATCCGTGGCCTTGTGTCTAGGACGCTCGCATGGAATCGATCAGGGAGGTAGAGGCGTCAGCCTGCTGCCGGCGGTTGGCGGGACCAGCTAGTGTACCCGTGCGCTTGTGAAAGGGCGCGCAGGTCGGGTCAGAGCCCGGAACTGCTTTGAAAAGTACTCACCCTTTTTCACGGATTGCGAAATTTCGGTGGCAGCATTGTTTTCGTCGCTGCCGCCTTCTTTTTTTTCAATGTTATTGGCATTGTGTGACATTTTAAGCCACCTTCCTCTGTGCATGTATTTCCATTCACATGCGTGCTGACCCTAGTTGTCCGCTGGCTTCTGGAACTAAGTGTGTGTTGACTGCTATCTTGCTGTGCAGACGATAAGGTTCTCTGACAAGGTGGCTCGTGAGACATCTTCGGAAATATTTTCAGGGACAAACCCACAATTAATGTGAACACACCTTTCATGAAGGCTTACGTCGCCGAATTCAATGGATCCGCAGGGCATTCTCTTGCTTACGTTATGGCCTATGTTAATGTATAGGATGTACTGAAGACTGTTGAATACCAGCGTCATGCTGGCGACGCAATGAATACCATGGAGCCACCACACGCTCACGTCAATGGCGTGAAACGCGGGTGATGGTGACGCTGTGACGAGACGATCGAACGATGCTGATTCCATGCGAAGACCTCAGAAGTTGGGCGCCTCACAATTCCCAAGTTGCCAATTCTGACCAATGTACCCAATGGCACAAGCCCACTCAAAAATTGTTTATGGCTCAGGCTGTTTGTGCGACCGTGCCACGCAGTGTTCGATTGCCGGCCTTCTGTGCTGCATATCTTATTGACGTTTCTTCGTTTGTTCCACAGTTTACGTTGCCCGCCGTGCCGCAATTGTCAGTGTGGCGACGTGTAATGCGTGGCTGTTCTCGATAAACACATATACGCCCAACCACCTAGTGAACATCACCTGATCCGTGGCCTTGTGTCTAGGACGCTCGCATGGAATCGATCAGGGAGGTAGAGGCGTCAGCCTGCTGCCGGCGGTTGGCGGGACCAGCTAGTGTACCCGTGCGCTTGTGAAAGGGCGCGCAGGTCGGGTCAGAGCCCGGAACTGCTTTGAAAAGTACTCACCCTTTTTCACGGATTGCGAAATTTCGGTGGCAGCATTGTTTTCGTCGCTGCCGCCTTCTTTTTTTTCAATGTTATTGGCATTGTGTGACATTTTCAGCCGCCTTCGTCTGTGCATCTAGTCCCATTGACATGCGCGTTGACAAAAGTTGTCCGCTGGCTTCTGGAACTAAGTCTGTGTTGACTGCTATCTTGCTCTGCAGACGACAAGTTTCTCTGATAATGTGGCTTGTGAGACATCTTCGGAAACATTTTCAGGGACAAACCCACAATTAATGTGAACACACCTTTAATGAAGGCTTACGTCGCCGAATTCAATGGATCCGCAGGGCATTCTTCTTGCTAACGTTTTGGCCTATGTTAATGTATAGGATGTACTGAAGACTGTTGAATACCAGCGTCATGCTGGCGACGCAATGAATACCATGGAGCCACTACACGCTCACGTCAATGGCGTGAAACACGGGTGATGGTGACGCTGTGACGAGACGATCGAACGATGCTGATTCCATGTGAAGACCTCAGAAGTTGGGCGCCTCACAATTCCCAAGTTGCCAATTCTGACCAATCTACCCAATGGCACAAGCCCACTCAAAAATGGTTTATGGCTCAGCAGTTTGTACGACCGCGTGCCACGCCGTGTTCGATTGCTGGCTTTCTCGGCCGCTTATGTTTCTGACGTTTCTTCGTTTGTTCCACAGTTTACGTTGCCCGTCATGTCGCAATTGTCAGTGTGGCGACGTGTCATGCGTGGCTGTTCTCGACAAACACATATACGCGCAACGACCTAGTCAACATCACCTGATCCGTGGCCTTGTGTCTAGGACGCTCGGCAGGAATCGATCAGGGAGGTAGAGGCGTCAGCCTGCTGCCGGCGGTTGGCGGGGACCAGCTAGTGTACCCGTGTGCTTGTGAAAGGAAGCGCAGGTCGGGTCAGAGCCCGGAGCTGCTTTGAAAAGTAGTCATCCTTTTTGACGGATTCCGAAATTTCGGTGGCAGCATTGCTTTCGTCGCTGCCGTCTTCTTCTTTTTCAATGTTATTGGCACTGTGTGACATTTTCAACCACATTCCTCTGTGCATGTAGTCCCATTAAAATTTGTGCTGACCCAAGTTGTCCGCTGGCTTCTGGAACTAAGGGTTTGTTTACTGCTCTCTTGCTCTGCAGACGATAAGGTTCTCTGATAATGTGGCTTGTGAGACATCTTCGGAAACATTTTCAGGGACAAACCCACAGTTAATGTGAACACACCTACAATGAAGGCTTACGTCGCCGAATTCAAAGGATCCGCAGGGCATTCTTCTTGCTTACGTTTTGGCCTATGTTAATGTATAGGATGTACTGAAGACTGTTGAATACCAGCGTCATGCTGACGACGCAATCAATACCATGGAGCCACCACACGCTCACGTCAATGGCGTGAAACGCGGGTGATGGTCACGCTGTGACGAGACGA